>NC_134277.1:8097515-8408557 GCF_949628215.1 Phalacrocorax aristotelis | reverse complement strand
CTCAATATTTTTAGTTGAAATCAGAAAAGAAAAAAAAAAGAAAAAGACGTTAACCTGAGGTGGCATGTTTCCTGGAGAACTTACTTGGAACAGTTAAAGCTCGACAAACTTACCAGCAAATGAAATGAGGAATGGGAAATGCCACCAAAAAAGCCCAGTATGAGGTACTACCTGCCTTGACCTGCCTCTGCTCCTCATGCCCCTGTGCCAAGTGGTTGGTTTTGTCACATGGGGCTAGGCACAGGCTGGCTCTCCTGGGTGAAATGAGTTAGCATTCAAGGACTGAAGGAATTTGACTCTCATCTGTTCCATTTCCACCAACTGTCAGTGTTGTCAGAGTGAATTTCAAACTAAGGCAGAAGCAGAAAAATGTTCTTGATACTTACTCCTTGCAATGAACCCCAGAGATCTGTACAGCTAAATCAAAACAAACAGGGAACTCTGGAAGACATTGGCAAGAGGAGGTAAGATCCAATCCAACACATGCAAGAAGGAGGAAATATAAAGGGGCCCATTTAATTTTAACTTGTTGTATTTGCACGTATTCAGGCAAAATGCTTTGTAATACTTATACTACCACTATTCCTTTTTTCATTCCTTTCTGGGACTCTCCATTACAAAGAAATCATTTTGGAAACAACCTCACATTTTCCATAAGTTAATTTTATATGTTCTTTTGCCTTCTTGAGTGGAACAGGCAGCAACCTGGGCAAAGTCTAACTCTTGAGTTGGAGCATGGGATAAAACAAGAAGCTGTGCAGAGTCTGAAAGCTCTGATATATAATACCAAGATTGGAGCAGAAAGGTGATATGGCCAGAGGAAAGTGAAAAGATTGCCCAACTTATCACTACTAAGGGTACAAATCCTATGGATGGTTCCAGTGCTTCAGCTGACCAATGTGACTGTGACAAGAAAAGTCCTAAGTTGTTTTATTTTCAGGATCAGACCAGGGAGGTTTAATTAAAAAAAAAAATTTGCTCTTCATGAAGTATCAGTTCCGTAGGTGATAAATCTGTTTCATCTCACTTCTGAAGTAAATTATTCAAGGTCTTTGGTACCCAGCTGTGAGTTAGGCATAATATCAACATATCAGGCTTTATATCAGAGGGATACATTCTGGCAAGAGAGGCTTTCATAGAAAATTGAGTTGATTTTCCAGGACATACAAAAAGAAAAAGCCCATTTTCCTATGTTCATAGAGCAGCAATAACCAGAATAAAACAACTAAGATTTCTGGCATTAAAATGCTGTCAGGAAAAAATCTTTGAGCCTGGCTAGTCACAGCCTGCCTTTATCCCATACAAATTTTTGGGCTTGAGTAACATAACGAGTGCAAAAATTCCTTGAGCTTAAAACCTGAAGCACTCCTATCTCTGATCAGAAATCAGCCTTAAGCTTGATAGCAAAATGAAAAATCCATGGATGAGAAACAAGCCTAGATGTGTATATATGTCTGTGTGCAAAAGGAGCAGGGAGGGATCAGAGAAGCAAAGTATAAGGGCAGTGCAGAAGAGAAGGAAGACAAAGGAAATAAATAATCATGCAGAGCCAGGTTCTCAGCTGGGATAAATCATTGTTGCCCCATTAAGGTCAATATATCCAGACAATTTTTATGTTTAATATAAGACCCTTTGGCTTAATCTGTGGTAGACCAATTGCATTTAAGCCTATAACAATTATTTTCAAAACTGACTGTAGACAGAAGGTATGATACGCACTCTACAAAACTTCCCTACTACATTCTTCTTTAAAATAACATCATTTCATACAGGCTGAAGTAAACATATGTATTTTTGACAAAGGTGGGTAATACCATCCCCAGCCAAAATTTAAAAGAGCAGCCATCACTGTCCCTGACACAAGGCAGTGAAGCAAGGCATCCACCGCAGGCAACTTCATACTTTTCTCTCTCTCAGCTAAATTGGTCCCTGTGGCTGCGAGGAAGGTGCAAAGTTCTCCCAAACCACCTACTGCTAACAAGCCAAGGTGGGGGGCTGCCCTGAACTTTCAAGGCAGGGACTATTTTCACTATGCATTTGTACATCTTACACTCTGGGATGCTGCGTTAACTCTGGAAGGGTGTAGGTGCTTCCAGGACACGTATAATAAACATTTTAATATCTTTAATTGCCATCTGTCAGCAAACTAAAACATCTCTGGAATAAGTGAGATGTGGTGGGATAGCTCACGTCTGGAGTACTGTAACGGGTGGATGCAAACTCTTCAAGAGGCACGCATATGGAAAATAAGGAGGGGACTCCCCTCATAGAAGCAGCAGCTCAGATATATGGAGCTCTTGTATGGGACAAGAGGTGAGAGCTTGGGTGGGACAAGAGGTGAGAGGTGAGAGCTGGGGTGTCAGGATTAAAGGAGAAGCCTATAAGGGTGATATTGGGGTGGAAGCATGTTACCAAACAGCAGACAGGTTGAGGATGGGGATAAAACCTTCTTTAAGCAGCTCAAAGAAGCCTCCATGCCACAGACCCTGGATTTTGTGAACTCAACACATACAAGTCCACAGGACCAGATGGGCTGCATCTGAATGTGCCAAAAGACTTGGCCAATTTCATAGCAGAGTCCACTTTCTATAATCATTGAAAGATCACAGAAATCATACGAGGTCACCAATGACTGGGGAAAGACAAATGTT
Organism: Phalacrocorax aristotelis; assembly: GCF_949628215.1. Classification (NCBI taxonomy): domain Eukaryota; kingdom Metazoa; phylum Chordata; class Aves; order Suliformes; family Phalacrocoracidae; genus Phalacrocorax; species Phalacrocorax aristotelis. The sequence continues at coordinate 8,405,906 of NC_134277.1, read as the reverse complement.
GAACCTATCTTCAAAAATAATCAAAAGAACAAGCCAGTCAACCTCACTCTGGTCCCTGGGAAAATTATGGAGCCATTTCACAGCACGTGGCGGAGAAGAAGGTGACTGGAAACAGTTATATGGATCAGAGTAATTCATGCCTGATCCTACCAAGTGCCTTCTATGATAGAGCAAATGGATTTGTGGACAAGAGGAGAGCAATGGATGTAATTTACTTCAACTTTTGCAAGGCTTTCAACACCATCTTCTACAATATTCTTGTATTCAAGTTGGGATGTTACAGTCTACATCGATAGATGACCAGTTAGATAAAAAGCTGGTTGGAGGATCAGTCTCAGAGTGGCACAGTTAATGGATCATAGTCCACCTGGAGGCCAGTAGTCAGGTATTGCAGGAGTGTATCCTGGGCAATGTCCTGTCCTTACACCTTTATCAATGACCTGGAGGAGGTGATGGAATACTTGCTTAAAGATTTGCAGTTTATACTGAACTAGGATGACCAGGTGATATACCTGAGGGCAAGGTTACCATCCTGAGGGACATTTTTATCCATGAGGACAGTCGAGCAGTAAGATAGGTTGCCCAGTGAGCTATAGTCTCCATCCTTGGAGGTTTTCAGGACCTGACTGGAAAAAGCCCTGAGTCATCTGGTCTGATATCAGAGCTTACCTGCTTTGAGCAGAAGACTGGGCTAGAGACCTCCTGATTTTATTTTTATTAGCTTTCTAAAAGGAAAATCTTAGCATATTATTTGGCAGAAAGGACTGTACTTATTACCATTCCTTCATTATTTTTTTTCTTTTTCCTTTCCCTTTCCCTTCCCCCTCTCCTCTCCTCTCCTCTCCTCCATTGACAGAAATACCTTTTCACCATTTTAATGTCAAGTTCAAAACATTGGTCCAGATTCAGTTTTCTGCTTAGGTTTTCTGTACTGACTCTGCAGCACCAAAGGGTTTTAAAACCACCTTAAGTCTTCTTACTGAGCTGAAACTGGAAGCAATAGGAACAGTCCTACTGAAATTGGTTGGGATTTTTGCACATGCACTTGCTCACACACAAGCACATTCATATTTAATGACACTTTTACCCAGACATCTATAACCAAACATCTGCTTTAATGGGATAAAATCAGGAGACACTCCCAACCGCTATTAAGCTGAATGAATACTTCAGTGTTTTTACAGAGCTGTTCTTGGAAATAAAGCCTGTTTTGCGAGAAACTGTTCGCAGGACTGAGCCCAATATTTGTTTTGTTGTATTTATGTCATGAGAGCTCTCTAATAGGAAAAGATGTATGTTATAAGTAGCTACATAATGGCTTCCCTCCAAAAGGGCCATTACAGGCTGTAAAATAAATAGTACTCATTTAATTCCTTTTATAAATATACACAGTTTGAAGACAATAATAACAAAGAGAAAGTAAATTAAACCACAGAAAACCACTGCATCCAAATGAGTTTATGTAACCAAGGGGAAAAAAAACAACTGCAAAATAATGGAAGAGTATCTTGTGGTGAAGGTCTCCAGCTCAGCAAACTCTTTAAGCATGTGCTTAATGGAAGAAAGGACTTATCATGCCCCTATGTATCTTGCAAAATGAAGGCTTTAGTTGTGTATAGACATATAATAGAACAAAAACAGGCCACAACAACAATCTAGCTAGATGTGGGATGTTAAAACCCCATGAAGCCAATTGGATAGGCCCCTATTCAATAATCTAAGGAACCCCTAGGTTTATCTGGTGAGGTTGCAAGCCAGGAGGCCATGCTGAGTCAGTTTATCCACTGTGACCAGACTTTCCAGGGAATCAGCTTCTCGAGCAGCAGCCTCTGTCTAGCATCAGTGCCTTTGTTCTTGGTTCAATTTATGACTTTATATTTGCTGTTGTAAAAGGCATATTGCTTGGCCAAGCTCAGTTAACCAATCCATTCAGACCACTCAGTGTCCGTCACCCCTCCTCTCATTATTTATCACTCCCCCAATATCACTGTCAGGACCGTGCTTTATCAGGAAGGATTTTATGCTGTCTTTCAAAGCATTGACAGAACTGTTAAATAGCAGTCTTAACTAGCAGTTCACCTGCCCAGTAACGATCCCCAATTTACAGGAATGTTTTGAGTTCTTCCCATTAGAAGCTTTTAATCAATTTAACGCATCCATGTTGGTTTTATATTCTTCTGTGTGGGACTAAGGAAAATGTTTTAGCGAAGCCTAAGTCTATCATACCGATATTATTTCCCTTATCAACACAGTCTGTAAAGCCATCAAGTAAATTTATCCACTTTAGTATGACAAGATTTGTTTCCAGTAATCCTAGGTAGGTTAACATTAATTACATTACTGTCTTTTAATCCTTTATCAGTCAAATCCCAGATTGAATGTTCCATTATCTTCTCTGGGATCAATGTCATACTGAAAGAACTGTAATTACCCAAGTCATTCTATTTATCCTTTAAAAACATCAGTGTATTCACTTTCCTGCAGTTTCATGGCCTTGCTAAGCATCAGTTTTAAGAAATCTAAGAGTATGTTGGTTCGTTCCATTAAAAATCTTGATGTAAATTATCCACCTCTGTGCTTTTACAATCCTTTAACTTCTAGCATTACCTTAGGAGTTGCAATGAGAGCACATGCTTGGGCTGCAAGATGAACAGCATTACTATAGTAGCTACAAGACTTCTTCAGAGAGACTGTACTTAGTTTAAAGGCAGAGAAGGGAGAGGCCCCCTTCAGAGCAAGCAGTTGACTACCAGTCACTCCAGCACACTCTCCATCACAGATTCCAGGAGGAAGGATGCCCAGGGGAGTCTGGAGCTGCTACTGGTACCAGACTCTTCCAGGGGAAAAGCCTTTCTCAACATGGGACAAATCTGTGCTCAGTTTCATATATGGAGCAATCTATAGCCTACTCATGAGAAAGGCACATCTCCCACTTCTCTGGGAAGTTTTGGCTGAAATGGAGCTGTCTGAGGACTCCGTGAACCAGGCTATGTAATTCAGGGATTGCTCAAGACTTATGAACTCCTTATATATACCCTTTAGTTGTGGTTGGGGAGCACGTACGTTGTGATCCCCATTTTGCACAGATAAGGGAACTAGAAATTTGTATCACAAGACTCTGGAAGAGTTTTGTTACTATACAGTAAGCAGGGTGGGACCAGGAACTGGAGTTTCAACAATAATTATGCTGAGAATAATTTCTTTTGTGGTTCTTTGTGTTAGCACTATAATATGACTCAAACAACTTCTTTTTTATTATTTTTTTAAACAGTCTTGTAAAAACAAAACAAATAAAGAAAGATTCATCCCTCACCTCCACTAAATCATGTTCTAATGTTTCAGGAACAAGTTTTCAGAAAGGACTGAAAGTTGAACACTGCTAAACACTGGGCCGATATGATTTATGGGGTTTTAATTACACTGCTCCTGAATCAGTCACCTACTAAGTTTTTCTCACTGAATTAACAGTAAGGTAGTGGGAAAACCTCAGGATACATAATAAATACTAAGGATGACAGCATGAATTAGCAAAGCATGAAGGATTTGATTTACATTTTATAACAAAATCTTTTTTACCTTTTTTACCTTTTGAAGCAAATTTTTTTGACAGTCTCTTAATTTTCGCTTTGTTATTTACTAAACACAGGCTTGACAAATCATGAATTCTTTTGGCCTTGTTCAAATTGCATTTGGTTGTATCCAACTAATTCTTTTCTAAATTTGGAAAGAGGCATGCATTTGGCACCTAATTTAATGTAAGTGAAGAGGTATGTACAGATAAACCAGCCACTTTGCTAGGGGATGTAGCTGTATCATTTCCACAGCACTTGGCTGAGAGATTTTGCCCTCAGAATGGCTGAAAGGCAGTGAACCTTGCTTCATACAATATGCTATACAATATACAACATATTATGATATAGCTCCCCACTGTTCTCCCACTCCTGACACCTCTTGGATATAAGATGCAGATAAGCACCCATATGCTATATATATACCCCCATGGCATGTGTCAAGAACTAAATAATTAAAGACACCTCTCCCAGAGGCTGAAGAGTGAAGGATTGCATGGAGTATCTCCAACAGAACCCTTTCTTCCTCCAAATCCCAAATTTTCTGCATTCCTCAGCACTCAGAGGCAAACAAATCAACTCAATGGACTTTTTGCCTGTAAGACAAAAATGGGAAAAAGAATTTTATTTAAAATTTTTAGTGAAGTATGTGTTGTTTTGCTGCTGTTGTCATTTGCTTTTGTTTGTTGGGTTTTTTTTTAATATAAGTCTCAAAGGTTTAGAAAATTCTGAAGTATGAGATGACTTCACAGTGAAAAATGATGCATTTAGAAAATGTCAAAAGCAGATGTTTTGCTGCCTTCAGACTCTTTCCTTAGACTTGGAGGGGGTGACCATGTGTGATAGGGAGAGACAGGGTGGCTTAGAGCATTTTATTTCCTTTGAACAAAATGTTGTTGAAGCTGATAGATTCCTGTTGACTTTTTTTTTTCTATTTGGGTAAACACAACATTATTTGACAGAAAATCATAATAATAGGAAATTGCAATCAACTCTGGAAGCAGCCCCATCACTCATCTGCTCTGATGCTGGTATTAAGGACACCCAGGGCCAAAAACCCACGGGTTTTACTGCTTCATCAAGAGATTCTTTTTTGCTTGTGGTTGCTGTGAGCCTAACCTCCCAGCAAGCAAGGTGCTGAAGAAGGATATGCAACATACACTCAATCCTTTGCACTGAACAAGTTTTTTACAATGCAGCATTTTCTAATAAATTACTGAAATCACCTCCTCCTGGAGCACAGATGCCAGGAATCCTCACAACTAACCACTATAACTCAGCACAAATCCCAGCCGTGTGTGCAAATTCCTTTGGTTCACGTAAATATTTGTACAGTTTATGGACACACGCACTAAGTTCCTGAGTCTTCTTAGTGACAATGAATAGCGTGCTATTGTTTGCTCATGGCCTGGGGTAGGAATTAGGTGCTTTGCTTAACTGTAAGGGAAAGCGGATATGAAAATAATATGTACCAGCAATTTAAAGCAAATGATTCAAAGCATCTCCATTAAAGCATCACCATAAGCATCAGAGGAGCAGTTATGAAACAAAGCACAGCACTTTCCTCCTCAGCTGTTCTTTTGTGAGAAAGGAAATGGATCAGGTAAAAGACAGAAAATCTATATCCATTTTTTTTGAAATGGCCTATTACATCACAGTAACACTTCCATATCATATTAGCAATATTATAGCTTAGCCTATTGGATTCACATGAATTTGATATCTGGCTTTACACACCGAACACAAGTCATTGTGGGCACAAAGGACTATGGTGTTCCTGGTGAGGCTGTGTGAAGGCAGCCCTGCTACCTTGTTCTCCTCAGGCTTGTGCCCCTCAGTGGAGATTTCCAGCACACAGTGATCTTGGATATTCATCTCACGTGCAGGTGATTTTGCCTGTTTCTTCACCAGGGTTTGTTTTGCTCAGGTACAGCAGAGAGTGACAAAAGCAGATCAGTTTTGTTTCCCTAGACCTCTGCTGTGATGGAGACTGGGAAAGCATCAGGTGTCTAATGTGCAGTCCTCAGCACTAGCAAGCGATGGTAAGCTCCGTTCATTGGTCCACAGGGGTGGGACATGGTGTCCACACTGGCACATGGCAGCAGGAACTGTGGTGTAGGCATGGGAAAGAAAGTTGCATCCTGTGGGGATCCCTGGGCAGCACATAACCCTGTGGCTCTCCAACAGCCACCAGATGCAGAAACCAGAGCTTCAGCTGCAGAAATGCCCTCAAATGAATACGTTCAGGTTTCAGAAAACGGGATCCAAAACCAAAGCCTTCATAACCCAGATTTATTAAGACTGAACTGTAAATCCTGTAGGAAACTGCAATCTGTTCTCAGATACCCTCCCAGTGGCAAGACAGGGTCTGTTTTTGGAGTAAAATAGTCTCTGCACATGCCTCTAATGGTATTAATAACCACCACTTTGGAATCATTGACAGCAAAAGAATGAGTCTGGATGATGCACGTGAAGCCCCCTGTCTCCTTCACATGTACCGACATCATGGGGCAGATTAGTCACTTTTTCTGCTGCAACAGGCTTAAAATAAATCCTATTTATAGGACCTTGCACATCATTTCACTATGAAAGAGTTCAATGCAGAAAGGGGGGAGAAACAGGAACACGGACTGCTTCAAAGTTGTTCCTCACACAGAAGTTGCTATCAGCTTTGTAGCCAGAACATGGTGATAGCTGAGCTCCTCATTCATTTCCCCCAAAGAGACTCTCTACACCTTCACAGTGGGATCCTCAGTCTGACTGAAGTACAAAATAACGCAAATTCCTCCCTCTCTCGAGCAAAAGAAGCAGTTCTGTTCAAGTGATTCTGGCAGATACAACACATCAACACTGGCCTTGGGGAGACGTCATGCAGAATGCTATAAAACATTACTTTAAAATACGCAGACATGTCCTTTTTGCTTGCAAAACACCCTCCTGCAAGCAAGCTGTGTCATACTGGAAACTGTTAACACTATAGCTGCCCATATTAATCCTGATATAGGCACCACTAAGATCCCTGTGGAGTAAGGAAGCATAACTGCCCCTCTTCTCCAGTGAGGAAACAGAGCTACAGAAGTATTAAGAGCAAAATTTCAAAACTTTGACATAAGGAGCCATTAGTCACCTTTCTGACTCTAAGTTAGATTCCTGTATGCACTTAGATATTTCTTGTAAATATTACCCAAAAGAGCCTAAATACCCAGAAAGTCTGAGAGAAACATGGAGAGTCATGCCCTAAGTGCACCAATGGGCTCTAACTCTCCTGAGCAGCCTGTAACCATCTTTCTGTGAAATCCTCCTCTGCAACCTCTTCCTCCCATTCCCCTTCTACATGTCTGGCTTCCTGCATTCAAGGTCTTCTCCCACTATATGCCACCTGAAATTGGATCAGTTTTCTTTGAAATCAGTTTGAGAAAGAGGTACAAGAAGTTGCCAGACCCTCCGTCCACATCCCATGCTAATCCCGCTGTCACCACCATCCCATCTTTGCTCACAACATGGCCCTGCTCTTGCTGTTCCCTGACATATAGATGCCAAAGCCAATCAATGCCACTTACAAGTTTTGTCTCCAGCACCATTCCTCTGCTGGGTGAGACTGGAAGCATAATAGTGAGAATAAAAACAGATGCATCTCAGTAAGAATTTAGGATGGTCTTTACAATGTGTCTGAGACTGCCACAGCGACACAATTTGTGAGAGATGACTGTTGACGTGCTTGCAAAAAAAAAAAGTAGCATTTAAATGACAGTGAAAGCAAGTGGAAGAAGAAACAGTTCCTTGCAGGATCTGAGGAACAGCAGCAGCAATGCAAGGAGGAGGGTGAAAACAGCCAGCCTAGGCCAGGGAAATAGTAAAGCAGCACCACTCATTTAGCAGGCTGGTTGCGTCACAAAATGATACCCCAGGAAAGTGCATGTCTGTGGCAGGGCACAAAGTTCACAAGAAGGTTTAGAAAAGTACGTGGTGATCACTGATTTACTGGATCTTCAGCAAAACCCATGATCTCCATGGAAACATCTGAATTTTGTTAAATCAAAACATTTGGAAGAGAAAAATATTTTGTTGGTATTTGCAGACCATCTCAATAGGATAGTGAGCCTCATTAACAACGCCCCTGTATTCCTTTCTTTTACATCTGATCTGAGTATTATGCATTAACTGGTAAATAAAATCTTCTCTGACTCTAACTTAAGTCTACCTAAGTTCTGTTGTTCACCCCCAAAGGACAGTGGCATATCCTTAAAGACTTGTGGCCTCTGGCACTCCCCCCACTCTAGCTGGACTCGGTCAACTAATACTTACTAACATGTTATCACTATGGGAAACCAAGTGCTAGGTCTTGGGTTTATATTCTGGCTCTTCCAGTCTTTTCCCTGATAGAAAAGCCTTTATCTAGCCCCTTGTCCACATGAAGAAAGGGAAATGCCCTACTGAACCAAGACCATCACTCCCCATGGGGTAGCTGGGCCAGCCTGCAGCTCAGCCACCCCACAGTTGTGCTCTTCCTTTTTTGTGCAAGCACAAAAGCGATCATTGCTGGGGTAGGCACAGGTGTCTCTGGATCAGTGCACCTGTAATCAACACCCTGCTCCCAGGTCGATTTTCAGTTGCTACAGCTTGTGAGGGTTCATGCTGTGTGTTTTTGGCCCTATCATCTCCCATTTGATCTACTTGCTGTCTCATCAGGGTGCAGGACATTCACTTCACCCCTGTCAAGAGACACCCTTCTCATGTACCAGCCGCAAAAGCCAGTATAATTTCTTTCCAACCACAAAGATCCCATCTCCATGGTGCCTGTTTGGGCCACCTGCTATTGGAATCCCCATAGGCCCTTCAGAATCCTGCCTTTCTATCTCATGAATTACCTCATTAAAGCCAGATACCTACCTCAATTTCCTTGCACCTGAAGGTCATTCACTTTTACCTTCTGTCCACTTAACTACACCACAACCTCCAGAGAAGCAATCTTTTGGCCTAGGATATTGTTTCTGATTTACTTGCCATCGTTAGGGAATAGGTCCCACCAACACACTTCTGCTTGGCATGTCTATGCTGATAATATACTAGTATTCACTGAAACTGCCTGTTCCTGAGGTGCCCTCAGGGGTGTCTAGCTCTCTGTCAGATATTCACAGTTGGATGAGCAACAATTTTCCAGAAGTGAACATAGCAAACTGAAGCCACAGGTTCCAGGCAGCTACATATGTTGACTTTTCAACCCAAAGCTAAAATCTGAAGTACATTTATTTTATTTTTCCGAGGAAGCTATGCTCCAGTGCTGCCTCCAAAATGCAGTATGATAGGTATCTTTCACACAGTCCTGTTCCTCAGACTTGCCTGCCAGTTTTTTATTAGAAGGTGGCATCTTAGTACTGCTGGGTTTGATGCTTGTGTTGCTAGACTGACACCGCTCAGTACTGCATTAACTACTGCCCTCGAAACGGCAAAAAGAAACGCATACAGAACAGGAAGAAAGAAAATTAGAGTTTGGGCAGAAAAGGTTCAGTAAGGACTGGCTTACATTCACTTAGATATCACTCAGCCTTTGTCTTCATGCCCAGTCAAGGGAGTCCGCATTATGATTTTTCTCAGCCTAAAGCAGATGTCTAAGTAATTGCATACATCATCCTCTAAATTGCTTCTTTCTGTTAATTGACTGAAAAAGGAGATAAAATAAGATAAAATGATTTCTGTCTCTGGGAGGAAGAATTCAAGTACTCAGATTGATCCCACTCTACCTGTCTAATTTAAACAAATTTCAAGGCTTCCTTCATATTCAGACACAATATGTCTGTGGGTGGATTCAATTCTTCTTAGAAGACACTCACCCAGAGCCTACACTGGCCACTATACACTGGACACCCACTACACACCTGATAAAGTTGACATACAACCTTTCATTCACTTCCCTGCCTTTTTTCCCTATCTCCATGTCAGAAGCATGGGAGTATAAAATACTGGTGGAGATGCAGGTATGGATAACTGTGGTATGGGGGTATATTAGTGTTGTCTACAACAGATTGCCAACAGCAGCTGCTCTGATCTGCATGAGAGGCAATCATGATGCACAGGTTTCCCCTGTTCAGAGTACAACCTTTCCAGCACACTTTTATATTCAAGTCTGGCCCTTGTTATGTATCCCAAGGGTGTATCAGCACCAGCGTTCAGCAGGAGTAAGGTTTCTAATGTACTAGAAGTATTTGAGCAACAGTTAGGTTAATCTTTCACATGCCAGTCACTATGTCCCTTCAAGTCCTTTAATCAGAACTGGGTTTTTTTTTCCCTGTTATCTACCAAGAATAAGCAAATTTGCTTTTACCATTTTAGCCTGGGGTTTATTTGGTAAAAATCAAAATAGACAGAAACGCAGATTGTATGTGAGACCCACCACCTATTTCTAGAGTTTCTTTGCTTCAGGTGAGGGCTTAAGTTCACCGTGTCTTGTGCCATCAGCCAGCTCCATCCACACAACATCTGGAATTACTTTTCTTATGCTTAAATATAGTTGGAAGGTACTGTCATACTCCATCTCCCAAACTGTTTTTTTTTGCCTACAAGCAGCTTCTTACTCTCAGATGAAAAGCTGGAGGATTTCTTCAGAAGATGCTCTGATGTTTTTCTGCGTTAAAATAACTAGACTCATAAATAAAGCAGAACTATGCTCTGGGAATCAGATAGTGCTGTTCGGTAAGTGATCGCAGGAAAGCGATGAAGGGCTCTGCGGCCTTGGTGACGCTCTATGTTGCATAGTTGAAGTGTTTATGTGCAAATAAGGCTAAGGAGACACCAAGTTCTCCAGTCAGTGATTTTTCTTCCATAAGTTTAAGTGATTCATCTGACCTGTTCTGGGCATCTTCTTTATGACAAGGTGGAACATGTCTGGATCAATGGTGTGATTCTTCTCAAGCTAAAGATGTCATCTAAGATAGGTCAGATGAGGCACTCCCTAAATACACCTAGTTCTCTTAAAAGGGTGACACCTAAAGTTAGGTGAAATCAATCTTGGCAAAGAGGTAGACCCCAACACAGAGACAGTAGAGTTTGGGTGTGACAGAGCAGTTCAGGGCTGAATGAAGAATAAAAAGCAGGTTCCGCTTCTGTCTGTTGTGATATTTCTTTCCCATTGTACCTGTTCTGAGAGCTCATGAGCAAAACCAGGTATTCAGAGCTTGATATTTGTGTTGAAAGGCCAGTGACAGAAAAGAGAATGAAACTGTCTTTATGCATCATAAAGAAGCAATAAAGGGTGCAAACTTGTTTTTCTCATTTCAGCTTTGCAATTCACCAGAAATGGGAAAAGCTCCCCATAGTGTACATAGCATCCAGAGTCATAAGAGCGCTTTTTGCGAACTGAGAGAACAGCATCATCTTCTCTAACAATCTATGGCAACAAAAAAAAAAAGCCTTATAAAATTGTCCAGGAGAAACAATCAAATCCTAATGAAATTACAAGAGGCTGCAAATAAGACTGCCAAAAACAGCCGTGTTGTCCTGGTCCTACACACTCTTAGTAAGAGTTGCATTGCAGTGGTCTTACTGCTCAAGGCTTTGTTTCCAAATAAAGACCTTGGCAGGTGGGATATGTGCTTTACTGATCTGCGGCTGTTTAAATATTTGTCATCCAACAGCCCAGGGAAATACAGTGGGAATTCCAGTGTGTATTTCACTTGTGCTTCACAGATCTCTGCACTCCTTTATGCTTCATTGAGTGGCCAAGCCTACAGCAGGGGCTGTCCATACTGAGAGCTGGTCAGCAGGATAAATAATTAAGAATGCACAAGCCACTAGAGAAACACATTCAGAAATTATAATGTGTCATTAGGTATCTTCATGGGTTTCTGTTCACCTGAGTTCTTGCCAATAGCGTGACACCATTGCCAAACTGTATCCAAAAACAGCATGAGTGCAACTCGGTGATGGGACTTGTCTTTGCCCAGTCATAGTATAAGGGAGAGGTAAATACTTGTAATGCATCATTTCTGTTGTTGATCTTGGGCCTTGAATTTTTTTTTCTTTGTTTTCAAACAAAAAGTAATATTTTTCAGGAAAAGAATAATATTTTCCCTCATTTATCATCTCTTACCTGCAGTCCTTCCTCTTGCTATGGGTTTTGGCAGGATGGCATAGCCATGTGTTTAGTCGTTGATAAGTTCTCATCTCATCTAAGGATATTCACGGTGCAAGAGTAAAAATGCCAGAGGTTCAACAGGCATCAGTCTACTTTCACCTTAGCAGTATGTGCAACTGGTTTTGTAGCAGTGTTTCATAGCACAGGGTAAGAGCCACTGTGACGATTCACTCCCTGCATTCATGATTCAGAAACATGGTTTTCCCTCCTGCAAAAACTACTCCAGCCCTGTCCCATAATCCTGCTCCTACTAAAAACACTTGAAAACTTATCACAGACAGCAGTGCATACAGAATAGGGAACAGACATTTGTAAATGAAATTATAATATCACCTTATCCCAGTGCAGAATAAGGTAAATTTTATGTCAGTTAGTTCCCCACTCTAAAGCTTCTTCCTAATACTACTGACCCCAGAAAAAAAAAAAAAAAGACAAAGTAGAACACATATTTGGGTTATGCTGGCATATGCTGAAGATTTCCTGGAGCTGTACCTAAGAAGTGTGAAATAACAGCAAGAAACAACATGTTAGGTTGCCTGTGCAAAGCCTGCTCTGTCAGGTTTGTTTTTCAGAGCTGTGCGGTGCCATATGGTAAAAACACACCCCCAAATGCTGTGGTTGGCTTGCAGTTGGAAGGGATTTTCTTTCTGTGTCACTGTTAAGATCTCCTCCTCTCCCGCCTTGCAGCCACCCTGTGGGTACAGGATGTCTGTACAAGACTGGCAAATAGTCCAATGGGGGTGAATTAGGGAGCAGTGTTATCACTCCCAGTGAAGACCAAGTACTGGCTGCTGATGAACTGAGATATATGAAAGGGGTAATTATGCTCCAAAATTTAAGAACAGCTCCAATTCCTCAAGTTATTCTCCACCCCACTGATAAAGGTTGGCTGTAAACGGATAATCCTAGGAGCATGGGTTTGAACTTTGTACGCCTGAACCTTCCCTGAGTGGATCCTGTGAAATGGTGCTTGCAATGACCTCGGTGAAACAGGAATTATATTTTTAATATATTAGGGTTTTCAGTTATCTGCAATAATTCATTGGAGCAGATGGTGAGATGAAAATCAACTCTTGCCTTGATACTGAGCAATGTCCTGGATCTGATTCAAACTTGCACAGTGGAAACCCTACATTTTAACAGAGACTAAAATACACTTAAGTTCAATATCCTTACAAGAGAAACAAAATTCCAGTACAGTAGAGCTAAACTCCAATTCAGTAAAACTCCAAGCTTCAGTAAAAATGAGGAAGCTTGTTAAGAAGTTAAAACAGGCAGCTAAGGGAATTAAAACCTTTTAGGTAGCATTAAGACTACTGAAGGATGCAAAACTGGAAGCACAGCACCAGTGAATACCACCCATTAGGAAAGTCTTGAAAAAGGATAAAAGGAAACCAATGTGATGACACAGCAAAGAAAAAGGGGTTATCAAAATTAAAAAGGTATCATTCAGCAGACTAAAACTGTACCCAAACCAAATAATAATAATAAAAATAATGGTAATTTATCATTTATTCTATTTAATAAATGCAAAATAATATTAAGAACATAAAAAACCAGTTTGAGATACAATCAACTAAAATATTAAAACAGAAAGTAATTTCTTCTTCCAATAGACTTGCCCAGACAGTCTGTAGGGCCAACTGATGATCCCAGTAATCAAGGAGCACTCAGGGAAGACAAGGTCATAGGTAGCTAATAAATTCTTTGTACTGGTGTTTGCTTTAGAAGAAACTGGGCAGAGTCTTGTACATCCTTTGGTAGCCTGTAGGTATGTCTGAGACTGAAATAATCACAGCAGAGGTGATGGTGCAAATAGGCAAAGTAAACACTAGCAACCGACCAGGGCATGCACGCCTCCTAAGGGAGCCCAGCAATGAAATAGCTGAATTACCAAAGGCAACATTTAACCTTTCACTTAAAGCTTCCTTGGGAACTGAAGGATGTAGAGGGTGGAAAATAAAAGGATAGCAGAGGGACCTGGATCACTAACAGCTTGAAAGCTTGATAATGATAGCTGCACTACGCAAGTCAGTAGAAGTTATAACAAGGAAAACAAACAGCAACCTTAGATTAAGTGTGATTTGGTTCAGATTTGACTCTCCTCATATTTAAGCATTGGTTGTGTAGTCCGTCCAGATGCCCCTGCTGTAGTAGCCATTGCACCAGCACTCGTAGCTGCTGTCCGTATGGCAGCAAAGAGCTGGAAAACACAACACAACTGGCTGAACCCCTCAAACCCAGTGGTCTTGGTACAGCCATGACAGAGGTGTTTTGGAGCCAGGCCCTCTGCTTCCGGGTTTTGCAGGAACTGAGCACAGAGGCTTGATGCGCAGCAACAGGATGCACTGCTGGGATTAGTGGACTCTTTATTTCAATTGGTATGGCCGTTCTCATGTTCTTACACTCTTGTGGCATGTTGCACTGGCAGTTTGCAAATGTCCAAGCCTGCATTTTGGTGTTCCTTTAATTCATGAGAGCAAAACAGCTGTTTCTTCAAACTAATACTGGATATAAGCATATCTGCTGGTAGTACATCAAAGAAAGGATCTGAATTGTCAAAAAAAGCTCAAGGGAAACTAAAGTTTTAGGAAGCACTTAGTGCTAGTCTAATTCTGCTTCTTTTAAAACCAGGCAAGCTTCACTCCAGCTTTTTAGTTCTCAGCCAGGTAGTAGAGAGTTTATTTGTGTTAAGAGCTTCAGTAGTGCTACAGGGCAGCTCCGCTTGACTTTACAGATGTAGATAAATGACCTCTCCACTCACCCCTGGTATGCAGCACAGCTCTGAAGTAGTTTACTGTTTGGGCATATTTTATATCCAGGCCTGGCCAGATTGTGTCTGGAGATATTGATTTATTAGATCAGAAGACATGGGGCCACCATTTGAAAGTACAAACACAAAGGTCTTTTGTTTGTCCATTGAAAGGACTGAACATCTCCTCATGACCATCTTCCTCAGAGCAGCATCTCCTGCAGCCTGCTGGCTGTTTCTCACCCCATCAGTCCAGATCTTTCACAGCATGAAAGGCCAAGGTACAGCAAGGAAGGCAGCGATACCAGTCATGGAGTGGCCAAGTAAGTAATAAAGACTGCTGTTGTGCAGGGTTACAAACCTGCCCACAAAGCAGCAAACACTCCTGTCTGGGAGAAAAATGAATCCTTACGGTCCTATTTGTTCCCCCCTCTTAGAAGCCAATGTGCTGGCTTGTGGAAACGTATTACTCAATGCTGAGAAGCAGGAATCTCTAGAGCACTGGTCTCTGCAATTTTTCTTTTCCCCTTAAAATTCATGCTTGCCTCAGATCACCACTTTCAACAAAAATATGTAACAAAAAGAGGCAAAGCCAGAATCCCCTTCTTGTTTTGACTTTCCACATACAAGCACAGAAACGTTTGGAGCTTCTGATAGTGACCCCACATCTTTTGATTTGATAAATTGATGTGACCAGAAACAGTATGTCCAGGTTTGCATATCCGATACACCAAAATAGACAACTACATCAGAGATTTACTAGTTATTTCACACAGAAAGGGCTCCATTAATTCTCCCTCTATGTCTCTTAGCCACATGGGTTTTGCAGCCTGATAGTGAAAAGAATGACAATGGAACAGACTCAGAAACTGCTATTGCCACTGAATTTTTCATGGAGAGTACTAATGTATCACAATGATGGGAAGCAGCACCGGTTGCTGAGACTGATGGACAGACTGATCACCCTGATCTGAATGTAGCAGGAGGACATAGCTTGTTCATTTGTAATTCAGGTCTAATAAACCCCATCCTTCTCCAGAGCACTTGGACAGCACAGAACACCAGCCCTCTGTCATCACTGGGATGCGAAGTGCATCTGCCTTGGAAAAAATCCTTGGATGAAGCACTTTTCATGTCATTTCTGCAGTTTCCTCCAGAATGAAAATCACTTCCTTGGTTTTGTTATGAAAGAAAAATGGGATTTTTTTTTTGTATGGGTCAGCAAGCAGAAGAGTTGGTAGGGATTTTTTTCCTGCTTATGGATAGAATTGGTTTTACCTGTTTATTAAACCTAGGTCTTCCTGCCTAATCTCCACATCAGCAGAGACATAACAAACACATGAACTGACACATACCTAAGGTATGAAAAGAGGAGACCAAATTCTGATCCTTTGCCATAGTAAATCTAAACCAATTCCACCGATTTCAGTAGTGTAACTGCCCTTGCCGTGCAGCTATCAACTCCTGTTGCAAGAAATGGTAATGCAGGAAATAGGGGAGATCTGGAACTGATAGACCCTCTGCTTCCTAAAATTCATGATCCATTGGGCTGCAACATTCTACAGGATACCTGTGTCCTTCATTAACCACTTCTGCTAAGCAAATTTATTCCAGTTCTGTTCTAAACCACTGTGACTGGCCTGATTCTAACAGCACACAGACTGTCTCAGCTAAGGGTTTGCCATTAGGACCACAGAGCTGCACCATAAATTCAAAGACTCCAAGCTTCCATAGATGTATATTAGGAATCATTCACAGTTTGAGCTTTTGGGGGAATTGGAGTCTTACTGGTGAGGAATGCATATTCTGGGAAAGGATCTGGATTTCAAACACCTACCAGCATTCAAGTACAATCAGGCAACACGATGTCGTGACAAAAATATGTGGCTGTGGTGGCTGGATTCTTTTTGCATCTCTGCAAGTAGACATGAGCATGTCACATAATTCTTCCTCTGTAGCAGCATAACAGGGAAAATAATATTCTCTTTTTACAACAGGACCAAATCTGGAGCTGGAAAGCAGCATTATTTTTTAAAGATGTATAGTAATTTATGAAAAAATCTGTCAATAAATATGATCGTTTCCTTCCTGGCATTTCCTTCCTCACACACGCCAGCCCTTTGTACAGCCACCCACTTTGAATCCAGACCCCTTAACAATTTATCAATATTTAACCTTGAATCCACTCAGTTATTCATTTAAATAACATCCATGCATTATTGTCAATAAAAAGCCACAGAAAAGATGCAGCAAGAAAGCAAGCTCTTTGAAATCCTCATAAACAATGAAGAAGAAAAAAATGTAAGGGAAGAAGGTGGCTCACCAGCAAAAATCATCTTGCAGGTCAAAAGCAGAAGTCACAGACATGTATGTACACTACATTTTCAATTGTATAATTGCATGGTCTGCAAGTTATGCATTGAGCCCAGCTACAGAAATCCTACAGTCCAGCTGAAGGCTAATGGATTTGCACAGGGGCAGCTTGACCCAAAGAACTCCTATTGCTAGTGACGATGAATAGGAAGGGGTCTCCAGCTTGACTTCCAGATTTGAGTCTGAATTTGGACTTGATATTTGATAGAAAAGAACAAATGATTCTTTTGCTTGCAAGACAAATAAATTCACTGAGAGGTCTGTGAAGCACCAACCCATACATTTCTGTTCTGCAATCCACTTTCTGCAGCCCTCCAGAGTGCTAATAATGTGAATATTGTCCACAACACAGCAAGCAGTGCTTATGGGAGCCTCTTGAAGTTACAGCCCTCCCTGGTAAAGCATATTAATACCCCAAAAAAATCACACATACATACACTTCTTGCTAGCTAACCATCTTTAAAACACTCTGAACAGTAGCATTCACAGTGCAAACCCCCTGGGGACGCCTGCTCCACAATAAGCAGGTGGCAGGAAGGCTGGCACTGCAGCTTATAGGTATTTCAGAGCCTTTTACCTGCAGATAGTTGTTGATTTCCCCAAACCTGGGGCCAAGTAACCAAATCCATGAGGCTTGGCTCCTTCTTTTATGGATTCAGAAGTGCTGCCTGTTTCTTGGAAGGGTGTTTCTATCTCCACGCTCCAGACAGTCACGAAGTTTATTTCTAGCAGCACCAGTGCAATTTCTGTCCATGAGGGAGAGCAGATAGGTTCCCACATCGGCCTCCATATTGTCCCTTCCAACATCTGCAGTTCTTGACTGGATCTGAGAGCAGCATATGGCAGAGACACATCCCTTCTTTCAGCACTTTGTACATCAGAACATCAATAGGTGACAACCAATGGTTCACACACGTCACTCTGTAGAGTAACAATGCTGTACACGGTCCAGAGTCTGACTCCATAGCTTTTCTGGTGTCAACATTATCACTTGATATAAGCCCCTGAGTTTTTGTATGATGGAAATTAGTGATACAACATTTAAATCCACACTTCACAGCAGACTGGATAAGCTTACGCCCACCAACCTGTTTCCATTCTCAAGTATTATGATGGCACTACGATGTAGTGAAAATGAATTTGGTACATGTGAGCACTTATTTAGCTTCAGGGTCTCCTATTAAGGCTATCTCGGGGAATTGAGAAAATAGTCTACCATTGTAATATATTTTTCCTACCAACAAAAATATATTTACACTGTTTAACTAAAGGAGACATTATTTTCGTGTGACACCAAGATAGATTCTTTCAATTATTTTGACTATTTTACCACAGACAGAAAGACTGAATGCTCATTTGAAGTCAGTAGAAAATATCTTTGTTTCCTCCTTGTTGTTGTTGTGTTTTGTTCTGTTTTGTGGCTTGGTTGGGATTTTTTTTTAATTTTAAAGGTTTTTCTTGTAACTTGGAAACATTATTTTTCCTGAAAATATTACTACACTGTCTCTCCTGGTGCCTGGGAGCAGAAACCAGATTTACCACTCAGAGCTCCCTCTTAAAACAAACCAGGAATATATTGTTCCAGTCACCATTCACTGGAAGATTCAATTCTTATTTGTGGGATCACACCTCCAGCAGTAGTTCTGGAAACCAAAATCCAAACGTTACCTGACTGAGCAAGATTTGCTATTACTCTATTATGTAACCTCTCTAGCTCTGATCTTTGCCTCAATATATTTTTATCAGATGCTCTAGAGGATGTCTGAACCCACAAAATATAGATGCCATTCAGCGGATGTTTGTGAATACACTTGAGGAATAGTGAATTATGGCAAATTTCTTCTAATACTTACAAAAGTTAAGATACGGTCTTTGCTCCCCTTGTGTGAAACCATTACGCTTCTCTGTCTGACCACATTGACATTGCTCTGCTTTCTGATTCTGCTGCCCAAACAACTAATGTGCCGTGTTTATCAGCCACAGACAACTGTGTCAGAGCTGCTCTCTCGGTATCTCAGTCACTGCTGTGTAGCATCAGCATTTACACAGCATCACATATGTGAGCTGGTGCTTGCAAGTGTCTCTTGAAAGCCCAGGTGCCCACTAGGATTTAGTCTCAGATCCACAAATATAGTTCAGTAAATAATTCCATCAAAATCAGTGAGTGTTAGATGTCTAATCCTTATTTGGACAATTGTGTGCCTTTGAGGACCTGGGTCTTGGCCCACATACTGATGTCATCTGGAGTAAAGAATAAGTACCTTGATTTTTTTTTTATAAGACCAAAATTAAAGTCGTTTTATGATGGGAGTTAAACATTATTTGTCCCTTTACAAATCACTAGTCCAAATAAATCTGGCAAGAAGCTGATCTCTTCTAAAGGCTGCAAGTTCCCAGGGGCAGAATAATTAAATTTTCCAAAATACTTATCATAATTATGTTTTGTTCAGAGATTAGTCAAGCTATCCTCTTGGGATCAATTATGACTCATCCTAAAGCCAGAAGCAAAAAAGTTTTTCAGTAAATCCTATTGGAATGAGTACCAGCTGCTCCACACAATAAAGTAGGTTTTTTCCCATATTTTAACATGCTAGTGAAGTTATTAAAACATTGCTCTTGGCCATTCTGCAGCATTTTGCACAAAGCGCTTGAAGGTCAGTGTGGCTGGCAGCTGAGAACAGGATATGCAAAGGGCTCTCAAGGAGCAATGATCCAGCTGTGGGACTCTGTTTAATAAGAACCTGTGGTTTGTGTAAGACAAACTAATATTGTTCCCCATTTTCTGACAAAAAGAAGCGACAGGATGGAAAGTTAGAACAGAGCAGCAGAAAATAATCAAAGGGCCCGATTTTGATTGTCTCAGGATTTCCTACCTTCAGCAGCTCCAGCGGAAGCAGCTTTCTCATGTCCTGCTCCTGCATCTGCTCATGCGAAAAAGAAGGCAGAAATTACTCTTAACTTCAGCATGAGCAGGTTGGCTTGGGGTCCTGATTCTCAGTCTGTGTTTTTATGGACAGCATAACCCCCTCTTGATTTGCAAACCTCCCTTAAAATCACGTGTAAATGGTACCTTATACTTTAGCACCTGAATTCTAGCCCTGCAATGCTGTATGGCTGGGAAAACTACCAACAGTTTGAAAACTGAGCACTAACAGTTTGTTCTTGTTTTGAGGTGGTAGAAATTACCAACATTTTATCCAAGCCTACTACCTGGGAGCAGTGAGGTAAAATACTCACAAGCCAATGGTCCTGAAACCCTTTCTGTCCCCAGCACCGGACTGGCACAGGACTGTGGATCCAAGCATGTTTTTCAGCTAAGTCCATGTTGCACAATGATACTCCAGGTTTTGCCTAAGGCTTTTACTTTCAGAAAAACTTTGTACATACCTGTATGCATTTGATATCTTCTGCCTTTAAAAGATGATCCTGAAGATGATGAGAGAGGAGAGGAAAGAGCAGGTAGTTCTCCAACTTCTTTAAGTAGCTCTGCCTTGCTTCTTCAGGACATAGATCCCCAGGCACCTTTCTTGCATGTCAGGATCGATTAGAAATTTAACATACACAGATGGACACACAGCATCGGTAAACTCAGTCTTTGATACAATTCACAGATCTTTTCGAAGGCATTTCATGGATATGAACCACAGCTCATACAGGTCATCCCTACGGCTCGGTTGCAGACTGGCTGAAAGCCACCAAGGTATGTCTGTGTAGGCCTGGCATCCACTCTCTCCATCAAGCTGATGCAAGACAAGCCTAGCTGGAATTAAATACCATTAGACTGGACTCCAAACCCTCTTTTATTTATTATGCACTACAAAGTAATATAGTGCTAAAGTAGGTAGCAGACTGATAGCATCACACTCTGGCATATGCTACTTTTAGGTCAAATGAGGTGCCTTTCGCACCCTGGGTGATGGACTCAGTCCTTACCCCATTTACTTCACCCAGATGGCTTGGAAAAGACTGACTAAGGGCAATAGATCTCTCAAAGGGCTTCACCTTCTGGTTGTGCCTTCCAACGATAATGTAATTTGCAACCAGCTATGAATTTAGATACCCTCAAGAACTGGCATTGAACAAGGTAATTTCACAGAAAAATGAAAAGTTTCACATCCTGTATAATTCTGCTTTCATTGTCCATCATTCTTCCTCCATAACTAGTTTAGTGAACTCGCTGATTAGTTAAATTCTTTTAACACCTATTGCAAAGAAAAATATTTTGGTGGCGATTTTACTTTGCACAAGAAAATTATTTAACTATTAACTTGTATTGTGAATATCATCAGCCAATCAGCAATAAAAGGTAGATCAATGGCATGAACCAAACAGATCAATAAAAGATGGAGGAATTAATTTTGCTCAAGACAATTTACAGGATATCATTTGCCTACCAAGGGACAAACACAATTACATCTTAGGGTTAGAGAGGCCTGCTATAAGAAATAATTGGAAGCAATTATAAACATCAGATTTCCAAGTTTACAAAGATTCAAGAATTGCAAAATTTGATCTCTTCTGTGAAAAGCTATTTCTTCAACAACTGAAGAGTACTATAAGCAAGAAGGACGAAAAAAAAAACCATTTCCATTACCCAAAATTCAAGCTAGACAGCTTGAGAGACAGTGTTTAGAATATATATGATATATTAATCGCACCAACAGGAGAGAAGCATCATTTAGTCTTTACTGAAAGTCTGTTATCAAAGTCATTTCTATCTCTATAGAGTAGAGGCCACCATGTTACAAATATTGTTACCTGTCTGCAGCTGGCCCTGCCAGCCTGGGAAATCTCTATGTCAGAGGGCTTCCTCATGGGAAAAGACTTCTGCTCACAATATCAGCTGCAGAATCAAGGTCTGAGTGGAGCTGGATGCTGTTATCACCCCATGTGTCTGCTGAAGACTTGTCTCTGAAGGACACCAATGACTCTCAAACTCATCAAAGCTACACAGCTGCAGCAGCTGATTGACAGAGCATCTGTATGAATTTATTTAGTCTAATTTTTCAAGCAAAACTACATGCCAAACTGACAGCCCCTTTCCCCAGAGCAGTACCTGGTTATTTTTTTTCTTCCCATGGATTGCACAAGCACATAAGCATTTGGTCAATTCACTAAACCACCTGCACTGGTAGAGTTACATGATTGCATACAGGCAGATCCCACTGGCTATGAAAATACAATATAAGATACTCAGGAAGGGTGAATCAAGCTAAAAGGACATTGCCATGAGCCCCAGAAGTCCCTCACCTGTTTGGGACAATGCTGGAATACAGCATCCCTCCCCTCTTCACTACTTCCTTGACCAGCACCATGCCCTTAGAAATCTTTTGACGCTTCCAAGCAAGGGCTAAAGAAATTCTGGGAAAGCCTGAAAATAAGGTGATTTACAATAAAAGTAGCTGTGCAACTCAAGGGATGGAAAGCTTGAGAGTGTGACTGATAACCTATTAAATACAGAACTAATGAGCAGGCTGCCTGTCATCCATCAGAGGACTAATGAAGGTCTGCACAAGACATGTGTGGCATCTCTATGGAGGAGGATGAGTAGACTGGGAAAATGTTCAAATACAACATTTAAAGATACATGGCATGAATTGAATACTTGGTGTTTTAAAGACAAGTTAGGTTGTGTGTTAGGAGTATGGATGAAGTAATTAAGCAATAAAAATAAGCACAACAGATGCTTGATGAGAACCATTGGGGTGATTTTCCCATTGCTATGTAATGTATAAACAACTGATCAAATATACACAAAGGAACTACATCTTTGATACTTTGAGCTTGGGGTTATGGGGGGTTGGACCCATCCATATACCCTCTCAGCAGCAGCAAAACTGTGTACCAGGAGGCTCTTAAAAATGGAATGTGCTAAATTTAGTGTTGCACTGCATGGCTGTGCATGGCCAGGCAAGGCTATATGAGTTGATCTAAAGAAGAGGTCGTGTAGTCATCAGCTGTTGCTGCCAGTACACGGCCAGTACGCTTTGGAAAAAGCAGTCAAACTCTGGGGGTGCATATCATAGCTATATCCCAAACAGAGCTAGGGTCTTGGGACAAGGCCTGAGTTTGCAACATGCACCTGTTTTTGTGCGGGGAAAAAAAGCCTCCACAAGGAGCTGCAGGCAACACCCAGCGCTGGTGCTAGAGCACTGATGTGGGAAAGGGGGAGGCAGGACCTCAGGGCACACTGTGGGATGCACTCAGTACTCAGCTCAAATGCTGCCACCAGCTGCCTAGTGCTAAATGCTGCCTAGTGCAGAACTCCTCCAGGAATTACATACTAGAAAAATTAAAGTCCATCCTGAAATTACTCAAAAGGACCTAAAAAGTGCAAGCTGAAAGGTCTTCCCAGAATGAACTCTGTCCTAGAGCGCTAACATACCACCTTGACATATGTGGAGGATCTCTTCACTGATATCTTGCTCCTGATTTTGCTTATACTGGTATTTTGGTGGAATTGCTTCTGATCAAGACAGGGTAAATGAGAAAATAAGCTGGTTTGGTGCAGAACAACAGGTATTTCTAGGTCTCGCATTGTGGCTGTGCAAGTAGCCTAGGACTGATGTAGTGGAACAGAAAGGAGAAACCGGCAGTATAATAAAGAGTAGTAGGGGGCTCTTATGTGCACTGGAGCGTTCCCACCAGGCTCAAAGGACTGACGTGTCTCCTTGTGTATGTCAGTGACTTAGTTAAGAAATGGTTGCACAAACAAACAGGCAAACAGAAAACCTGTCAGGAGACTGTCAGGGCAAGAGTACATACAGCTGACAGTGACAAATCCAAAAAAAAAAAACTACAAAAAAAGAAAAAGCCCATTAAAGCAGCACAGGAAGATGAGAAGGGAAATTAGCCAGGCACCAAAGAGCATCCTATTAGAGTGAAATTTGGCGTTAACGACCGCTACTTATAGTCATCATATGGCCTTAATGAACAATTTGTCTTTGCCAAAGCCTGCTGTCCCTACTGCAAGCCACCATGTTTGATGTTCTTTTAATGGTCCATGTGTTTCATTTGTAACAATCCAATTAACAATCGGGCTCCAATAGCTCTAATCATCATCTACAGTTAACATTGTTTCTGTACTGTCAGGAGTTTCACAGTTTGTTAAACTGAATTTTACACTGAGATTTTCCAACTCAAAGACCTGCTCAGCCTGTTAAGCTTCTGGAGGGGAACAAACTAGTAAGGACAGGAAAAATATAGATATAGAAGAAGCAATACCACTAAGCTGGTGTAGTAATTTCTCCTTTTAGACCCAATTCTTAGCTGCAAAGAGCATATTATGTGCACAAACCACACAATACAAGGGCTGCAAGAGCCTATGGGCTGGTGAGAGATCCTGAAAGAGAGACACAGTATGTGTTGATTTACTTGCCAGTACGCTGAGAGAGGAGCACACGCTGCTGGGTCATTGCGGCTGAGCACCACTTCTTCCATCCTACAAGTCAATATGCTGCAGAGAACCCAAATTGGGGCATAACTGCTGCCCCAACCACAAAGTGGACCCAAGTGTGCACAGCTCTGAATGGACCAAATTAAGAGGATCAGTGTTGTTTTGTGAGCTCAGAACTTCATCTGGGTTAGTGTGCACTGAGCCGTGCAGAGTGTGTCCCTTTACCCTGCGCCACACAGGAGTGATACGCTGTGCTGGAGCGATACGTGCTCCTCTCCAGCTGAGGAGCAATTACAGGATGGACCTGGAGAGGGGAGTTGATTTCCTGAGGTAATTGTTTCTCCACTGCCTCAGTTATCCTGCTCAGGTTAACATCATAAAAGCGGTCAAAGTGTGGTCTGTAATGTGTCATTTGTAGTTTTGATCTTTTTGAAGTGCAGTACTCCATCCCACTTGGCTTAACACAACAGATAACACTATTTGTTCATTCACAAATAGTGCAGGAAAACGCCCAAATATACAAAGGGAATTTGAGTACCGTACATAGGCCAACACAGGGTTGGTAGGGAAAAATGTTGATTAACTTGAGGGACAAGCTCGAAAGTCTGGCTATTTATATCCTGTCTGCTGAAACTATATCATATGAGCCAAACAAACAAAACCAAAACCCAAACAACAGAAAACCCACAAACCCCAGCAGCTCATGAACCCTTGTAACTGTGTAATAGTTACAATCACTTACGGAGTTCGCCGATGCAAAGGACAAAATTATAACCTGATGATGATGTGGACTCACTGGCTATCCACTAACAATGCCCTTTGGGGGTACTTAGAGGTCTACAATAAAAAGGAAATTAACATTTTAGAGCATCCTTCATATCACTTCATTATCTCCTTTGAATCTAATCTAGTTCAGGACAACAGACTCTCAACTGTACCTTTCAGTCCTTTTGTATATGTTGAACATTACCGTTTTCTTAGAAACTCTACATGCAAATACTGTCTTATACAATGGCTAATTTAACGCTACTTTTAGCTTTGCTATTTCCTTGGTGGTATAAACATAAATTAGGGTTTTTGTAATGTCCAATTATAGATGCTGAAAGAACAGATCAGTCCAACATCAGTTTTCTTTTCGTCCTCCTTGTTGATTCATGTTCCTTGTTTTTCTGCATAAATTGGTAATATACTTTTATACTTCATAACAGTGAATAGGTAGCAACCTGGAAAACAACATACTACCTTTCTATTTATAAAGAATAAATAGCTGCTTTTTTGCAGCAGCAGGTTATTTTTATTTTGCATATACAAAGACAGAAAAAAACCATTTAGAAAATCTTTGAGATTCAGAAAGATTGAGAGTAGGTTGAACTCAGAAAAATTGGTATATGAACAGAAACACAAAACGGAAGTTGTCTCAACTGTCCCTGTTGACAGCACTCATTTATATTTAAGTGTAATGTACAAAAAAAGGTCTTGATACCCTGGTATTTTATATATGTAATTAAAGCAGCATGATCTAAATCCTCAGTAATCCTGTGCAAATTACGCATGGGGCTAACAACCAGCGAATCGAAAACAATACACAGAGGCAAGTGTAACAAGGCTGCCCAAGACCTCTCTTCTGCTACTTGATAGATGTGAGTCCTATGGAAAGCATTTGGGTTTCTGGAAAGTAGTTTTCCTATGGTAGCAATGGGCAAGATGATTTTTACTAAGACTAGAAGAGTTTGGTATTAATGACAGAAATAATTTTCCAGGAAAGACAAAGGAAGAAAGGAGGATGTAGAACGGGACGGATTAACAGCTGCACTTAGACAAGATCAAGCAATCTAATAAAATTAAGTATCTCTGCAAGACCAAAATAAGATCCAGAAAACCAGACCCTATATGATTGAAGTAATAAAAATGTTGTAGCCAATAAAAGTTTATGTGGAAACATAATCCTCTAAACTGATAAAAACTGATTTCACCCAGAATAGTTAAGATGTTCCCAAATTACACTTCTCTATTTTAACTTTCTTTTAATGTCATCTGTGTTTCATAGATTCTGTGACAGATCTCATTGTAGAGGTTGATCTTCCATACTGTAAAATGCTGAGCATCCACATCTCACCAGAAATCAGATATCAGCCCAAAGAGAATAAGATACAGAAATTATTTCTCTTCTGATATCACTGAAAGCCTTTACTGCTATTCCAAGACTTGTACCTGCACCAGCATGTCAGGAAGGTATTTCCTGCCCAAAAGATTCAAACATGTAATTGATTGGCTTCTCTTACACTTGGTGGATGGACAGGTAGAAAGTGCTTTTTTGCACTGAGTGTAGTGTCTTTACAGCAGGCTTTATCTCCCCATCTTTACATATCTGTAATGTGAGCACTTATATCTGACCTATATGATCAATCGAAAGGAATAGGCACTTCTGGGGGACATTTCTGAGTCAAATGTCTGCTTTCAGGAGATGAGTCATGCCTTAGCAGTGCCTACTTGTCTCCACTGGTATTAAGGCAGACTGAGGTCATTAGGTCAAATGTAAATTTGATCAGCCAGCCTGCCCACCCATGCTAAGTGCACCAAAATGGGAATGTCAAAAAAAATTACTGTTGCCCTAAATTATATTTCCTTCCTTTTTATCCTCATTTCCTGTCTAAACCAGTTCCCTAGGCATACAACATTGTTACTGGAGAAAGTTTAATTAAAAGATTGGTTCTCCACAGCAGAAACTTAATGCTATTCTCAAAAGAGCAATGCTGATCCAGATATTTGGTGTTAGCCATCTCACAATCCAAGGTATTCTTGTTGCATCTGTGGCAAGCGGAATATGCTACAGAGAAGAATAGACACATCCTATAGCTCAGGCTTCCAAAACAGCACACAGTTTGCCATGCAAACATGTCCTGGACCTCCAGACAATGCATCTTCCAGCCTCATCTTGCTACCTTCTGCACCTCTCCCTCTTCAGGCCAAGTAATGAAGAGGGACCCACATCAAGTCATGTGATAGGAGGGGAGGGTGGGAAAGAGGGAAGTTACAGGATGGAGCCGCATCCTCAGACATGTGTCTTCTGGCAAGGCCCCTGGAAACATGGGGACCTCATGGAGATGGTTTCTGAGTTTGTGCCATGGCCACTCCTTTACTCTAATAGGAGAAAGTAGAAGAGGTGCAAACCACAACATTTCCCATCCTGCACCTGCGTTCTTCCTACATAACACATGATTTGGCCTCTGGTTTGAGTTTCCAGGCTCAGTTAATCAAAATATGATTTATAGACCAATAATTCAATATGAAAAGCATTCTCATTTCCCGCAGTATGTACAGTAATTTATGTTGATGACAGCTGACTAGAAGACGCAGGGGAAGATAGGGGAATTCAGAAAATCTGGCCCCAAATCCTTGAAAGTTATTTCTACTTTCTGCAGGGGGTTTTGGATGCAAGTCTTTCTAAGCCCTTCAGAGAGCTAAAAGTTGTCAGCACTGCATTATTGCTAAGATACATTTTTTTATTGAAGAAGTGAGTGGCTGATTTATGATAGTTTTCATTTATTTCCAGACAGCATAATACTGGCCAGGTGATTTCTCTATTGGCAGTGACAAACTATGGAAGATTTTAGTTGTGTCAGTATTTCTATGAGTTTGATGCAAAGGAGAATTTGATCCCAGCAGTATGCAACCCATAGCCGTATGCCATGTATTGCTCTCTCAGTTGATATATTCTGTTGCCTTTTATATACACATCAAATGTATGTTAATCTCCACTATAATAATTGTGGCTGAAATAGCTAGTCAGCTGAGAATGTTTGCTGATTTATAGTCTAAACGTGTCTATACTATAGATTTAAACTGGTCCTTCTACTGCTGTAGCTGCCCAACTGCAGTTCATTTGGATCGACTCTTTATGGCAATCACCACAATTTGCAGGATAAGATCTTCACCTGCCTTCCGATGGGGGTAATTTTCACTGGTGGAATTGGAAGTTTGGCTGTCACAATAAAGATTTGTAATTGTGCAGTTATACCGCTGGCTGAAAGTGGGGAAATCCAAGGCGTAGGCAGAACTGTAGCATGTACAGTTCCTTTTAGAGTCTAAACTTAGTTGCTCATCAATTAATTGCCATGAGAATATATGCAAATGAGTTGGAGTTGTGAAGAAAGAAATACTTTAGAAAATCCCCTACTCTGCTGGAAAATTTAACTAGAATTCCAGAGGGGAGGACTGAGACTGGCTGTTAAACACAACAGTACTTATGAAACCTACAGCTCAGAAATTTCCTAAATTGTTGACTAACAGAAGCTAAAGGTACATACAGCAGGACAGCTCTATATACAATTTATGTTGGTCTCCTAAGTGTTTCCTGAATATCAGTGCCTATTGAATGTCAGCCACAGGACGAAGTGCTAGGCAAACCTTTGGTTTGACTCGTGGCCATTTTTGTACGGGGTAGCATAAGTAGATCTAGATGCAGGTCAAGTACCTGAAGATGACTGAGAGCCCTTTTCCTGCCATATAAAACTGTCCTAAAGCATAGTCTTGTCCTTATAAGAGCATTGTCCTCTGGCAACAATTTCAAATAATTAAATATTGATACTTTGGGGCCTGCTTCACATGGTCCAGGATTAGAAAGATGTGACAATTTTCCACATTATTTGCATGGCCTCAGAATGCTGATTCATTGCTGATGGATTTTTGGATTAGACCCACCCTACTGTCAGAGAACCAGCCTTTAATGACAGCTGTCACACTCTCTGTTGTACAGATCAAAGGCATTCATGGTGAAACTCAGTGAATGGTAAAGTGGTAAACACGAGCCAGCCCACTGATGGAGCTCATCAGGTAGGCTCATAGGTAGGAGCTGTTCAATTAGATATGAATTAGACACTTAAAGGCTAGAACAGGAAAGACCTGTGAGCTCACAGGTACAGAGGCAGAGAACCAGCATGTGACCGCTCACAGGCATAAGTGGCTCACGAGCCTTCTGCAGGCTGGTGGGCATCTTCCAGAAAAAGTGTTTCCTCTCATCCTATGTGCCTAGAGGTGTGTCGTGTACATTTTTATGGGGATCTGAGAACTCTCTCCATTAACTAAAGGGTGAGTTTAGATGTCTTACATAGAACAGGTGACTTACTTTATATGGCTAAAGTCAGTTGAGATGAGTATCCCTCTCCCATGCTCTATTTAGAACTGTGATGAAATCAGAGGCCAAACTATCTCAGGAAAATACTCAGAGGGAGAAGAAAACCATATATTTACTGCCATAACAGAGAAAGAAAAAGTAGAAAATAAACCTCAAGCAAAACCTTATAAAAAGCTGCTGTAAGAAACTGTGTTTATCAGAACTAGGATAGCCAAGTTATTCAGAGCAACAGAAGAAAACAACCCCCCATGAAACTGTATCTCAGTTTCCCCTTCTTGGAAAGATTACTCTTGAAAACTCCCGCCTCCTCTTTTTCTTTTCACCCACAAATGACCTATCAGTTTTATTAAAATTGCCCTTTACGGCCCTTGATTAAATTTGGGCTGGATTCCTTCACATTTTGTGTTACCACCTCCAGAGAGCTATTCTGTTATGTCCAAAACAGCCTTTGCATGAAAGACAGATGTATATATAGAGGTAGACACACAAATATATATATATATATATATATATTTAAAGATCACCTGTTTGTACTTCTTATACCCTGTTTAATTCTAGTATTCTGGTATGAAGAGGCTCACACATTTAGATCATGATTCAGAGCCGATTAAGCTCAATGAAAAGCTCACACGGACTTCAACAGACATTAGATCATGCTCACAGAGGGGATAATAGACCTTTCAGCAGAGGAAATGAAAGCGTAATAATACACTGGCTTAGTGTATAATCATGTCTTCATCTAATAGAGAGACCCAGTGCCTGTAATAGGCCACTGGTGTCTTACAGATAAAAGGCCTAACTTTTTGGCTCATATCTTACTCTTTTGGTATTGAAGGTCATGGTTTCAATTCCCACCAATATCCACAATGTCTGAAGAGGTGCTGTCATATCTGTGTGTGGAGGAAGCTGAGGAGCGCTGGGAACTCTTTGGTTTTAGAGGCGTTTGTCTAAAAGAGATAATATGTAACAGAGCAAATTAGTTCCTGAATTCTTGAATCATGTATTCTTCCTCTAATCCCCAGCCTCAGGGACTATAAAACCTGGTTTTTTACTGGCAGCATATGTAACTGGCACATAACTCTTTAAGCTTTACTGGTAGAGGTGGCTTTTTGAGTATCGGCATTTGTGATAACAGAATATATGTAACTCTGGTTATTGCAAAAGCTATATCTCTACTACTGAACTAAAAAATGACAGGTTATGTTCCCAGACATTGAAACGTTGTCCATCCTGGTACACTGTCAGAGTGCTTCCAAGGGCAGATTTGACCAATGTCTCCCAGAACCTCATAAGGTTCCTGGGCACAGTTGGCCATTCCCAGTAGATTGCTTTGGAGGGTGAGAGAACTTGGCAATATGGACATGGGCTGTTTGGTGCCACTTGAACATTGTGCCAGTCTCTGGCTAATTTAATTCTTCACAATACTTGCAGACAAAGTGTCTAAATCTGTCTCCTGGCATCTTCATCCTGCAATGGCCCCAGAGGAAGAGTCTTGTTGCAGGAGTACGTTGCAAGTGATGTCAATACATTTTGAAGAGTGGCCAGCTACAATGGAGTGAAGAATATTATAGTTACTTGTCTATATTTCCTGTATTATAGGAACTAGTCTGAGAAGTTTTTGACCAAAGGCTGCAATGATAATACAAAAAAAAAAAAGATAATAAAGCTTTATTATTGTTGTACAACAGTGACTCACAGAGTCTTTGTGTAGAGATTTTACAGCTCATACTTAGATGAAACATTATTGACTGCAAAAAGGAACTATTCACAGAGAAAAAAGCAAAGAAAAAGTATACATACCCTACATCTGCAAAAGTTCCTTCTGTTGTATTCTGTGTCATTGGAAGAAACAGAAATAACAATACCAGATGACATAAAATTAATTTCAGGACTCTGATAAAAACTATATAGAGAAGGCTAACTCCAGCTAATCAACTTTGGCAATCTTTCATCTGCTACAATATACCATGAGTATTCTCTTGCAGGTTCCTTACAGGAGAGATAAATGGGAGTCTGAGACAAGAAATGCTCTCTAATGGTGGATTCTGACATGTACATGTTGCCAGGATCAGTGGGAACATATTCCCAACCCATCATCTCCTTCACTTTCCCTTCTTTGCAGTTTCACTTGTAACAGTTTCCAAGGCTATAATATGCCATTCCTTTCTATGTAGGCAGTAGTAAGAATACAGATGCTGCCTAGATTTAGCAATAACTTAATTTTCAAGATGTCTTCTACCAAAATTGCCAAGAACCATGATCACCCCCATCTTCTGGTATTGTATCCACTTCATTCTGTTGCCCATTAGCAAGGCAGGTCTTCATTTGCACTGCAGGCCCATAATGACAGAAAAACCTTCCCTTCAAAGTACTATATCCATTTGCTCTAGCGTGTAACTGACATACAGTAGATTATAAAAAGTAGATAATGTTCAGCCACAGCTATTTTCAAACCAGAGCTTCTCCACTTCAGTTCTCAAGTGGAGCATCACATTAGCACTTTATAACAATTATACGAAATACCTGAGATGCCCCAGATAGGACTCTGAGGAAAAATTCATAAATGCCCATTTTAAATTATAAATACTATGTTTAAACCTGATACATAAAGAAAACACATAGACTTTTAAGTCAGTAATGATTTCAGTTTAGTCTTCTAAAGACAGCTTCTCCTTCTTTTTCTGACCTAGGAAATACATCATAGCATAGTAATTCATAATCACAATATTAGTATTGTAACTATGGCATAATATTATAGCTAATCACAGTACTGTAACTAGAAATATGCAGAGTCTGATACTGTAGTCATGATGTTGATTTAGCTATTCCACAAACCTCAACAATAGCATCACTGACTCACACAATAAATCTAGTTTTACACCATTTAAGTTCTCCTGATGCCGTATTATACAATGTCTTCCTGTCTTGTCTCACAGAGACTTTGTGGGTGGGATTTCATCTCACTTTAAACATCCACAGAAAGGATGTCACCTGCCAAACTAATCACCTCAGTGTCTTTTTATGGTCAGCAGGAAGAATTAGACACTTCAAGGATTTAAATTATTTTAGGATGAGAGGAATAACACCCTATGAGTCCCGTGTTTTGGCTCCAGTGTCTGTAAAGGAAGGCAAAGATGACAAGTTCATACGTAGGCACCTATGCGAGTAACTCCTCTTCACAGGGTCTTGCTATTTGAGCTTTTCCAAAAGAATACTGACTTCATTCAAGCTGTCAGACAAAGTTTGAAACACAATTCAAGAGACTGAAAATGTTCAGAAGTCTTAACAAACTGTGCACTCCTTGTAACTTCTTAACTGCCATTTCCCTGCCACTTAAACTTTTAAATACTCAAAGTGATGTGGTCAATAAAGCTAATAATATATGCCATTCTCCCCTAAGAAGACAATTTACTGAATGGCGAACCCTAGTGGGCTCATTTTTGGAGGGTGATATCAAAAGAGTTGATTAAAAAAGAGCACTTGATTTTTATAAGGTTTGCGATAACTATGAAAAACACATTCTTTGCAGTGATGAGGCTTTGTTAGAACTGCTGTTTAGGGACAGAAATAACTAACCGGGACAAATCAGGAAATGCAAAGGAGAAAAGCGAACAAATAATACCTGAATCAAATTATTTTGTCTCATTAGAGTGAGTACTGCAGCTTAGAGAAAATCAGCACTTCCAGTCTCTGCTGTGCCAGCTCCAGCAAGGAGCCATTAGACTCTTCTGTTAATGCTTCCAGAACTTGTGCCAATACCTGAGATGTGTTGAATGCCCTTGACTCCCCCAAAGCAAGTCAAAGCTATGGATGCTCACATCATCACAAGGCTAGGAATTTACCATTCTTCTTGTTCAGCTTAGATACTCCAGAAATCTGTATTTCATAACATCGTTTTTCCTTCCTTCTCTGACTATAATAAGCTGGATTTGTTGATAGGTATAAGCTACTAATTCATACTTTCCCTTTG
This sequence comes from Phalacrocorax aristotelis, assembly GCF_949628215.1. Classification (NCBI taxonomy): domain Eukaryota; kingdom Metazoa; phylum Chordata; class Aves; order Suliformes; family Phalacrocoracidae; genus Phalacrocorax; species Phalacrocorax aristotelis. The sequence continues at coordinate 8,372,581 of NC_134277.1, read as the reverse complement.
AAAGAGAGAAGATGTAAAAGCATTCAGTTTTGCTGAAAGCTGATTAACTTCATCATTAAATATTCTTGATTTATTATGATTAATCAGCATAACCAACTATACAGTAAGAAGCACTGTGAACATTTCTTTGCTGCACTCTGAAAATTTGGCTATTCCTGTTCTTAGGACAATGAGGGAAGAAAAGTACTTGTACTTTAGGTTTATAAGGATTTATTATGGGTTCATAAGGATTCTTAAGGAATTGGATTGATACATCAATTCAGTGATAATTTGATTGGATGGATTCATAAGGATTTATGACGATAATCATTCAAGACCTACAAGGGTCTTATATCTTACTCAGAAGTACAGGATGAACTATTAAAAAAACATTGACAGGAATCTTTTTTTCAGCCACTTACTCTGACTGCCACTGGATCCCTCTGGAATATATTTGGAAAGTTCCTTTAATGACAATAACTTATGAGAGACTATTGTAATAAAAGGAAAACTAATGAACAGAAGATACGGAACTAAACAAGAATTACTAAACAATAATTTTTAATTAATACTGACTGAATTATTTATTACAAAAGATTCACTCATATAATTGCAAAGGTTTTCATAAGACCACAGGCAGCAAATTCATTTATCTATTACATTTTAGAAGTACTTCAGCATATATCCTTCTTATAGCAAACATAAGATCAAACACAGGAAAATAAACAACATAACAAAAATAAGCTGAAAAATGAGAGGTCAGCTTTCAAAACAGAAAGAATTGTTGTTTAATTATTCAGTAAAATTATTTAAAACTACAAAAGCAATGGAACCATTATTAGCATTTCCATTAACAAGCAGCATTTCTTTGTTCAGGTTAGGTTTATTACTGCTAGCAAGGGGCTGTCATTGTCTGAGTCTCCAGGTCTCATCCCCAGGATGGCCAGGACAGAGGACACCGACAGCAGCTCTCTCTGTGGAGGCCATGGGGTTTTATAGCACCTGAAAATTGAAGCACTAGTTTAAAGCAGCAAGAAATAGGCTGGAAGCTTATTAATTTCCCTTAAATGTGTTCAAGGTGCAGGATGGGGCTTAGCTTATGTAGTCTGAGAAAGGATTAAATGAATTAGATCTTGCTCAGGTTGTTTTCCGTCTGCTTCGTATTTGTTGTGGTTCAGACAGTACCTATAATATATTCCCTCCCAAAAGAAAAACAACAGCAGTTCAGGAGGATTTTTTTGAGCTTGGTTGTAAGTCGTGCAGATCAGACTTTCTGTAATTCAGCAGAAATATACTGTTGAGCCACCAGAAAGAGAATGAGTCTACCAGACATTGGACAAACTGCTCAGACCAGAACCAGGATCCCCTGCTCACTGTTTCTGGTCATCAGTTCTAAACTGCAGAAAATAGGTGCTGCCAATTTTTTATCACTCCTCTCTATTCTGCTACAAGCATCAGATATATAAATGTATTTAAACAAGCAGGTGTGGGCACCAGCACAAACACACAATGTATAATTACATTCCGGTCTCAAGGTAACTCTTGCGTTTTTTCAGTACAGTTCCAAAGCATCAGATAAAAATTAATTCATGCTTGAACCGATTCAGTCTGAACATTGATGAAATGCTGAACATGGTGAACTTTTTGGAATAATGCCTAAGACAAGAAGAAGCCTTCCCAAAACTCGCCATAGTTTGTTTAGTTACACTTAGAACCCAAACCTGTTGCAATGGGGAAAGGAGTATTTGATTCGTTTTGTTATGTGATAGGAAGCACTGCTGGTTCTTTAGGAAAGCACCCAAAAGCATGATAATGAGTCTATCCTTAATGCTTGCTTTTTTTTTTTCTAACTTGTCATTTGCAATCTATTTTTTATTTTGCGGCTATTAATCTGTAATCTTTGCAGCTCATCTGCCACCTTGTGGCCCTGTTGCAGACTTTTCTTGGAGCTGAGGGGAAGAATGGGTTCTTTAGCAAAACCTCTGCATCTGCTCTGCTCTTGATAGCCTGGCAAATACAGTGGCCTTCATTGTCATTAAGCTAATCAGCCTTTCATTCCACAGTGTCAAAAATTAGAAATCCAAATATGAAACTAGTCATCCAGCAGGTCATGTATGTAAACTATCAATAAATGTTGGTCTGTGAGCCCTGTATATGTGTATATGTAGGAAAAGAAATGGCTACATCTATTAAATCATATAGCTGATGTTCAGAAGATATACATCATATAACATGATATATATACCTATAGAATGATAGAAAATGAGGCTGAAAAAGGCCTTGTGAGCTCACCTAGTCAATCTTCTTTGGCAAAGCTGGACCAGGTCTAACAAATCACTCCAGGGAGATATCTAAGCTTTTCACAAAAAACTCAAACAACAGTGATTGCCCAGTCCCCCCAGTAAACTATTTAAGTGCTAGCTGTCTTACTACTAGAAAGCTGCTCTTCATATTTAAGCTAAACTGTTGGGTTTAATCCTGTCACTTTCTGTCCTCTCCAACAGGGACGTGATGAATAGTTTATTCCTTCCTTTCACATACACATAAAACATTAATGCATTTTTATCAGCTTAAACTGTTTTTCTGATATTAACTGATTCTGATATGGATAAATGATGGATATTTACATTAGAATTATCTGGGCCTGAATTATTCACAAATAACTGGGTATTTTGCATGTCCAATTTAAATCTCATTGAAGAGGCTTGATTTCTGAAGTGTCTCTTTGCAAAAATAGGTCTCTATGTAGTGGAAAAAACCTAGGGAGCTAGAAACTGGGACATCATAAATAACTGATTGATTCTGAAAATCTAAACACTGATATTGCAAAGACTGAATCAACATTTTTATCTCATGGAGATAAAAGTTTTAGCTGAAGAGTGTCCAGGTGCTTGATCTTGCTGTCTTGAGAACTTCCAAAATTACAGTTAGCGCCCCCGACAAAAAAAAAAAAAAAATTGAGTCTAGTTTTTTGTATTTTAGCTCAATTTCAAAAACAAGCTGCTACTCCATCTGCTGCAGCAGAACGCATTTACAGAGTTGAACTGCATGGTCTACATGCTAATACCATTTGTGAGTCACATGATTACTGCTCAGAGACAGATTATCTCTGCACATCAAAAGGATCCTGCAGAATATGCCAGTTTGAGGTGTTCATAAAGAACAGTCACTTTTACAGCTAGTGCTACATCTATTAAAGGTAGTTATGTATGTTGCTAATATTAAAGACATCCCTCAACCTTATCTGGTTATTTACTGAGATCTGTTTTTATATAAAATGTCACCTGACATACAGTTTCTTTGGCTGAAAGGGTGGAAGAAAAATGTACAGTAAAACACATCAGGGAGACAAAATAACACCATTTTCAGTCTTTGTTTCAAAGTGTCCCTCCCATCACCAGTTCTCTCAAGGGCAAAAATTAAATATACTCTCTATCTTCTGTCATGTTGCCTACTGATTTTTTTCTCCAGTACTTCAGTCCACATTGTCTCTTACACAGCAAAAGAAAGGCTATCACAAGATTCTCAGTCATCTGCAGTATGGCAATATTGACTTTGGAGGCAGAGAGTCCTCCTTGCCTATAAGGTTTGCAGTCCCTTGCAACAGCGCTCTCTTGGGCATTTCTTAGTTAAGATTCAAAAATCTTAACTCCTCTTCCATACCAGCCCAGAACAAATTAAACCTCATCCCACGTCAGTACATGGCAATAGGTGTGAATCATGTTGAAGTATCATAAATTGGCCTCAGCCTGTCTCCATGGAGGTGCCTGATGCCTCGAGTTGAGGCTGCCCCAGCTGCCCCCCGATCTGCCCTGCTGGCTCCGGGGTCCCCCACAACAGCTGGTTCTTCTCTATAGGGAGCTGCCAGCACATGTAAGCACTGACAGTTTGCTCACACTGGTCCTGATGCTTGTGATGGAGAAAATAAATCCCAGCTCCTTTTTTAATACTGTGTATGCGCTGTGAATGGTAAGGGAAATGTGCTTGGTGGGTGATGGTTTAGGTAATGGGGCTCAGCTGTTGCTGGCTCAAGAGCAGCCATACGGAAGAAGCAGCAGACTACGGTCACCATCACACTTCAGTCTCTCTGCCAGTTCTGAACCCCAGTGCTGCCATTTCTACCAGCAGCAAGTGATGCCAGAAAGCCTCTCAGGCAGCATATTGCCCTCAAGCGGGAGGATAGCTCTGCAGGCTCCTGCAGACACACCGTCTCTTTGTTTTCTGACCAAACAGCATCTACCACAATGCAGACCTTGTCAACAAACGAACGCACATTTGCCATGAGCTATGAGCTAAAGATTTACTATAAGTGGGAACTAAGTACAAACTGCACTTTATTGCTTTCCACCTGAAGTGTTTGTGCTGTAAAATAAAATGCTGGTGATCCCTGCTTTAAAAATGACAGGATGCAACAGGTCCAGCTGCTTCTAGGGTAGAAATAAAACTGTGTGGGTCACCATTGCTTTCTGAAAATGGAGAACATCCATTTAGTCCTCCTGTTTCATGGACGGGACTGTTCACTGGGAACAAACACAAGGTGCACAAGCTTGATTAAACTTCTCGATGATAGGACTTCCCAGAGAGGCTGCAGGAAGAGCTTTTGTGTGAAAAGCAATGTCAACAGTGCTACAAGGGAGACCTGTACACTGCCCCCCTCCAGATCAAGCAATAACATGAGGGTGCTGCAGAGGTGTCAGAGCAGCCTCTGTCCCAGATACCTTCCAAGCAGTCCAAAAAACACTCTGACGAGGCATAGAGATGGTCAGAGTAGGGAACAGAGAAGATATCTTCCTTGTGGCCACTGAAGATTGAAGATGAAGAGCTCAAAACCAGTGACATTAAACAGGAGAAATAAAAGTATAAGCAAGTAGACCTATGATCATATTCTTATCAAGAATGTCTAAGAAGGAAGAGACAAGGGAATATTAGATAAGGTGGGTAGAGAAAAGGATAAGAGGTGGCAAATATTCACCATGGCCTTTGGAACTGGAAGAGGAAGAAGGAAAAATAAACTTTACAAGCTAGATAGCATCCCTGTAGAGCATCTGATAAGATCACAGCTGGTTCCCATGTACTTCTGCTTCTTCAAATTTCTCGCTTACATATGTATATAAGACCATCTGCATACATTATTTTCTATTTCAGAACTAGTCCAAAGAACTCCCTTGAATAATACATTTTTTTATCTATACCAATATTTGAAAACAAAGCAGTTCTGCATTATTTGTTCCAATCTGTCTGCAGTTTAAATTATGCCACGGCAGAATGTTTCAGCATGAATTGCATTTGAAATATAAATTTTTTTATGCAGCTTCCCCCCCCCCTTTCCAGTTGAAAACAACCCAATGTGCCAGTTGTAAGGGATTTTTAAAAACATTTATCGTCAAAGAATCTTTCCAAGGAGGAAAAGCCAGTAAGTGGAACACAAACAGACCTTCATTGCAACATTTCCCCATGGTGTGGTTGTGAACTGTACAAAATACGATGCCAGAAGCTTACACCCTCTAATTACATTTTCTTTATATTTGTGATGAATCAAATTTTCAGCTTTAAAAAAAAGAAAAAATTCTTTAAGTACTATAATTAAGCAGAACACGATTTTCTTCATGTCTTTCTCAACACAGCTTTCCTCCCTGCCATTCATTATGTAGGAAAACCCAAACAGAACTCCTGATACTGCAAAGCATTCCCACTAAAGGAGTTGGTTTTTTCCCAGTCAAGAGCTCAAAGATAATTATTTCTCAAATGACTAGACCCAGAAGTAACTAAGAACATCCAAAAAACACCAAGTTCAATTTGTTCTAGTTTTCATAAAGTGTCAAACAATGGGTAATTATTTGCCTACCTACCTAGCATGGACACAGCTGTCTTCTCTCCTTACTGTGAGAGGCACTAAAAGGCTCTGTTACACCCATATTTATAACTTCTCTGGATGCAAAAGTGTTGAATAAAGGCCATATTGATGTGTCTTGTCTCTGGGGAAGCTCTTGCAAGGAGGGAGTTTATTTTATGTCTTAACTTGTCCGGGCAGAGTGAATTGTGAATGGTTTTGTGGTTGTCTGGAGTGAGACCTTGATTTGCTTTTTCTGAACATCTCCCTACACAATGAATGCATTACATAAACTTTATTAAGAACTCAGGTTAAGCAAATATCTAGATTCCATGCCGTAGAGATTTCTTTTAGCAGAAACTGATTTCCAAGGCTCCAAGGTTTACCATTGTTTGGGAATAATAAAAAGTATGTCTTTGACTTCCCCATTGGCTGCCTCAGAAGAAAAGTTTCTTGAATCTGTGCTGTCACTAAATACCCAATCCATTAGTGAAACAGAGTTTTATGTGTTTCAGCTCTAAATTACCCATCCAAGGACACTGTTATGAAAGTGTTATTCGTAAGTGGAAGATAAGTCCTCATTTCAACTTCAGAATTAGCAACATAGTGTAAATTGCATGCCACATCCTAACAAAAAGTATCAATAATTATGGAGAACATAGGTAAATAGCAACTTCAGACCTATTAGTTATAAAAAAGGGGTTTGAGCAGGGTTTTAGCAGTGCCTAATAACCAGGTGTAGATGAGGGAACTGCAAAACAGAACATGCTGGTTGACCCAAAGATGTAAGGGTGGTCGGGCTTTTCCACAGTGTTGCACCTTTTGTAGTAACAGCTGTTGTAATAGTTTTATGGACCAGAGGAGAGAAGAATTTATCTAGCAAGTCCAGGCTGTAAGCTAAACTTATGGTCCTTGCTACTGTCACCTGAAGACATGTGTTTCATGTGCAGAAGCCCTGCCCATCTTGGCACACACACAACTTTTTCAGTTTTGGTTCCATGCAGAACGTAGGAAAGGCCTAATTTTACCCTCAGACAGGTACATGTAGCCCTCAAAGACTTCAGACAGCCTTACCTGGCCATATCTAAAAACATATTTCAGCTTAAAGCTCCATCAGCACCTATCGTCTTGCTGTGTATTACAGACACGCATACATCCCTGCCATGAGTCCTGCTATGATGCCAGCTGCCAGCTCTGCTTCTGAGGAGGGGTTCCTCAGGACGGAGGACCTGTAAGGCTGTGAGGTTAGCAGATGGGTAGGATGAGCACTGCTCCAAACCTTTTTTTTTTTTTAATAAGAACTACACGACTTTGGTATTTTGAGTATTCACTGTAATAGATGTGCCAGCAGGGAGGACTGTGTTTGTCAGGTGTTTGACTGGCAGGTGTGAAGATGTTATCGCTCCAGTCTGCTCCGCCAGGGTTCAGGGAGAAATCTTGAATTCTTGCATATTTCTAATAGGCTTTGGGGTCTTTATGGATCTGGTATTTGTGCTCAGACATTGCAATGTATTACAACAAGAGCACTATGAGGCTGGACTCAGTTCACATGGAAGGAAGACACTGTGGAGCATGACCAATAGGTTGTCCTTGCCCAGATCTTTTTCTGAACAGAGACTCTTTCTTGAGCTAGGTTGTCAGGCTCAGACCCATAAACTTTCTTAACATTGAGAATTTCATAGTTTGCACACAGTGTAACAGAGCAGAGTGCATCTCTGGTATATCACATCCCCATTTCCTCTCACTCCCAGAACACTAGTCCGGGAATTTCTTTGATGAAGTGATGTTTTACCATGGAATCACAGAAAACAAAACTGGGAGACAACCTTAGACACAGAATGAGTTTGTCCACTTCATCTTTTTTTAAAAAAACACCAGCAGTGATGATTCCCTAATCTCGCCTATAAATAGAGCCAATCTTGATCTGAGAGCATCAGGGGAAGATTCATTGCTGAGAGAGGAAACAAATGATTAAAAGATACCTAAACCTTGGTAAGGAACCTTGTTTAAAAGTAATAACTTTCTTATGACATATTTGTTTTGATTAAAAAATAAACGTTAATTAAAATAAAATAAAAACCACAAAATGTCTCTGCAGTTGTAACAAAACAAAGAAATGGAAATGAATGTATTTATAACAAGGATGCAATCAGAGGAGGCCAGTTTCCTAAAACCTCTTTTTCTGTTATCACAGCTGCATAAAACATGTAGGCAAAAGCCCAGTGTTTTTCTCAGAAAACAATTTATATCTTGCTAGGACAGTAAATTATGCTCACTGTTACTTTTGAAAAGAGCTTTAAAGGGAAAGGGAAGAAATCATACATTCCAGAAACCTCAGCCTGTCGGTTCTGACTGCACTGGCTCTTGTGCTCATTTATATCTTTGCATCTTTATTGTGCCTTTAATATACGTTGACTTAATGTGGCAGACAAAGCTTAACTTCCCTCTGAATTTGCTTTAGAATATCTTTGAGAGTAATGGTGTAAAAAAATCCTCTCCCTCTTTCCTCCCAGATGTGGGGGGGGTGTATGTGTGCATGCCAGTGTGAGCATACACATGTGCGTCACTCATGCATGTATGCAAGCTGTATTTTTTTATGCTAAGGTGCTGAAACAGCTTGTTAACATAAGTATCTCAGTGATTTGTTTAGGTATTCAAGTGGCAATAAAAAGCACATTCCTATAATCTGATGTCTTTTGCTTTCAAGATTACCCCCAGGAACTTAATCTGGACTTGATGTTAGCAGAAGCTGAATGCTTAAAAGTCTGCTTTTCATAAGGATTTATTCCTGAGATATAGTTGAAAAATCTCAGTAGCGATGGTGTGCCACCATTTACACATGCAATGGCCAACCTTTTGTAAAGGATCCAGTGAGATTTCCCTGTACTCTTGACAGTATGGGGTCTGCCCATTGCTGGTCAACGTGCACCTGTAAAAAAAGAAAAGACCTTTTAAAAATTTTTGGAGCTGAAGTTTACTATGTGCTGAGTATATAACAAAACTTTCCTGCTGCTGCGCTTTTTTATTGATATTCTGCCATGTGATTCTATAACGAAGATACTTATGCTTTGTAAAATGCTGCACAGTACTGACCTCAGAAATCTGTGATAAAAATAACTATGCGCTGAATTGGTGGTGGTACTTCTGCTGGTAAGGGTAGAATAAGGTAAAAGGCAAAACCTGTAAGAGGGCTCTGCTACTTCTTTTCTCACGTCATACACAAAAAGAACAGAACTGCCATAGATAGTAGTAAGTTATTGCTGCAGACATGCAATTAGAAACCTCTGCAATTTGCAGGATTTACATCTCTAACTTGCCTCCAGTTATTATTTTGCCATGCAGATATAAATATTATAGGTGATAATTATTGCAAAGTATGTCCACGTGATTTAAACTGCCCTGTGCTTTGTCAGTGCACGAATGACAAGTCCCCTGTACAGTTAAACTTCACTTTTAAGACAATAAAATAATACAAGATAAAGTGTAGGTAACAGATAAATGGATGGAAAGCTTAAGGGTTGGTGACAGAGAAGAAAGGGGGTGGGTGGGAGGATTTTAAGAGACTTTAGAAAGGAGAAAGAGGAAATAAATAGGAAGAGGCAGAATAACAGATGTGTAGCACAGGGAAAAGAAACAGAGAAAGGAAATGTCAGAGGAGTGGAAGAAGTTTAGCGTGTAAAAGAAAATGGGAAAAAGCAAGAATGTAGACAAGAAGAAAATTTGCCTAACAAATTAGTTTAAAAAGAAATGGGCCTACCCTGCTAGTCTTCACAACCCTTCTGGGAAAGGCCCAGGAACAGGGATGTTTCAATTCCAATCTGTAAAAATGGTTTATCTCCTTTTTTCAAGCTTCCACAATGAAATCCATCCCAGCTATCCTCAGTCCTATGAGAAAACTGCCCTCTGGTGAGAAATGACCCCCAAATCTGTGATTTAGTAATGTAGGTTATTGGTGATGCTTTGCCACAGTTTATTTCTCCAGCTCCATCATGCTGTCCTAAAATTGGGACCACCTACCCCATTCTCTATGGAGAACACAACCATAGTATGGGTAAAACACTAATGTAACATCAGAAGCAGAGAGGATAGCTTCACATCAGTTCGCTCCAATATGGTACTAGGGAAACTGTACAACACTGTCAACTGGCAGAAAAGTGGAATGGTTGTCAGAAGACTGTTCGTTTTGTTATGTTTCTCTCTTACATTACTGCAAACACTGAGTAGTCTCAAACCAATGAAACAATATAGTCAGATTCTAAGTTAAACACTTCCTTCCTACCAATATGATACCTCTGTCTGGAACCAGGATGATGCTTTCTGAAAACACCACTTTATACAATTCAGGTCATGAGCAACCACATTATCATCCGTCCAGTTCAGATGTACTTCCGCACCTCAGACCATGCTGTGATCATTGGAATCAAATATTCAGAAATCATTAAAAGGCAACTCAGAATAAACACATTCCTGTATGGGAAGAGGTTACAGGAGAGCAGTAAGATACAACCGAGCTATCTGCCAAGAAACTGTGAAAGGACAGAAAACACTAAGGAAAGCTGCTGCTAGAGGAAAGCATGGGAATTGGAAGATGCTGGCTTTTAATTTTTAGTTTTGACTTTTTCTTAGTTTTTCAATGGTTTTTGCTGACATTCAGGGTAGCCTTACCTATTTTTTTGGCAAAGCAAGCCAAACCCAGATAAGGTTTATAATTTCTTCTCCTAAGAGACCACTTTCCATCACCCTCATGCCTTGCTCCCATCAATGCATGAAAAGGCAATAGTCTTCATAGATCTCTGCAGCCCTTTGCAGTATGGTCTGAGGGAACGGATCTGTGACAGTTCAGGTCTTTCTTGTTAGACTCAAGTTGATCACAACAACTGTCCCTTTAGGCTTTCCCCCAGTGGTGATATACAGTCCCTGTTCTCTCTCTGTCATCTCCCCATCCTGATTTGTGCTTCCCTAAAGGCACTGGAATAGTATGATATACACAAATATGTTAAATAATTAAGAATGATCAGCTCTGCAACATCTTTAGACCATGAATAAGCAAAAGAAAGGTTTTTCAAGATTTTTCAAGATTAGCAGCTGTGTCCCAGTCAAGGCAAAGAAAGACCGGAGTGGTGCCAATCTGAACGTCAAAACTCCCAGGTCACCCATCCCAGCCATGTCTGGCATCTATCCTCAGAGTGTGATGACTTCACAGCCATGCCTCAGGACTCAGAGGTGCATCTGGACATTCCTGCAGTGATAAAATCAAACTGTTTCTACAGCACATTGTGCTCTTCTAGCAAACGTGATTATGGACCCAATAAACTGTGACTTTTGTGCCCCGAGAACGGGCTGCGTCAGTTCAGGGGTCTCTTTCCCAGGGACAGAGTCCAGTCCCTGCAGAAGGCCAGAGACAGAAATTGCTGGGGACAGACTAAATGCGAACTCTAGACTTCTCTTCTGATTTTCAAGTTGGAGAACAAATGCCCACAAAAATCTCTGACTCTCTCTTTCGCATCAGCAGCTGCACTGTAGTTTCTGGAACTACAAAAGTGTTGCTCTTGCCAACTTATGATCTTGAGAGACAGAGCCCTAACAAGAGCCGAGACGATGACTGGGCATAACCCAGTAAACTCGTATTACATGGGACCTGCCAGTGGCATAGAGGGGGGGGAAGAGTGTTACTGTAGCTGACTTCAGACTTCTATAGTATAAATACTGTAAAGGTTTTAGCCTTAGGTCTCTTAGCTCCCTTTCTAGCAGATAGAGAGAAAAATACATGATGTATCAGTTTTAGTTTAAATATCTACTTTAGGAGGGCACAAATCTTATCCTGTAATATATTGACACTGTCACCCTGGGCAGCTTCAGTCAACCAGCTCATCTGTATTGCAGTGTCTATGTTGAGTCAGACATATTCTACTGCTTGTGGCTAAATTACATATAGACATAATTGTTAGTCTGTGCGTCAGAATGCCTTCTCCCCACTTACCAGCTTGGGAATGGCAGGAGAAACAAATAAGGTAAAAAATGTACATCACTGTAGGCAGTATGTTTCTTGAAGGAGAATTAAAAATTCATATGAATTATAGAACATAGGAACGAGCTACTATAAATTCATCTGAGGTACCATTCAAGCCTTAGCAGGTAGCAAGGTTACTTCACCCTGAATTCTCATCTTACTAAAGTAATGCAAACAACACCTTTTCTAATTACTGTCTTGCAAAGTTGCTTCTGGTTTTAGGCATCAAGTCTCATTTACACCAGGAGGAAAGGCTGGGGAAAATGAGATCAAAAGGACATATGGAAGGAGGCAAGCCCTACGATTTAAATGCTCCCTGCTGGAAGGGAGTCAACACTCTCAGTGATTATGAGAGACCACTGAAGCTGGGTCTGCTTTCTGTGGCTCCACAACACACACAGGACCCTGTGGGGCAAAGCCTTTGATAGATATATTTTATCTGGAGGACATCTGAAATGGAAAACTGCATCATACAACTAGCCTCAGCAGACCAGTAGCAAAGAGAAGAAAAGATTTCTCCTGAGTGCCCTGTGCATTAGACTACATGTGCTGAGGGTTGAAAAAGCATTTTAGTCTCCAGATTAAGACATAACATCTGCCACTTGAAGACTGAGGATGAGAGACCCATTTGTACCAGCCAAGAATATGTCCCTGAGGTCCAGATTAAGCCCAGTTTCCCCAACAGGAATCAAAAGTAACTATGGATTTCAAAGACACCTGGTTTTAGTGTAAAGTGTTAGCATGAGCTGGAATGCCCTGGAAGAACTTTAAGGGAATATTATTCATGTGTTTTAAAATATTATATTATATTATATTATATTATATTATATTATATTACATTACATTACATTACATTACATTACATCATATCATATCATATCATTTATTATAGTGTATTATTGGCCACTAAGGAATAGGTGGCCAAATACGACTCACTCAGCTGGATTGAGGTTGCTCTCACTACTCTGGCTATCTGAAAGTTCACTCTTGGGCTCCTTGAATAGCTGGTGGGGAGAGGGGCACTTTGACAGAGCTGTACAGCCCATCCTAAGGTAGGTGTCAGAAGAACCAGAATGAATTTTCTTTGTAGAATAAATGGGGGATTCTACATAGGGTGTTTTCCAACACATTAATCATGCTGTGATTTTACAGAGAGCATGATGGGAATTCATTTCAGCTAACACTAACTATTTAGCTTGCCTAGTTGTCTATCCTTCCACTATAATTAAAGGAAAGAGAGGCACCCCTTGAGAGTAATACATGCCCTTTCTCAGTAACTGCTGTTTAGACAGGATGAATTATCTTCTGGGGTTGCTGCTCACTCCCTGTCAGCTTCAGTAGGGCCATGATTTTGGTAAGAGCCTCTGGGCATAAATACAGCACAAACAATATTCTTGTGCTTTAATGTGGAGTACAAACATAGTTCCATCTTTCCTGTTACTAGTGGGTCTGGATACTCCGGTATTTTGCTGGGAATACACAGTCCCTTGTCAAAGAGGCAGTGAACCACTCAAAGCTGAACTGGACCCTGACTGTCACTACTGAAATACTCACAAATCAAATGGTTGAGCTGTTTGCCAGGTCTGGGGAGAAGCAACCCAGACATTGTCCTTTTAAATCTAATTACACTTGAACAAGTACACAGATGCATGCAGTTTTCAAGTACTCATTTCTTACAGACCAATGAATATTATCCCACATTATTTTCTCCCTTCAGAAGAAAAGGTTAAGCATCCATTTGATTGACAGACATCCCAGCCAGAGCACCAGAGTAATATAGAAATATGAGCTGATAGCATTTAGAAGTGTATTTTAAAGTAATTCCTAAAAATGTAGACATAGAAGTGCACTTGAAAGACAGTGAGGTGAGTCAGACATCCAGCAATTACATTGTACTTCAAATGAGTGAGAAGGTTGCTGCTGGGAGGTCATGAGAGAGCACTTTGTCAAGCAGTGTTAAATGAAGCAGTTGCCTTGTGTCTTTCTTTGGAGCTGCTCTGTGAAACACAGCATCTAGTAATTTAAAGGTGACATGAAGAATAAGGCAGAGACTTTTCAGAAGAAAAGCCTGGCCATGTCCGTTTGCTTCCATTTGCAAAAGCATGGACAAGGAAAGATGAAAGATGACTTTGCATGTAAGTCAGGGCACCTCTGCACACTCCAGCTCTCAGCTGAAGGGTGAAGAGGGACTCTGAGGGTCTTGTGCAGGATCTGTGCACAGCAGCAAGGCTTTATTTTATGCACTGAGGTTTAGTTTTGGCATCCACTCACAGGCAGAGTAGCCTGGATGTTGAAGATGTCCCTGTTCCTCCACTGTAGGTGTGATGCATTTATCAAAATCATGATGCAGCTTATATTATAGATACTATTGTATAAAGAGTGAGATATTCAGGGCATAAAAGGACTGCCCTGGTGTTTCAATTTCCAATATGTATTTTGTCCAACATTTTCATCTGAGTTCAGCATTTTTCCTGTCTTCCTTCTGTTTGACCATTCCCAGCATGCAGCAAGACAGCAGCAGATAGGAGCTCTCCTTTGTATACTGAATGAGATGACCATTTGAAAAACACCTTGATCACACCAATCTCCTGCAACCTTGATGTGAAGCACAAGCTGCAGTTCCTGTGTGCTGTGCTCTGTTTTGGCTGGTTCCCTCATCTAGCTATGTACTTGCTGACCCTGTGCCCAATATTCTGGGTCTTTCCAAATTCTTGGTGTTCCCCAAGTGTGTTCTACTGTATGCAGTGCAGTTATATTAAATCATCCTTCATCAAACAGCAGCACACAAGGGCTTGGCACTATTTTCCTTGGAAAAGCACATCTACATAATGTAGCAATGGCCATTGTCCCCGGAGGCAAGAGCCTGAGTGCTACTGATCGCTGTGAGAAAAAAGATGTCCAGTGGGAAAGTTACACTCCGGCACAGCTTAGTGTATTTAAACATCACTAACTTTATGCTGAATACCCACACAGCTTAATGAGCCCACAAGTGCTGAGCTGACCCCCTAGTTTGTCCTTTGCGACGGCAGTGGAAGAACATGATAGCATTTGCCCTTTAATGGGATTTCAAAAGCCTTTAATAAATCCTTTAATAAAATCCTTTAATAGAATCTTTTAATAAAAAAATTACAATCAACAGAAAATAAAGCTGCACTTTCAATTAACGAGAACAATTACTTCTAATTGTAAAGCTCATACATTTTTCGAAAGAAGAGATAGCATTTTGCCTTAATTGCTAGGTGCGTTGAATAGGCAATTAAAAACGCATTAAATTTGGACCCACAGATAACAAGGAGCAGATTTCTGTCCTGAGCAGATTACGGTTGTGAATGTGTCTCTGTTTTCACTTTAAAACCAATAAAGGGACTCCCTGGGCATATTTCATGGTCCCTCCATTATAGTCACTGCAGATGAGATATCAGCATTTCCATTACAAACAGCTGATTTTCAGGGGGAGTTGACTAAATGTTCCTGCAGACACAAGTGTGCCATCACTCAGCCCAGCAGACCTGCGTCTGTATTGTTTTAACAAATATTGGGTTGCTTGGGCTCCCCTTAGCTATGCAGTGGCTGCCCTCTGCACTCTGGGGATGAGACAGCGGTGGGGACTGTGTTAGTCCTGAAGTGCAGATGCTCTAAAGGAAATCGGCTCCCTAACAGAAACATGCCCCTTTACCTCCCACACACTGATGTATGCTGTAACCTGCTGGGGGGACTGGCTCACAACTGCACAAAACTGGTGGGAAAAAAAGAATTCATGTGATTTCTTGCTCTTTCCTCTGGTCTCCCTTTTGCAAACATTGAGCACATCAGCCAGCTTTCCAGACACACTTGTTACCCCTTGAACTGAAGCAGACAAGCCCAGGAGAGCCATGTTCTTTTCTGCTACATAGTATCATCATGGGACAAATTTACATGTGAATCTGTTTGTGCTGCTGTTTATCTGCAAACCAAGAATGACATATGCAAAACAACAGTCACAGCTGAATGCACTTTGCAAACTGGGATAGCTTCTGTAATCCAGCTCCGTTCCCACTGTTCATTTAAATCCTGCCTGTCTCCAACACCCTTTCTTAGCTAAAGAAACCGTGGCTATCTGAGGGCACTAATAAGAAATATAATTAGTAACTCCCATAGATTACTAAAGGTTGAAGGAATGTATAAGATAGCCTCCAAGACCAAAAGTTATGGCTATCCGTTGCTCCAGCCTATCATGCTGTAAGGGTAGCAGAGAGATAGAAAGGTGCAACCCAGTTGTTCACAAGTGTTCAAACCGCATTCAGATCAGATAACTGAAGATCCAGATTGCTGTCTCTGAACTTTTCCCGGCATTAAAGCTAATGTGCATTAGAAAATTCTTCTAGTTGTGTTTATGTTCATGCAGCCCAGTGAATTTTAGTCATGCCTAAAGTTAATAGGGGACATTACTATACAAAGGCCCTTCAAAGCAGAAACAAATGAGTAATTGCTGGTTTTTTGGTTAGGTCTATGCTCAGGAAAGCACAAAGCATGTATTTAGTTTATCATGATTTATCATGCACATAAATTTATTCCATCAAGACATCTTTACTTGAACTGCTTGCACGCCTGAAGCCAAGACAGTGGAGAGCTGACGAGAAGTAAGATCGATCAGATGCTTAAAGGTAAGCCTATCTAAGCACCAGGCTGATTTGGGGCCTCTAATGAAATCAGCTGTGGCAACCTAATTCATTAGGTTTTAGTCTTTATTGATTTCTTACCAGGACTATTTCTAGAGGCACAGAACCCACAACTTCCTACAAAGATTCTTGTAGAACTAGTAGAAGAATGAAAGACAGTTTGAAAGGGTCCTTGTGCTCATGGATGAGCACAGGCTCCTGCCTGTCTCCCAGAAAGCTCATTTAGTTCTCCATAAGAAGCGAGTTAGCGATGTGGACCCAGGAACCACTTACAGGTCAGTCTTAGCTAGGTAGGGACTAACTCAGTTAATAGGATGTTATTGTCTGGAGCTGCGAAAACTGACAAGAGACTAAAACAGAGAGGGCAGAGACCACAGTGGGTTTGCTTCAGGGACTCTCTGACTAGTCCAATAAAAATATTGCTACTAATATTGCTATAATATGTGTCTCTACAAACACAAATAATTTTGCTTCTTAAGCCCCTTTGCACAGCTCTGTATTTTAAATGCTTTCTTTCTGTAACATCCGAGCCAAACTTCATGCTAATGATCAGAACAGTTGCTATACAAGTGAGAGCTTTGATAGTAAAAAGCTCTAAATTATTTATTTATTTAACAGAGCCACCTAAATTTTGGTTTGTTTTGCTAGATGGCATTCATGGCACTGTGTCCTGTCTGCTGATGACCACCCTACCTCACACTCTCAACTCTTTCCTAAAGGACATTATTCATTTTGCACTTTATCACACCCATTCCAAAAGTTCCCTGGTGCCCTAATGAACAAAACCAGCAGGTCCCTTTGAGTGCTTCAAGCAATGATTCATGGCAATGCATCCAACCTGGAGGGACAGTGTGGTGACATTTGATTGCTTTCAGTCCTATGGCGATGGTGACTCCAAAAAGCTGCCCAGAAAGCACAGCTTGCCCATGTTGCACAGGGCATCACCCTGCTGTGTTAGCTGTTGGCTCTGGCTGACTTGAGTCTCCACAGGATCTGCCTTTCAGAAGCAGCATTGTGATTTCAGAGCACCGTTTCCTGCCACCATCTCTCAAAAGCCACCTTCCAACACCTAGATCTCTCCCAGAGAGGCTTAGAAACTCAATGGCATGTGGAACTCCAGACTCTGAATTCAGGTCTGATTCACCTGAGAAGCAGAAAAAAAAAAAATCCTTCACCTATTGATGGGAAGCTGGGAGAAACCCCTGCCTGATGGATGGTGAGGGGAAGCCTGGATGTGCAAAAAGGCATTATGCCTCTTGGCTGCTCCAGCTTCCCCAGACACCCCATGGGCTGTTGAGCATTGCCAAGCTGTGAAAAGGGAGGAAGGAAAATAATAAATATGAATAACAACTGTTATGAATTGGGGTGTGTAAATGAGGAGAGGTGATATTACTGAGAAAGCTCTCTAGGGCTCCAACATGTTTGGGTTCTGCATCCATGATACTTCTCATTGTTCTGTGGGTAAATAGATGGATACAGCACAGAGGGAGAAAGAGAATTGCAGAGCTTCAGACACAGAGCATGTCAGCAGAACTGGTTAGGAATTTTCTGTTTAAAGGCTTCTCTCAGGAGATGGGAGTTCATCAGAACAGAAGGCATCTGAGGGAGTCAGCTTCTCTGACTTTTCTGATAAGAGTATTTTTATACCACCGTTTCCAAGTTTTCAAGAATACCTGACTTCAGCATTGTGAAAACTATTTCTTTAAAAGCATCTTCAAGTTTGGAAATTTTCATTAATTGATATTCACGTTTGTGTGTGTGTATATATATACTTAAAAGATGAAAATAAAAATTAAACAGCGTGATTGAAAAAATTTGAATGATTTTGTGGTTGAAAAGTTTTTGAGATTGGGATTTTGGTTTTTCCACATTATAGGTTTGCAAAATTTCAGATTTTAATTTAATGGTAGGAAATCTCTGAAGTCTTTTTAATTCCAAAAGATTGCTAAATCTCAATCCATTACATACTCACTCTAGATAGGAAAACTCTGGTTAAAATATGAAAACTGGACTTGAAATAGAATATTTTTCTGTGCTATCAGAGCAGAGAAAGGGCAATCAGTGAGCCTCTTGGTTTTCATTGTATTTATATCCCATATTCAAAAGCATTAGTATAAATGAGGATTTTAAAAGAGTGAATTTATTTATACATCTGAAAAAAAAATATCCACCAATAATAAGGTGATGAAAAAGTATGTGCCTGAAAAAAGTTGATTTGTACAATACTAAAGTATTCCATGTACAGCAAGCCAAGTAGACCAGGTGAATATTTCATACTGGGAGTGTGAGATGCATACATATGATGCACTATATCAGGGAGTGCTAAGATGCATTTATAATTTGAAGGACTTTAGAGACGGACGCAGCTTCATTGTGGAAGACGAGATACCAATAAAAGGGGAAATAATCTTGAAGAGAGCTGTGCTGTAGTCCTAGGAAAGCAAGGTAGCAAAAGATAAACTGTGACCACTAGTGCATACTGAGTTGTCTGCCTTTATAAATATGCATCAGCTAAACCCAAGCACATCTAGTACATCTGTCTCAATATGTGTGTAAAAACCTAATCAATATGAAGGATAACAGAGTATGGGTTTGGTCTGGTGAACGCATAGATGTTAGAACATATGGATATGTTAAAAGAAGTTGGGGATGGTAATAAGCGTACGGATACTTCTACAAATACACACGCGTGGGTTGTTGGAACTTTGTTCTTGTGGGCAATGCTCAAGCAGCAGTTTGCCATTGCTCTTCCTGAGTGGGTCACTGCTAATCAATAGTCTTATAAATCAGTGCTTTTAGGCCACTGCCAGTCTGGTTCCTTGTGTAAACACTTGTCAGGTTCAATTAATGGCCAGCCAGGTCTGCTGCTCTCCCCTTCCTTCGTCTTGCTGTTGCACTGAGCACAGGTTGCATTTACTGTAGTTAGCTGTAGCTGTTCTTCTCTTCCGATGGTGATGAAGGAAAGGGAAAGGCATCACAGCCTCCTTTATCAGTGGGACTTCTCGGCTTGCTGAGCTGCTCCTAACTCCACTAGCCTTGTTCCCGATTCACTTCCATGTAATTAGCAGGGAATTGGTATCCCTTTGTGAAAAAAACTCAGCTGGAGCAGAAGCATGTGAATATGGATGGGAATCAATGCTGTGCGACCACAGGCGTGGATGAGACCAACCAACCAAACTGTCTTTTTAGAGATTAATACAAACTTAAAATAGAAGAAACAAAAGGAATAACAGAGAACTTCTTCAGAGTGAAGGAAAGTTGCTAGGGAAGTCCCTCAAGGATCTGTCCCAGAGTTTGTTCAGCTCAGCATATTCATAAATGGTCTGGAAAAGTGAATAAATAATACAAAATTATTCAGAATAGTCAATTCTGTGCTGATTTCAAAGGCTTACAAAAGGATCTCACAATGCTGAGTGACAGAGTGATAAGACTGCAGTTGAATTTCAATACTGATGAATACAATGTAATGCACTTGGGGAAAAAAAACCATACCAACACATACAAAATTATAGATTGTAGGAATTACAGAGAGGGAAGAAAAGGACAGGAGAGGGCCGTGTAGCTAGGAACTGTGCAGACAAGAAATATTGCAAATAATTATTCATGGTGCCCAAGAAATAGGCAGTGTGGGATAAAATGATCAGAAGGAATGTTTAAAGAAAAAAACACAATGGAAACTACTTTTTCATACAGTTCATAATTAAATTTGTGGAACTCATTGCCACAGGAAACTGTAAAAACAATAGCAAAATCTGGTTCATAAAAGAGCTTAAACTCACTGATAGAGAATATGTTATTGTATATTAATGCTGGCTCAGAAATTCTTTGAACTGCTGTTTGCCAGGAGCTGGTAGGATATACCAGATAAAGATCGCGTCATACATGACCTGTTAATCCTCACCCATGTGAATCACTGATTACTAACAGAGACAGAATTGGAGTCTACATGCTTTTCGTCTAACTCAGGAAGCTGGCTCTTATGTTTTTAATAACACTATTCTTACCCACTTTTGGGAAAAAAAAAAAAAAAGAAAAGCCACTAAACCAAACTGCTGTACATTTGTATGAAAACTAGAGGAGGTGTAAATTAAATGGGTTATACTACTTTTTAATTTGCCAGCCTATAGGAAAAGGATTCTTTCCCTTGATTTCCTACTTACTGGGATAATATCCATATCTTAATCAGCATCCCTGCTTCCTCATCACTCTGACTTTGCCACAGACTTGATTCTTGAAAGCCCTTATCTTGCACAGCAATATAGGGACCATCAGTCATGAACAAAAAGTGTTCTGCTTGTCAGTAGAGATTCACAGCATGGCTTTAACCATATCAGAAATTCAATCCAGCCCCAAAATAAACAAGCTGTTTCATGAATGTTAAAGTTAAAAGGATTGTTTTCTTGCAGATTTGTGTCCTGTGTCCTATGTCCTACAAGCCAGGTTTTTCTCCCCTCCTTCCCACCCACCTCAACCAGTTCTTCCAGCAGGCTTATTTGGGTCATATGTGACATGGCTGGTGGAGGCTGGCTAGGTGGCTCTTAACTCTCAGGATATATGGGCTTATAAATGCCTCTCTCAGTGGGTCTCACTGAGTTCCTTCTTTGGTGTTCTTGTCCTTTATTCACCTAGGCTTAAAAGATATAATTAAGATTTTTCATTCTGCATCGATTTGGAGCAAAAATGGCCTACAGCATCAGAAGCTGAGAAACCAACAGACCAAGAGCTCCATTACACAACTTTGATTACAAGAGAAATAGGTCACATAAAAAGTGTCATGTCACTCTTTGGCTATTTGTCTGCAGAGCTTCTGAAACTTCCACCTCTGGGGATATGGTGATTAAGAGACAATCCCAATGTGTGTTAAAGGAAGTCCACTCTTCTCCCTGATATCAGTAACAGACAGAAAAACCAACTTCCAGGGCATTTTCATTAATAAGAACATATTAGTGAATAAAAGGGCTTTTCAAGAGGTGCCCAAACTTGTAAACATTTTCAGTGTTTCTGCTTCACTATGAAGAGGGCAAACTAGCTTTTCCCTCTGCAGTACCTGATGAAACAAGAAGAGACAAACGCAACCACAGGATGGAAACAAATTGCAGACCCCGTCCAATTATATAGTTCAAGTACTAAAATCATATAAACTGCACGTCAGGGATTTCAGTTAGGTTTAGTTCAGAAGAAGAAGGAAAAAACCAAAATTCTTTGAAAAAACTAATTTTGTCTGAAAGCAAAACATTGCAAGCCAGCCATGAGCTGTAAGTTCAAACACCTTTGCTAAAAGCCTCTATTCATTTGCAGTTTATTGCATAGCATGAAGCTGCCCACTCTGGTTATATTCCTTTTTAAAATGCTTGGAACAGTAAAAATATAAGATTAATCATATGCAATATATATTCATTAAGTAAATATTGAGTTGCCCAATCAAATAGATTACTTTGCATAAACATTCCTCATAAAATATGTGTGGGCATCATATTTAATAAAAATCACCAAGTGGAGAATGATTGCTCTCCATGCAAAAGCAATATAAAATAAACACCTTCATAAGCAACATTTTCACCACTTACCTCCAAAAGTTATTCATATATAGAAACCATTTATAACAGTAAACTGGATCTGGGTTTTGCAATTTTACAATTATTATTCCCTCAAGAGGGAGACAATATGCAACTTTATGGCAGCTTTTCTTTTATCTAATACTGCACATAAATTATTGTCAGGTCACAGAGAGCAGAATAAGCAGAGTAAGTCCCATTTTCTGTCCACTCCTCCTTCTCTCCTTCTTTATTTATTTATTTTTATTCCTTCTGTGTTTGAGAAATGTTTTCCATGAGAATATTTCCTTCCACATTAAACCATAATCACTTTTTAGGGGAAAAAAAATAATAAAAGTCTATAGGTCAAGTTTTATTACTGCCCGTTAAGAAACCAGCCATTGCTATGGAAGGGCAGAAAATCATCTATACTGCAGAATCAGTACAGCACTGAACCAGATGAAAATAAATGATCTGAGAAAAAAAATGCACAGTTTGTTGGAGCAATACAGAAGTTCACCATAAAAGCCTCTTTCTTCACAAAGGTGAGTGCGAGGAGGAACATGAAACGTTGTTTGCAGGACAACCTGGTGATCAGGCCTGGTCAGCATGGGTTTATGAAAGGCAGGTCCTGCCTGACCAACCTGATCTCCTTCTACGACCAGGTGACCCACCTGGTGGATGACGGAGAGGCTGTGGATGTTGTCTACCTGGGCTTCAGTTACGCCTTTGACGTCTCCCATCCTCCTAGAGAAGCTGGTGGTTCCTGGCTTGGATGGGTGTGCTCTTCACTGGGTAAAAAACTGTCTGGATGGCCGAGCCCAAAGAGTTGTGGTAAACGGAGCTAAATCCAGCTGGTGGCTGATCATGAGCGGTGTTCCCCAGGGCTCAGTGTTGGGCCAGTCTTGTTTAATATCTTTATCAATGATCTGGATGAGGGGATCAAGTGCACCCTCAGTAAGTTTGCAGATGACACCAAGGTGGGCGGGAGTGTTGATCTGCTCCAGGGTAGGAAGGCTCTGCAGAGGGACCTGGACAGGCTGGATCAATGGGCCAAGGCCAACTGTATGAGGTTCAACAAGGCCAAGTGCCGGGTCCTGCCCTTGGGTCACAACAACCCCATGACCCCATGCAACGCTACAGGCTTGGGGAGGAGTGGCTGGAGAGCTGCCTGGAAGAAAAGGACCTGGGGGGTGCTGGCTGACAGCTGGCTGGGCATGAGCCAGCAGTGTGCTCAGCTGGCCAAGAAGGCCAACAGAAGAAGGCCAACAGCACCCGGGCTTGTATCAGGAATACCGTGGCCAGCAGGAGCAGGGCAGTGATCGTGACCATGTGCTCAGCACTGGTGAGGCCGCACCTTGAATATTGCGTTCAGTTTTGGGCCCCTCAGTACAAAAAGGACACTGAGGTGCTGGAGCGTGTCCAGAGAAGGGCAACAAAGCTGGTGAAGGGTCTGGAGAGCAGGTCTTATGAGAAGCGGCTGAGGGAACTGGGGATGTTTAGTCTGGAGAAGGGGGGGCTTAGGGGACACCTTATTACTCCCTACAACTACCTGAAAGGAGGTTGTAGTGAGGTGGGGGTTGGTCTCTTCTCCCAGGTCACTAGCGATAGAATGAGAGGAAATGGTTTTAAGTTGTGTCAGGGGAGGTTTAGGTTGGATATTAGGAAAAATGTCTTTACTTCAAGAGTGGTCAGGCATTGGAACAGGCTGCCCAGAGAGTTGGGGGAGTTGCCATCCCTGGGGGTATTTAAAAGACATGCAGATGTGGCACTTGAGGGCATGGTTTAGGAGGCATGGTAGGGTTGATGGTTGGACTTAATGATCCTAAAGTTCTTTTCCAACCTCAGTGATTCTATGATTCTAACCCTCGATACCTTCAGGGCCACCACGCGAGGCTACCCAGAGCCAGAACAGCACTGGAAAAAGACTGTTGCCTTACTGTGGAGGAGGACAATGCCTATCCCAGACTCCCTCACTATAAAAATAAAATCTAACATAGTCAGTGTCCTGAATCCTAGATTACACCCCTCATATAAGAGACCCCTGCCTCCCAGTGTAAAGCATGGCACGGAGGTCAGCATCCAACTCTATCTGGTGCTGTCTAGCCTCTGGAATGGTTTACATGAAATTTTAGCACAAATACATTTCAAAGCAATAAGGCAGATTAATGGAGAAAGGAATGTTAAATGCAAAGATCTACCACTTCAGGTTAAGGAATTTGCTGAGCCACATACCATGAGAGGCTGGAAGAATATGGTGGAAAATACCACTCCACATTGCTTGGTCTTATATTGCATTTACCATTGCCCGCTCTCAGAGGCAGCACTGGGCAAGACGGACCTCTGCTCTGACCTACAGCAACATTAAGTTTCTGTGTGGCAGCTGAACTTTTAAGAAGTCTAGTGATTCTCTCAATTCAAAACCATTATTGACATTATTTCTTATAAAGATATGTGTTAATAGTCTATAACTCACTTTAGTAGAAGTGTATAAGCGACAAAGAGATAACACTGGCCAACAAAAATGTAACCTGTTATTTAAACTTGGTTGTTGCAGCTAGGACACCATCCCTCCAAAAGTGCTGTTTGAAGAGTTTCTAAACAGCAAGGTATTAATTATATTAATCGCAAGTAGTAAAATCTAAGGGGTTCTTAATAGTTGGTCGTTTTCAGGTCTAATCTAAGCTAACCATGTGCATCATATTTTTCAAGTAGAAGTAAAAGCTTGAGTATAACCATGTATTTCTGATGTAACATGCTCTAAGAACAACTCTGGAAAATCAAGCAGTGAAGGAGAATGAAGAGAAAATGCTGGGTAGAGGAAATTTACAAGCTACAGGATTCAGCACACTCCTAATTATCACTAATGATTAATGTCATAGACTCAAATACAAGGCCATACCATTTGCTAAAAACAAGCACTGATACCATCCTGAACTTGTCATTGCTGTGCATCGTTTATACTGACCCTGAGCAAGTCACTTTGCTGAGGAGAAGAGAATACTTTTTCCTTCACTGATGCAAGCAATCCAATGACACTGCTTTGAGGATAGATAATAAAGGTATGTTCTTGTCAGAGGTTGCCATTAATAACTTTGGGAAGTCATGATGAAGCAAGAAAGTGCACCTATCATTGTTCAGCCCAGCTCGTCCTGGTCTTTGTGGAAACCAGCCTCTCTGAAGTATACATTTAGCTTTAAATAACAATCTGCATTATGCATTTCAATTTAACGTAGTATCTTCTTAATGTTAGTAGGTGTAGGACGATACATCTTACACAGCTTCACTAAGGCCTTCAAGAGGCTTGGATTCTTAATAATTCATTTTCCCACGATTAGTCTACACCGTGTTTTTTACCTTAACTATCCACAGACTACAGTCCCTTAAGGGCATACCTGCTCCAAGTGGAGCCTTATCTATGAACCACAGTCTCTTTAGGGGTACACCTGCTGTGGCATACTTACCCACAGCCACAGTTGCTTTGAGGTGCACCAGCATGGCCTTATCCATGGGGCCACAATGCCTTCAGAGATATACCTGCTCCAGCATGCCTTTACGCACAGCCACAGTCCCTTCAAAAGTAAACCCGCGCCAACATGGCCTTACCCATGGCTGCAGTCCCTCCAGAGGCGTACCTGCTCTGTCGTGGGCTTTTCCATGGCCACACACTTTGAGGTGCCTCCTACATGACCTCATGCACAGCCAGAGATGCTTCAAGGTGTACCTTCTCCAGCATGGACCTACCCTTGGGCCACAAGGCCTTCAGAGGCGTACATGCTGCAGTACAGACATAACCATGGCTGCAGGTATTTTGAGATGTACTTGCTCTGGCCTGGGCTTATGCATGGCTACAGACATTTCAGGGTGTCCAGCTCCCACATGGACTCATCCACAGGTCACAGTCCCTTCTACTTGAGTTCACACTGGAGTTCTGGTCTGTCCAGTACAGCAGCACAGAAACAGCAATGATGCCCTGGCCATCTGCCAGCCCAGGCACTCAGCCATTGCTGTTTTCAGAATGTTCCCAGGCACAGCAGAGCATGCTGATCAGCAGTACAGCAGTATAGCAAGCAGTAAAAGCAAAGAGCAGCCACTAACAAGAACTAGACTCTAGACAGTAAGGTAAGCAAGCTCCATGGCAAGCACAGGAGCCTGCCAATTAATAACTAAACAGCAATAACTGCTATAAATTCAATCTAGCACATTCCCACGAAATCTGTCATTATCTCGAACCCTTGGAGGCCCATGCTGGGCACCAAAAAGGATTGTTGAGGTTTAAGCCTAACCAGCAATTAAGCACCACACAGCCACTCACTCACTGCCCTGCAGTGGGATGGAGGAGAGAATTGGAAGGGTAAAAGTGAGAAAACTCATGGGCTGAGACAAAGACAGTTTAATAGGGAAAGCAAAAGCCACGCACACAAGCAAAGCAAAGCAAGGAATTCATTCACTCCTTCCCATTGGCAGGCAGGTGTTCAGCCAGCTCCAGGAAAGCAGGGCTCCATCATGTGTAGCAGCAACTTGGGAAGACAAATCCCATCACTCTGAACAGCCCCCCACTTCCTTCTTCTTCCCCCAGCTTTATAAGCTGAGCATGACTTCGTATGGTGTGAGACATCCCTTGGGTCAGTTGGGGTCAGCTGTCCCAGCTGTGCCCCCTCCCAAATTCTTGTGCCCCCCACTCAGCCTACTCACTGGTAGGGTGGGGTGAAGGGCAGAAAAGGCCTTGACTCTGTGTAAGCCCTGCTCAGCAATAACAAAAACATCCCTGTATTGTCAATCAACACTGTTTTCAGCACAAATCCAAAACACAGCCCCATACTACTGTGGAGAAAATTAGCTATCCCAGCCAAAACCAGCATACTCTTGAATGTAACAGCCTCAAGAGTTAAGCTCTGTGTTTCCATTTGTGTTACTAGAGAATGGTCCAGGGTACCTAACAGCTGGAGTTAGCAACTCTTGCTAGAACTATAAATCCAAGTTAATGCTGAGCCAAGAGGATAATCACTGCAAGATTCCATGTGCATCCACGTCAATCCAGACAGTTTCACCATTCACAGACCCACCACAGAACAGATTCACAACTAACAAAGTCTCCAGGGGTACTATGATGATTTACACCAGCTAGCCTATAGTTTCTGAGCTTTGGACTTTTCTTTTCCAAGTGGATGAGATTCTCTCAAAGGAGAAATGTAGGAAATTAGGAGGGAAGGGAAAGAAGGTGTATTGGAACCCTTCTGTCAGAAAAAAAAACTCAACACGAGCTCTCAGAGCATCCATGAGGATGCACAGGATGAACTGCACCAAACTGCAGCTCTTGTTCAAAAGGGGTTGAGCTCTAAGATTGCTATTTTGCCCATCTTGCTGTGCTGTCTGTATTTCATTGCTCTGTCAACAACCTCTTTCTCTTTTTCCCTGTGCCTTATTATTGTATCCTCCCCTCCTAAATCTACACACAAACATACAATATTCTGAAATGGCATCATCTATCTTACCAAAAGGATGAAAATCTACCATTTGAATTAAAATGAGGAAAAATAGCATGGAGTCTATCTTATCTGGCAGAATTACTGCTTTAATCCATCATGCTGCTACAGTGGTAAATTATGGCCTAGAACCGCTGAGAGACTCTTGACTAGCTTTTAATTACTCATCCCACTGATGCTGTGATAAGAGACACAGTACATTCTTGATTTCTACATGAATCATGTTAAAAGTCAGCTGTTTGGCCCTGATTAACATAAATACTGTAAGAGACTAATAAGAATGCTATTGGGAGTGATTATGACGGAACCTTCCCCAATAGAAGCAAGCGCAAGCAAGCAAAAGTAATGCTTTGTAGGTTAAAGTACAATTTTGCTTCCCTCTCCAAACCTGAGAGTCACAGTGCTAGGCAGCATGGTGCCTTGCATGCTTTTACAGCTATTTGCATTTGTAGTAGGCACTTTATACTTAGTTTTCAAGGGAGAAGTGGCTGCATTGCAACAAGATGCTGAAGAGTCAGCTTCAAAATGTGCATAACTGATTTGAATATGCCATAACAATGTTTTCCTTCTTCTGCCTTAGAAGCCAAGTCCTGCAGGGTAATCTGTAATATGTGAATACCACAAATGGACAGCCTTGCAAAAGTACACAGAAAGAAAGGGAAAAAAAACCTATATGCTTTCTTTTAGTCAAACCAAATGGCACTCTCGGTTATTAACTTGACCTGTTACAACTTGATGGTGGGAAATCTGTTGAGGAAGGCAGAAGCAGAATTAAGGAAAGGAAATACTGCATTCCCCAGCCATATATATAAAAACAAAAGGAAGCTGATATTATTTTTTATTTCTTCCCCAGGTACCACACTTTTTGACAGTGCTGAGATTAACAACCTCACTCTCAAAATACGTGGCCAGCCCTTGCACTCAAAATAACATTTTATGACTTCATTCTCTGGTAGGTCTTGATAAGGCTTCTGCAGAATTTTTGATGCAGAGCATTATCGTGCTGCTGCGGTATTGATTGATCCACCGCGAGATTGGCAGGAGGTGCTCAAGTAGGCTTGAAATCCCCTGCTTGAGTTTGCAAATAGTTCCCCTAGGTAAGATTTATGTTACTGAGATGGGAAGAAGTGAAGCTGAGTTCACAGGGGTTTGAGAGATGTAATTCCAGCTCCTAGATAGTTTGCATATTTTAAAACATATGTGTAAAAAATGCATATATTATTTATATTCATTGTTCACAAATACCGTGTTACTGGGGATTTCTCAGTGGTTATGGGAGAAGGTTAATCTTCATATTTTTCATAACACAGCTGTCAGGTTTCTCAGGCTGTGTACCACAATGCATTTTAGGATCATTTTTAATTGGCACCTGTGAGAGAGCTGTAGTAATTCGATTTGATGCTACCTCTAGCCAGCAGACAGCGGGGATCACCCTGTGAGCTCAGAGCACAGAGCTGTATTTGCTGAAACTGCTACCACAGGGGAGCTGTAGTACGTGATAGCACAAAACTACTTCCAACCAAGAGGACACAGTCAAGTGAAAATTCAGATAGACACAGGCATGCAGATTTCAGAAGACTGACTTCACTTGCAGGGTTCTTGTCCTACTGGAAGTTGCTAAGAATGACAGCTGTGACACTGGCTTATACAGCATCAACACTTGGCACAGTCACTGAGTGAACAATACTGCATTTCCATTAAAATGTTCAGGATACTTCAATCACTGAATTGTTTTCCTCCAGACTGAATTTTTTTTTTAATTGCAGATTGACCTTCTACACCCCCAGTTCTCTTATTCTGTCAGAGCTCATGCTGTGATAATAGCAATCATGGAAGTGGAAGTGCTGTTCACTACAGAAGAACGTAAGCAGGACCTAAATTATTTCCCCATATTAGTCAAGTATTAATTTTAATTAGTTACTAATTACCAGTAGTTACCATCCTCAGGCTCATGCAAAGAAGAGACAGCAGGAAGTTCCTAAGTCTCCTATATAACCTGGCATGTGAAAAGAGCCCTTCTGTAACTCAGCTTTGATTTACAGCTGGTGCAAAATACTACAGTCCACCACTTCAGCCTCAGAAAATACCAGGACATCAAATTCTGAATGTTTCTATGGATTTCAATAAAATTCCACTAGAAAAAGAGCTACAATGAACTACATTCTCCCCTATCCTTTTAGATCTGAACTTTGCTCTTGTCCAGAATGGTTCCACGTCAGTATTGAAAAGTGTGTATATATATTACAAATGAATGGGATAAAAGATGATCAAGTTAAAGCAAAACTGATATGCTTTTTTCCAAATTTCTTGCAGATACACATTCACTCTTCCTGAACACTAAACCAGTCAGAAGTGCAATGAAAATGGTTAACATATCTATGAACTATAAACTAAGGCCAGTGTGTTCTTCAGTGTGAAGGACTGATAAAACTATCCCCTTGGAGAAGTGGCCTGTAAGGAACATAATACAGACCATAAAAGCTGGGAAGCAGCTGGTTATGCAGCTATTCTACAAAAAGTATTTGGAGTTTCTGGAGGATCACAAGGTAAACATAAATAAATACCAAACTGCTGTAAAAACAGAAAAAAAAACCACCATATAATAACTCTTGAGAAACAAACAGAATTCCTTCTTTGCAACTCAAAGCTGTCCAAATCCCTAAGAAGGCATTATGTTCCGCTTTGAGCATCACAGTTCAGGGAATGCATGGATCAGAGAGAGCAGAGAACAGCAACAACAACAACGGCGTATAGGAAAGACTTAAAGCATGGGGTCAGTTCAGTTTGGAAAGAGGAGACTGAGACAACAAACATCAACAACATGAAAGGTACATAAAAGAAAAAGAAACTGCTCTTCACGCCTGCTATAGCTAGGAGAACTAAGAGGCTTAAGCGACACAAATGGGTGTTTAGGCACTGGGAAAACACACTTACTGTGTGGATATTTAAGAGCTGGAACAGTCAGCAGGGAGCGATACGGTCAGTCACCATTAGGGGTTTCTAGGAACATGGTACCTAAACTTCACCCTGCACCAGAGGAAAAAAAAAATCATTCCTGTCAGCGTTAATAAGCACATACCCATTTTGTCAGACAGCCATCATCCTTCAGATCCAAAGCAAGCAGGGCAAACCACTCCAGCTTTCATGCATCAGATAAAGGCTTCTGGCCTATTTCTAAAGGCTGGTCTGAAGCTCCTAATTAGCCTACATTTGTGAAATGCTTAGAGATGTTCTAAGAGATGAAAGCAGGTTTGGAGCATGGAGGAAAGCAGATCGGACAAAGACAAATGCAAGCGAGAACAAAAAAAAAGAGTAGATCAAGTTCTTCTCTTGTGAGTCATGCCAGAAATCCAGGGCAGTTAATCCAGGGCAGTTTTCCTTGGGTTCACATAGGTGCAGCTAACAGCAAAACTTGACCTCTTTAGTTGCAGACTAGTTAAGGGTACCAATAGCATCCAGCTACTCTTGCCCTATCCAGGTTTTTACAGGGGAAGGGAAATAGCCTGCACATGAAGTGTCTCAGTGTCACATCTCTGTCTCTGGTGGGTGTCATGGTCTTTCAGCGACAGAATCTGATTGCTAATCGTAATGGGAAGAATGTGCATCTAGTTTAATTTCTGCATTTCTGAATAGACTACTTGTACTGAGACTAGTCTAACTCAAGATTGCAGCTGAGC
The DNA here is from genome assembly GCF_949628215.1 of Phalacrocorax aristotelis. NCBI lineage: Eukaryota > Metazoa > Chordata > Aves > Suliformes > Phalacrocoracidae > Phalacrocorax > Phalacrocorax aristotelis. The sequence continues at coordinate 8,341,407 of NC_134277.1, read as the reverse complement.
AAAACTCTCCCTCTCATTGTTCCTTCTGCAGCCAGGTGACAACTAAGGGCACAAAAAGGAATGGGAAAGTTGCTGGTCTTGAAACACAAATAGAAATCCTGTGGAAGTTAAAATACAAGTTACTAAAGTCAATACCATGACAATGTATGCCCAAAGTGATCAAAAAAAGATTGAGTGTGATTCTTTTATACTGGCACTTCCTTACTTTTTGAGATATTTATTTTGCAACTTGAACAGCTTTAAATGTGTATGCATACAGGTAGAGAGTGAGTTCTGCATAGTTTCTTATAACAAGAAAATATTTAAGTATATCCAGTATATATATATATATCACAGATCATATGTTCATTCATGAATACTTGCTTTCGTGTATGGTCTATGATATATTGCTATCAGATGGTGAAGTGGATTTCATATTAAAAGGTGCAAGTGTTACAAGTTCTTGGAGACCATAATTGCATCCGAGGAGCTGCTGAGATAAAGGGTGTTTAATACTTTGATTCATTTGCATTCCCTTGGACTCCAAAATGGCATTTTGCTCCTTACAGAAGAGGCTAATTATTTTACTTTAAATCACTAATAAATTAAAAGAGCTGGGGAACCCTGGCTCACCTAACAAACCACTTAGTTATAATCATTAAAGGATTAGACATTTATATGAATGAGAACAACCTCTACAGTCACCACTAGTGAAAAAATATCAGGCCTATCCATCTTCCTGCTGTAAGATATAAAGGGCTAGCCTTTCAAACTGGGAGAGGACAAATGCAAGAATATACTCAAAATAAAACACACATTGTGCGCAATCTAGTCTAGGGTTCACCATGTCAATATCTTTCACGGCCACTGGCCTTAAATGGGACACTGAGATTTCGGCTATGTGACACTTTTAACCATCACTGGTTTCACTGAAAAATGAAGATTTTTATCTCAGACAGATTTTGATCATTTCAGTTTAGAATAGCTGCTGGGTATTCTACAGTAAGTAGGTTTCTCTTTCTACAAAACTGGCTAAAAAAATCCTTCTGTGAGACACATATATTTCTAGCAAATGCTTTTGGTTTTGACAAACTATAATTTTCCAAAATATTGCCCATTTTTCTGAAGATCACCTGCCTAATTCAAGTTGAGATAAGATGCTCTAGGCCCTTTAGATTTCACATTAAGTCCATCCCATCATAGGAGTGAAGGTGGCCTGTATGAAATCCCTGGCTCGGCAGTATTTTGAAAAAGGTAGGTTGAGGGAGAGAGGAAAATCTGTCTTGCAGAGGAGAGTGGTCATGTTACAGTGAAAAGAAAACAGAAAAACCCCTAACTGCCATGACAGGTTACTTTTTGGCAAATTTTGCTCGGACAGGTCTGCTTTACAACCAAAAACTTTCCTTTTTTAGTTTTCACTAGAAGCTTGAAATCACTGAAACCATAACACACAAATTTGTAGTTTCAGTGCAGATCATGTATTCAGACATGAACAGTCACCACAGTGCTTAGACAGGGATATTTTAAGGAACAGACACATCATTTACAAATAGTATTTGCTCCTCAAAGCTAGGCTGGAGTAAACCTAGCTCAGCTGAGCAAACATACATGTGTACAAATGTTTGTACACATCCAACAACGAGTCTAACTCCAATTGCTTGGTAATAAAGTCATGAGTGGTTCCCTAGTGCAAAAGAGGGCACAATCCTTGAGATCCATTAAAATGAATATTTGAAATTACATTTATCGGAGCAGGACCAACATCAGGCCTCAGACACATCTATATCTTTGCATAAGGTTTTACAAATACCAAAACTAGTAATTTCAAACTTAATTATGGTTTTATACCTTCCCCATCTGTAAAATGGGGGTAATGTCTGTTGTCTCACTCCCAGGGAAATAGTGGGTTAGTTCAGATTTGCAGAGCAATCTAGAAATGGAAACTTTACACAAGAGCTAGGTATTACTTTTATTACTCTCTAAAAAATTTTATCACCCACTATGTTTCCCAGAGAACTGTATCTACAGCATTTGGCTGTATGTTCAGAGAAAGTTTTCTTCTGCCAAAGTTATGGCTGGAGTCCTGCCATATAAGATAAAAAATATCTGTCTGCCTTGCAAGTGACAACAGAGAGCACCATTCACATTAAGGACTCCATGCACCTCATTTGTTTCAGATTCAATTTTGAAGTACTGTAAGCAATTAAGTCTGCTATGTTTGGAGGTTTTTTTACATTAAAGACATAGAAAAACATCTGGGAGGCAGCTCTGAAGAGCTTTAACCCATATTGATGTCAATTTTTTCTTTATGAGAACACAGAGATAAATGTGCCATGCCCCAATTGCACGCATGTCCACAAGCTGAAGTCAGAAACAACATTGACATATTTAGAGGAAAGGTAAAGATACCAAACTGTTTGCCAATGGTTTTGGCTGTCTTTCCTGTGCCCTCTAAAGTCTATATTCTTTTTCTAGGCAACAGCGTAGCATGATCAAAGGAAAAACATAAACCCAACCACTTTTCTCCAACTCTCCAAAGTGAACTGGTAGAAAATTATAATAGTCAATCTAGATGAAAATCCAGTGGAGCAGCCGGGAAAATAGTTGTAAGAATGCTTGCAAGGACATAATAGTGTAATAATTTCTGTTTGTGCTGTAGGAGGCTCCCTGTGAGAACCAGGATGCACATTTACTTCTTACACAATAGTTTTAGTAATACTAAAAGTTCAGCTGAATGATCTGATGAGAGTCTGATTAGAGGGAAATTCCCTAGCAGTTAGGAATTTCTGCCTCCTGTGACTTCAAAGCCCATCAGAAAGCCTGTCATCAAATACTTTGTCTCAGTAGATCTCATCTTTAAAGATTTATGATCAGTGAAGTTTGCCCCTACATAAAGATTTTACAGCATTTGGACAGTCAGGCTTTGAAGAGTGATCAAGTTACTCAAGAACTTTGAGATTTTTCATGTTTATGAGAGGAAGAATCTTCCTTCAAGGCTTTAATATAACAAGGAATTTTTAGAGGAAATTAATACTCATAGACTAAAGGCATGCCAACTTTCTTCCATCATTAGTGGGATAACAACAGTGTTTTTCTCTTGTGCTTTATTTGAGTGTCACCTCCTCTGATTTTTCTTGCCATTTCTTTCATTTACAAAAAACATAGTTTCCATTCCCTTTGTCTTAAAACAAAAATACCCCAAACCCAAAAAGACCTAAATTTGAGAACAGAAATAGCAAAGGTTCAGTTACCAGGAGATAAACTAAAAGAACCCAGACCTCAACACTAGAAAAGTAAATACATAAATTAAAGCTGCAGTCTAAACTTATGTGAACCTGATTTATGACCTTTAAACTGCTGGGGCTGGCAATACTCTTGCGCTGTCCAGCCAAGAGTGATGAGGACAAGGCCTGTCTTGTCTTCTGGGTTTGCGCAGTACCTGTCACGCTCCTGCTCTGCTTGCAACTGAGACCCCTTTAAACACTGCAGCGATAAGAGCAAGACCCAGATTTAATTCCCTTGCAGGAAGGTTATCATCCTCTATCCATTTCTGCATCTATCTATCTAGTTCACAGATCATTTTGACACGTAAAGAAGGTTCCTAGGATCTGATGGGCTTCAAGATACAAACCAGAGGAAATAATGTCAGTGGTTATAATAGTGAGCAATATGGCCCAATAGTAGTAGATACGCTGAGAAAAACAGCACTATGGACCTAACGCAGAATATGCATTACTGGTTTTATTTCAGAAGAGCCCTAAGTTGGTTCCCATGTCTGTTGCCATCTGTTAGCAGCTGCAGTACATCAGATGCACTCCTGGAGCTCGTCTTCTGGAACAGTTTGATAGTTTCCACTGTCAAGCAGTTCAGCTCACATGCTCCAAGAGAGCCCTGCAACATGAGCCCAGGACAGCAAGTGGGGCAGCTTCAAAAATGCAATCCCAGTTCAAGAGAAAATGGTAATTCATCTGCCTGCAGTTAAATTGATTGCAGGACCACAATGTAATAACACATCACCTTAGCCACTGTACCAGCTGCAAAGTGGTTTAATTCAGCTTATCCTGCAGTTAAAAAAGATGAAGTTAAACTGCAATATGTTGTGTGTGTCACAGGTACGGGGTACGCATGTAGGCAGTGCTCACAGTTCCGCTGATGCACCATGCTGGAGCTTTAAAGCTGTATGTATTCCTGCAGTGACTTTGAAACCTGGCTGGCCGTGGCCTGAGCAAGGTGGTGACTCTTCTCTTGACTTTAATATGCTAGGACCTATCCAAACCATATAAAGAAAAGGGAGTGAAATTGTCCTGCCTTCTGTGACCCAGGACTAATCAGACAGTACCAGACAATTTACAAGACTACTTCCATCTCTTTTACAGCCCAGGCTTGGAGGTCTGGATAGTTCAGGTAAGCTTTGTCAATAATAAGCTCCATTTCAGCCTCTTTCTGCACCATACCCCAAACTTGAGATGTGCCCTTCAATTTGCCTTCTATCTGAGATATTGGTAGGTATTGGACATTTATTCAAGCATCATACAGTTCAATCATGTCAAGTTTCAACCAGTATTATCAGCACAGATCGCCGTTAGAATGGATTGTGTTTTTGTCCTCCTGACAGGTTGTTTTCCATCTTCTGGGGGATAAGTCAAGCTGTTATGCTCTACTGAATGACTGCTCGGAGGCAACCCATATGAAATTTAAACTGATCATTGGTCCATCTGTTTTGGGCAACAATTCATTCCATTCATTGAGTTCACTTTGGATTTTGTAGCTGGAAATGGATGAGATCAGTAATAGGAAGTCTTGTTTCAGTGTCTAAGGATCTGCATTTGTACATGTAGCTGCAAGGAAGATGAGAATCTAAAGGTTTCATCTTAATGAAGGGGCCCCTGCTTAAAGTACCAAATGTTTTTTTCTGAAGTAGTACTACAATCAGAATGGTGGAATATATTTTTGTTCCTTTTTTAATTAAATTTCCAGATCAATCTCCTACATTTACAAACATGGGTATATCTATCTGATAGTCTCATTAACATAATTGTAATTGTCATGGGTACATTGGACATATTTGTCTCCTTTCATATGAGAATATGCGATGACACAAACATGTGCTACATATAGCCAAAAGCCCAGGTAAAATTTCACCCTGAAGTGGTAGGGCTTTTCAGCCACCAGGTCTGAAAAGTCAGACTGACATTGTAAATAAATCAGAATCTGGACTTCTGAAAAAATAGTTCTCAACATAAAGGTTCTGCAAGTTGAATAAACCCTTATTATCCTTGGTGCAGCTTTGCCACACAGCTGCAGAAATATAAATTTTTGTAATTTCTTAATCTAGATTATTAATGATGCCTAAAATGAAGCAGTATCCAGATCATCTGCTCTTTGCAGGCTCAGCTTTGCATCACCAAGTTTTAAGGTAAATCACATTAAACAGATCTGAAAAGGGACACCAAGTGTCTTGAGTAAGAAGCCAAGTTTTGTCATGCTGAATTCCTAGATGTTACTTGATGGATTAGGGGCTCTGGACTTCTCCAGATACTGGCTTTCTTTTACTACTTGATGAGCTTTAGCAATTGGTTTTTTTCAGAAGTCAAGGCATTTTGGCTATAGCTTCTGCAATAAATGCTGGCCATGTAGGCTATGTCTTAGAGTATTTTAGGATAGAACTCTGTAGCTCCTATTTGACTTGCTAAACCTGTGCACTGCTTCAACAGCTGAACATCTGCCACACAGCTCATATTTTTCAGTTCATAGTTAATTTCTAAGGTGCAGAAGAATCTCATTATCGCCTTGTTCTTAGTTCTTTACAGATGGGACATGTGGTTACTGTGGCTATGAAAGAAACCTTATAAACCCAACTCTGTACTAATTCTGTACATTACTTTTCACTCTCTTATTCTCTTTTTCCTTTGCACTACTGAATTGATTAGTTGGGTGTTCCACAGCATGGATCTGGAATGGTGAGTAGCATTGCTATGGACCAAGAAGCGCATCTATTTGGGAGAAAGAGTTTCATAGCTGTGTCTTCCGTAATAAAGGAAAATAAATATCCAAAGTCTCTGCAGATAATTTAGGGCAGTAACAATATTTAGCAGATACAGCCCCTTTTCTACTAACCATTATCTTAACTGAAATAGAAAAGTTTGATTCTTCTTTCTCTGTTTTACTGCTCCCTCGGTACCACTTGCACTGTTCAGCACTATGAGACACTGTCCCAAGGGGCACCTAATGAAAGGGTTGATCCCTAAGAACTCCTCTGCTCCCCCAAATGCACATCTCCAGAATCAGTTTACAGCAAATCTAGTTCACACCAGAGGCAGCTGCAGAAACAAAACCTTTTGGTTTTCTCTGCCCTATGAGAAGGAATGAACATGGGGCACACCAAAGCAGGAGTCCCTTTGCTATTCCCAGGTGCAACGCTGCAGGTCAGCTTTGTTCAGGGAGGATTCTTTGTTTTCAGCACCAGGCAGAGAAAATAACTAACCACTTTCAAGAAAGAGGGATGCCGTTCACCCCAGTATCGTGCCAGGGAACATCATCCTGCCTCCCCATCTAGAGACCCACCAAACCTCACCTGATCTGACCAACTTCACAGAGAAAATGTTCAAGACATGAGCTCAGAATTTATTTCAGAAAGTTACTTATAATAACCCCCTTACTCCGACTAACAAAAAGACAAAAGTAAGACACTGTAGCAGCAAGTAAGATTTTTTTTTTTTAATGGCTTTGGCATCCTGGGACCCAGAGACTGTTCATTTCCATTGACCCTGATGTGACAAATCAGGGCAGTTTTCAAACTATACAAAGATCATTATAGAATACATAATTCTTTCCAAGTGTAAAAGCTGTCTTGGTAGTTGCAAGAAATGGCAGCTTCAGTGTTTGTCTATAATTTCCCTATCATCACAGCACCATATTTGTGTTACTTTAATATTTTATGAATGTTTACAAATTTGACAATGAGACAATAATAAGCATGAAGTTTAATGGAATTAATTGACAGGTTACACAAAAGCACTGTCAGAAAAACATGATATTTAATAGCTTTGCAAAATACATTTGGGAAAGGATAGTGAATCCTATATATGGGCATTTGATTTTGTCTGAAAAAAAGGATAAAAACAAGTGAAACACATTTAAACATTTTTGAAGAAAGCTGTGAAACATACAGTGAAGCTGGCAAATTCTACTCCCGGTCATCTAAAAGCCTGTATAATCCCTGTATTTTTCTTTACCAGAAGATTATGAAATCCCCCACTAGAAACGAAAATGAAGCAAAATAGAAACTTACACATAAATCTGGATTTTAGGAAGATCAAGAGAATTTGGTCAGCCTAGGAAGAATGAGCGATGAGATAGGGAGGAAGGTTTTCATCCTAGTGTTTTAAAGGCAGATGGCAAATAATATTTTTCTGAAAAACCTTATGGTATCAATTTATTTCCTTCTTTTCCTTACACGCTGAGGGCTAAGAACTGATTTGAAAGAGATCCTTTGAAAAGCTAAAACTACCAATAAATGCCAAACATTTTATGCTTGCTCAGAAACCCAGGATATTTCCAGTTTTCCAAGATTTGTGAAAGATTAAGGTGGGACTTTTTGGCCAAGTCCTTTAAAATGCCTTGGTATAAGTTTTATAATTGTATGCAGTTTGAGGTATTTTGTTTCAGCATTTGGCAACACTTCTACATCTCTGGATCTGTGTATTTTCTTTTTACAGCTTCTTTCTAAGCCAAGGCACTCTCTCTTCCTATATCCCCACAGATAAGACCAACAGAAGTGCTGAACCCTGCTTTGAACATAAGACAGGAAGCTACTACTGGAATATGCTCTCTGAGAATGCTGCAGCTTGTAATCCTCATTTTCTTTGCTTCCAAAGTACCCCAGGTCTATTGCTCTTGAGGGCACATGAAAATCCCATTGCGGGTGGTCTTTACAGGGCTTCAGAGATCCAGGGTGTGTGTTTGCACATACGGGTTGAGAAGATCTGAAGGAAGCAGGGGAAGGAAAAATCTGGTTTTTTGCAGATAACTATTTTAGTGCCCAAAAAGGCTTCTCCTAGTTTGCTAGTGCTCTGTCTAGTCTTAATTTGGTTGAACTTTTAAGTATCTGGTAGGGTGTCTAGATCCAGGAAAAAGTACTCTGTTAATGTGCATGTAGAAGTTGGAAATGAATAAATAAATAAATAAATTGCCACCTGAGGTGCACAATTATCTCCCCAAAATGTGACACCTGACACGTTTTACTGCTTAAATCTAACATTAAGCACTTATTACAAGTGCAAGTTTTTCTTATTTCAGACAAAATCAACCTTAGAAAATTTAAAAAAGAAAAAAGGAAAACCCTCTTGTTTACTCATAATTCTTCTTTTGGCTAGGATTACAAGACGCAGTCTTTTCATCCCTGAGGGATGCCACTTCTGCAGCATGTTGCAAAAACAAAATCCCTCCTCCACATAACAAAAAAGTACACAACATTAGTTAAAGACCGGTAGCCTGGGAGGAATACAAAGAAATTGTCCAAGCAGGCAGGGATCAGGTTAGGAAAGCTAAAGCCTGATAGAATTAAATCTGGCCAGGGATGTCAAGAGCAACAAGAAAAGCTTCTATAAGCACATCGTTGATAAACAGAAGACTAGGGAAAATGTGGGTGCTCTCTGGAAGGGAATGGAAGACCTGGTTGCCCAGGATATGAGAAGGCTGAGTTACTCAATGACTTTTTTGCATATTTTTTTCTCATTGATGCGTAGCGTTCCTCGGTATTGGGACAGGCGCTGTTTAACATTTTTGTCGGTGACATGGATGGTGGGATTGAGTGCACCCTCAGCAAGTTTGCTGGTGATGCCAAGCTGTGTGGTGTGGTTGACATGCTGAGGGAAGGGACGCCACCCAGAGGGACCTTGACAGGCATGAGAGGTAGGCCCGTGCAGACTTCATGAAGTTCAACAAGGCCAACTGCAAAGACCTCCACATGGGTCAGGGCAATCACAAGCACAGATACGGGCTGGAAGGAGAATGGATTGATAGCAGCACTGAGGGGAAGGACTTGGGTCTGTTGGTTGATGAGAAGCTCAGCACGACCCAGCAATGTGTGCTTGCAGCCCAGAAGGCCAACTGCATCCTGGGCTGTGTCAAGTGTTGCCAGCAGGACAAGGGAGGTGATTCTATCCCTCTACTCCACTCTTGCAAGACCCCACTTGGAGTACTGTGTCCAGCTCTTGTGCCCCCAACGTAAGGAGGACATGGACCTGTTGGAGCAAGTCCAGAAGAGAGCCACAAAAATGATCCAAGTGCTGGAGCACCTCTCCTGTGAAGGAAGTGTGAGTGAGTTGGAGTTGTTAGGCCTGGAGAACAGAAGGCTCTGGGGAGACCTTACAGCAGCCTTCCAGTACTTGAAGGGGCCCACAAGAAAGCTGGAGGGGGACTTTTTGCAAGGGCATGTAGTGATAGAACAAGGAGTAATGTTTTTAAACTGAATGAGGGTAGATTTAGGTTAGATATAAGGAAGCAATTCTTCACTATGAGGGTGGTGAGGGACTGGAACAGGCTGCCCAGAGAAGCTGTGGATACTCCATCCCTGGAAGTGTTCAAGGCCAGGTTGGATGGAGCTTGGAGCAACCTGGTCTGGTGGAAGGTGTCACTGCCCATGGCAGGGGTGTGGAACTAGATGATGTTTAAGGTCCCTTCCAACCCAAACCATTCTATGATGCTATGATTAGCACACTTAGACCCACACTTCAGTATTTCCACTCTTGGCATTCATCCTTTGCAAGTTTTGCCACATTATTGGAGACTTTAGTGGGTGCTAACACACATGGATGCAATTAAGAGAGAGCAAAGAAAGGATTCACAAACAAGCAGATGAGCTTTGTATTTGGAGGGGGTATAATAGCTAAATCACTTATTCATTTTTCTGTTTAAGTTGTGAAAGGAAGGTATGAAAGGGCTTGCAGCAAGGCTTGCAGCATATGTATAAAAGTGGATTAAAATGGAAATTTCTTTTATGCTTCATGCTCTTTCTCTTTTTATAGAATTTACGTCTGGTTTTCAAGGTGAGGAATATGTTTTCATTTGGATCTGTATAACAACGTTGTTAACACAGAGGGCATAATTCTACAGACCACTGAAGTAATCAGAAATTACTGATAGAAATAATTCAACGCAATTTTTTTTCTATCTCAGCCCAAGAGACCTTAAAGATTTTCAGCCAAAATTTTACAAAAATAATGTAATTTCCTGATAACCTACTTTTCATCTATAAACAGCATCTATGTTCCCTCTTTTGGAGAATTTCCATTTGTGTATATTTCCGGCAGGACATTTTAAGACCCTCACTGGGAATTACCACATAATGAATAAATGCCAAGGCTGAGCTGAGATGCTGAGTTTACTTGAAAAGCTGTCTCTTCATGCTTTCCAGGGACATTGACACCATTCTGATTTCACTTGTGACTCCAGAGGAAGCTCTGAATAGAATCAATTTAAGAAAAGAAATTCTTCCTTGTGTGCTACCCAGGGGCCTCAGGATTTTTATTGAGGTCACTATGAATACGGATTGAATATGAACAGTTGTCCAAATGGTCTATGTGGACAAGAATAGCTTCTATATTGGCACTTCCATCTATCTTTTCCCTGATGAAGATGAAGAGTTCCCCATTTTTTATGTGGGACCCTGGATAGAAAGAGGTTTGGAGGAGAGCAGGAAAGGATATAAGCCTGAATTCTCCTTTGCTTTCACTGCAAACAGTTAAAGCTGGCTATGGGAATGAGTTCATGTAGCAACTCAAACAAAGTAGACTGAATCACAGAGATTCAGTGCATCTCAGTTCAGACAGAAAGGTAGGAGCATGGGATGACTGGTCCAGCTATAAACGTCAATTATTCAACTGTCTGGAGGATTTTCTCTCCTCTTTAGGAAGAGCGGGCACTCAGGAAGATGAACTGCTCTTTTCAGGAGCAGTAAATACCCCTTTTTCCAATTCAGTTTTTTAAAATAAAGTGCTGACAGAGATTCAAAGCAACTTGACAGTGTCCATCATAGCCACATTTTTTGAGATGTACATTTTGCATATCTGGTTATATGCCCTTAAAAGGGGGGGATGAATAAACTGATAGTGAAATCTAGACACTGTCTACTAATTTTGGAGCTGATATGGGCATTTAATTCTAACCACATGAGCGGTCCCATTGAATTCAAAATGCATTAGACCAGCAAGACTCTGTCTTGACTTAATCACACTGAAATATTGTTCTCTATCACAGCTTGAGCAATTGCTGTGAACTGGTGGATAATTGTAGGCAATTTCAACATTATGTGTCAACTGACTCAACTCTTGCAAGCAAATGTCAGGAGGAAATAGCAACATTTTCTTAGCAAACTTCTCAAGGTTTCCTTAAAAATCTTCGGATCCAAGCACCAGTGGCTTTCATGAAATTAAAAGCTTGATTTCAAATGCAGTTGCATCAAAAGGAGATCCCTGGTGACTGCCAAGGGACCTTACATCCCTGCCCTAAATTTTGGGGTCTCCAACTGCAGTGATCCTATAAGATCTGAGTGAGTCCCACCAGAAATAAGGGGATACTTGGGGTCTGGACCTTTCCCCTGCAGCATTGCCTGAGAAAAATTTTTTGGGTCACCAGGACTAACAACTTGATAAGGAGTTAATTACCACTGGATATGGTTTTGTTATCAACAGGAAGCTCAGAGGTTTGTAATACGGCATGGTTTGCTTCCACAGCAGCTAGGAATAGCCATGAATAAATCACAAAGATGCTTAGGAGTATTCATATATTTGAATTACAACATTTCCTAACCTAATTAAGAAATATTCATCCAAATGATTTGCACTCTGGCACATATTCCATATTGTTCATGTCTGCATTATACATATTTTCCCCCTGAACTGCACAGTATTGACAGACTAGTTTGCAGGCATATGTATTGCACATGGTCTGCCTAGCAGCCCCTAAATGAAAAAGAATTCATTCTCTAGAGATGTTTTCTCTATGGATTTGCATTTCTCCCCAGATTATGAGATCTTTTTCACCCCAGTTCATAATATCTAATTATCCTGCTAGCCTGTGCTCTATTATTTAAAGCCTCACCCTTACTTATTGAATTTCATAGTTTAATATTAATAGATCAGAGGTTAACTGGCTCAATATTACAAAAGGGGTCACTGGCTCAGTAACACAAAAGGAGTCAGGATTATGTTGAGCTCCCCCAGTATTAGTAACTGTGCTTTAGGAGAGAACAGAGAGCAACAAATGTCAGCCACAGCAGAGTACAAAGAAGAAAGACAACATTTACAGATACGAGTGTCTCCTGCCTGAACTGCAGACAGTTCTGAGCAGGTTCTACCACCTGCTGAATGGTTTTCACCTGGACTTTGATAAAGCCAACAGAGAAGATTCAAGACTTTCAGTGGATCATATCATGGCCAAGGAGGAGATGTCAAAAAGGCAATATTTTATCCAGTTAAACCTGAATACTTTTAACACTAAAATACATAGTTTATCATCAGATGACTACCCTAACTGGTTGGGCAGGAATGATAGAGGGTTATCCTCAGTCAGGAGGAATGATACAGGGTTAATTCTCCATTTCTCACCTCTTTCCTTTCACATTTTTTATGTGATAAGGATGTGGCTGTGATAATGCTGTAGGTTCTTAAAGATACCAGGGAAGCAATGGGCATAGGGCAAGATGACTTTATTTTTATTAGACTAGCTGATACAGTGGGAAAAAGCATAAAAGCTTTTGATCATCTGTTACATAGCTATGGGCTAAATGGGCTGCATGGCATGGTATGAGAGAGGAAGACAAACTAGACAGCCAACGGCTTTGATCTTCCAGAAAATGATAAAGTCCCACAAGCCCTGGTAATTTATGAATTGGTCAGAGCCTTTTCTTTTTTTTTTTTTTTCCTTCAGGTTCAGATGTACATTCAGGTTACTGGGGAAAGGCTACCATGGGCTAGCTGAGCCTTGATAACCATCCACAGCAAGTACAGTGTAGTGCAGGTTATTCTCATCTCAGTGGAAGAAGCTTGTGCCTCATTATCTCACATTTACCAGGACTTAGAGTGCTCCCAACACAGTTATTTCTGCTATTCTATTCTTGACTTTTCAGATACACAGAGTAACATTTTATGCCTCAGTTATGAACTTAAGTTTAGACCAGTTTCCAAAAGGCTTTTCCCTGGTTTCTAGGAGGGCATTTTTGACAGTTTGAATTAATTTTACACACTTTTTAAAGTAACTGTAAACTGCATCACCCTTCTCCCAACATAAGCCACAGAAGCAATTTCTCCCATTTAAGCAAACAGCAGTTTTACAATTACTGAAATCAGGATTTCAGTTCGTGCTTCTCTTTTCCTTATAAGCATAAGTTCAGCATAAATGGCCTCTCAAAAGAAACTGTTCCTATGACTCTCAAATGGTAAGGCTCACACAAAACTTATCTGAAGGCCAGGATTTAAGAAGTCAAATCTCTTCTATGACTCACGTTATTAGGCCAATTATTCTAAAAGCCAAAACACTCCTATTATTTGTCAGGTGTCATGGTTTAACCTGGCAGGCAGCTAAACACCACACAGCTGCTTTCTCACTCCCCTCAATGGGATAGGGAAGAGAATCAGCAAAAAATGTGATATCCATGGGTTGAGATAAAGACAGTTTAATAGGACAGGAAAGGAAGAGAAAATATTAACAAAACAAGATACAAAAGAAGTGATGCACAATTCAATTGCTCACCATCCGCTGACCAATGCCCAGCCAGATCCTGAGCAGTGGCTGCATTCCCCTGGTCAACCTCCTCACTTTTTTGTTCAGGATTACATCGTATTGTCTGCAGCATCCCTTTGGCCAGTTTGGGTCAGCTGTCCTGGCTGTGTCCCCTCCCAGCTTCTTGCGCACTTCCAGTATCCTCACTGGCAGGGCAGTACAAGATGCTGAAAAGTGCTTGACTTAGTGTAAGCAGTACTCAGCAATGACTAAAACATCAGTATGTAATCAACATTATTCTTATCCTAAATCCAAAACACAGCACTTATACCAGCTACTAGGAAGAAAATTAACTTTATCCCAGCTGAAACCAGGACACCACAGAATCACAGAATCGCAGCATGGTAGGCATTGGAAGGGACCTCTGGATGGACAGCTTGAGCAGGCACACCCAGAGCAGGGGACACAGGAACATGGCCAGGTAGGGTTTGAATGTCTCCAGGGAAGGGACCCCACAGCCTCCCTGGGCAGCCTGTGCCACTGCTCTGGCACCCGCACAGGGAAGTAGTTTTTCCTCATATTCAGGTGGAACTTTCTGTGTTCCAACTTGTGCCCGTTGCCCCTTGGCCTGTCATTGGGCACCACTGAACAGAGTCCGGCCCCATCCGCTTGACACCCACCCTTCAGATATTCATAAGCATTGATAAGATCCCTGCTCAGTCTTCTCTTCTCCAGGCTGAACAAATCCAGGTCTCTCAGCCTTTCCTCACAAGGGAGATGCTCCAGTCCCCTGATGATCTTGGTAGCTCTCTGCTGGACTCTCTCCAGTAGCTCCCCGGCTTTCTTGAACTGGGGAGCCCAGAACTGGCACAGCACTCCAGATGTGGCCTCACTAGGGTGGAGCAGAGGGGGAGGATAACCTCCCTCGCCCTGCTGGCCACACTCCTTTTAATGCAGCCCAGGGCACCATTCGTCTTTTTGGCCACAAGGGCCCAGTGCTGGCTCATGGTCAGCTTGTTGTCCACCAGCACTCCCAGGTCCTTCTCAGCAGAACTGCTCACCAGTAGGTCAGGCCCCAGCCTGTGCCCTCAGCAAGTTTGCTGAGGGTACACCCTATCATGGTAGGATCTCACATCCATATAATAAATGAAATCATTCAGTATGTAGGATGATCTCTCTATTTGCAGAACTCAGTAGCTTTTAGGCTTTTTAAAACCACCACGGTCCTTCTAAGCCAAACAATTCCAATTACCCTTATTAGCGCTAGTGTAATTGTTTGCAGTATCTTTTTAACACCCACACTGAACACAACATTTATCACTCTCACAATACCTTTTTACCTGGAGTTTTCTTTTGAAGACATGCAAGCTTCTAGGGGAAAGGTGAAGCAAACAAAAGAGTATTTTTTACTTCATGGAAGAGCACTGAATCAAACTGAATCATTTTAAGAAGCTGAGTTCAGTGACAGTCAGACTCAATTATTTGCCAAGAGGTGAACCTAAGCCTCCCAAGGTACAGAGTACTCTTGCTTCCAAAACAGCAAGACATTATCAATCTGTATGAAAGCCGACAGCAAAAGAAAACAGTTGTTGTGCAGACAGACAGTAGGATTCAAAGCTTTTTGTCCAGCTCTGAGGGCTGAGAACTAACTGGGTCACACCAAGATCAGGGGTTAGTAGCAGCCCAGAGCAAAGGTGCAAAGAGAAGGAATTCACTGCAAGCAGGCAGCATTTGCCATGAGGATATTCCTGCCCCCACAGATTGTCCATGTTTTCATCATGAACCTTGCATTTGTATGTAGGAGTTTGTGCAAGTGTTCTCCAGCCTTCACTCCCTCTGGCAGAAAACCATCAAAACTAAATACCTCCTTCACAGAACTGTTATTGCCCAGCTCCTCAGCAGAGGCAGAACCACTATGCCTTACTTTGAAAGTGTCAAAGATCCAAGGAAAACTACTCAATTCATCGTGCATCTTGGCAGGACAGTCTCAAGCCTGCATCTTTCCTGACACCTCAGCACAGGGAGAAAATTAGATGCCCACTTGACAGATAGCAGCCTCTGCGCAGAAGGAGCACTGACCCAGGAGTCCAGGTTGCCCTTGGCTCCAAAAAAAACAGGCTATTGGCAAGTCACACTCTGGGACAACTCTTTTGAAACAGATTAGCGTGGAAAATTCAGTCTGACTTCTTTTGGGGTTTTTTGGACTTGCTCCCATGGCCGCCCCCAAGCTGGGCACAATGGAGAACCGGTCCTTGGGCTATACAGGGCCATGCCCTAGGGCTCCTCATAGCTCTGGCTCAGCTTCCGAGTCCTGCAGGATGTGATCGCTGGTACCAGAGGTAGACCATGGCCCTACAGGCTTCTGTAACAACATTTGTACCCCCAACCTCCTCTGCCCCCAGATCCCCAAATCCTCAGTGGTAATTGCAAGCTACCAGCCTTTGTGATCCTGTAGATGAAAATGGCATGAAGTGAGATGCACCTTTCATAATAATTGATAATTGCAGGAAAATATAAGAATTTACCCAGAACCATTAGCACAGCTTCGATTATTTAGGTGCCTTTTGTCTTCTCATCTGAAACAGAGTCCTATCCAAATTATAGCTCCATATGTACACAGTCCGTTATATTTCTCCTTCTATGAAGGGAATGTGTTTCTTATATGAATGCCATCAGCAATGCCCAGCAATACCCTTGTTAATAAAATATTGCCTTATTTCAGAGGAAACGGGTTTGCCTTTAGCAGACCAGGACACTTTTATGTAACCACTGACTAATGTCAACAAGATTTCTACAATAATTATCCTCTTTCCGACTCCAATTTCCAAGAACTCCACCAGCAGCAATTCTTTATCAATTTATATACAATTGCTGCTGGAATTTTCTTTACATCAGCAACACATACCTAATTATTTTTAGTGATCTCATTATGTAAACCACTTCAGTGACCAGGACCTAAAATTAACAAGATTTTGGGGAGCCAAAAAATAAAACACCATTGTATCTAATTTGACTTTACTGAACTCAATTTATTTTTACCCGTTGATTTTATTATTAATTTTTTGAGTTAGGAAATAATTCACATTGTAAAACTACTGCCATTTTGCTGACATAAATGCTGAGAGTATTGCTGGAGACGTGCTTCTGGTAATGTCCTGTTATGAGATGCTTCTGTCATCAGTGAGTTTGGACAGACTTGTAGATGCTGGTTCCAGGGCTGACAAGCTGGAGGCATTTTCGTTCACAAGAGGCAGCCGGGGTATTATCAGACACTTCCTAGTCCTTGCACAACACCACCCAACATTAACCCCACCACACAACTGCTCCATAGCGCCCTGGGGACAGCCGTGCTTCCAGTATGTCCTAATCAAGCTGCTCTGTCCATGCTGTATCACTACACGCTTCAGCTGCAGAAATGCAGTGAAGGAGACACAGAGACAAGAGCCCTGCTGCTATTATTCATAGGTGTGTTCACCAGTAAGTGACAGTTAAAAGCCCTCAAACAGATAAAAATATTTAGTTGCATCCCAATACCAGACAAGTCATGAAAGAAAACATAGAAATACAAACAGGCTTTTATCTCAGAGAGATGAATATGGTTTCTGAGCTCTGTCCAAAGACTTTAGAGTCTGTGAGAAGGTGACTTCTATGGCCTTTCGGTCCTTTCCTAAGCTTAGAGGTAATGTTAACAAAAGCTGAAGAGTAGGAAGATTAAAATGAGAGATCCCAGCAGAATCCAAAAGATTCCTCTCAAAAACCCAGTTCACAGCATCACTGCTGGGAAAGACAATCTGTACTTTGCAAAGCATGGGCCAGACTGAACTGTCCTATAATGATCTCCTCAGATAACAGAGGTGGAACAGCAGGGGAAAGAAGTACCGTGCTAAGTTATTTCTTTCTATTGCTACAAATCAAGACACTTATTTATACATTTTTCGTTCTTTAATGTTTGCTTACTTAGCATCTCCTTTAAGAAGAAATCAAACACAATGTCTGGAGAAAGACAAAGGACAACAGCCCAACAAAAGCAGTAGCAACTTTTGAACCAGGAGGCCTGTGTTCATCTCCCAAGATTTTTGGAACTGGTCCTGGTTATAAAATGGGCAGAAGCAGGAAAGATCCCTCATCAACAGTGGGGAGACTAGAAAGCAAAGTGAGGCTTGAGGCTAGCTGTGCCTCTAGGGAGGTAGGAGCAGAGTCCACAGGAGAGACATTTTGACTCTTGTTTGCATTTTGGCTCTCTCCAAACAGTGGCTGCCTTTGACGCTAATGGTATGGGAAGGAAGCCGTGCCTCCTTGAGTTATCTGTTACGGCTGCTGCTGATTGCTGGAAAGAGTCTCTCATTTAAAACTGCTATTTTCCAGCTCATGCTGAGCTCCTTGTTTAGAGTTTCCCTGCGCTCATGATCAACAACAGTAAACACAAGCATTTTCAGGAAAGAAACAGTGTGTGAAGGTTGGGTGGGATGTGTTGTTCCTCCTCCCGCACCACCAGGCTCTTCACATCAGGCCCTGAACTTGTCAAACTAGTGATTCTTTTTGAAAGATGGGGCCTCATGTTCTGAAGTTAATGGAGCCAGGTGTACTACAACAGAGAAAGAAAAGTCATTAGGCCTGATTTATGTCTTCCTCTGGAGAACTACCAGTGACAGCAGAAGATTTAGGAGGAAGAAGTGTTGTTTAGGTCTCCTCAACACACCTAGATAAGAGACACTGGAAAAGTACCAGGGCTCCTCGGCAGTACAGGAAAGCAAAAGTGAATGCAAATTAACTTTGCCCTGGGAAAGGCAAGATAACAAGGGATAAAGCAGCTTTGCTGAGCTCATGTGAAGGACCGTTAGCTATGAACTGTGTAGGTCCAGAAGTAGTGTGAGAAGACAGTGGGTCTTTCGCAGTGGCTCTGGGAAGGTGTTACTAGAAAGACCAGCCTGCTCTAACATTGGTTTATGGAGTGTTTAGCATTAAACTGATGGTTCTTTCTGACCATTACCAACATTGCCAAAATTAAAATTCCAGCTCCATTGCTCTGCGCTTTCCATTACTCCCTCCCAAAAGCGCATACACTAACAGAAGGCTTTGCTATCCTGCTCTATTTCCAGCCCCTTCTCACACTCCCCCACATATAGATAAACACACACTGGCTCTCCAAAGAGTGAGAGAAATTCATCCCACTCATCACAGGGAGCCTCATGAGCTACTAGGCAAAACCTCATGTAGTCTGTATCATCCACTTCTCTTGCTCCTGGTCCCTGTGGACTTCCTCTGTGGAGCTGCACAGGACTAAGACACACAGTACCTCAGTGGGAAGAAGAAAAAGACAGATATCTGGGGATAATAGGGAAATATGTGAGGATAATGTCTTCTCTATTAGGGGAATATCACACACAATGCAGACCAGGAAACATCATTATTCTAGAAGTTATTTTATTAATTTAACTAATTTATCCTCCCTTCCACTTATTATTTTTGTTCGGATCCCATAGAGCCAGGATATTCATCTATCATCTTGTAAGCAGTGCTATAACCTCACATATGGAGATAGGAATGCAGCCAACCTAACAAGAGGCACCTGAACTATTGGGTTAGACAACACAGAACCAGCAAATCTCCCTTAAAATAAGAACTGGAGTAAGGAGGCAAGTTCCTGCATGAAGAGAAGTACTGTAAACAGCCTGCTTTTCATCAAGGGAGGAAGCAGTCTGTGAAAGAAAGAAGAAAAAAATATCACTTTTCTTTTTCTAAAAGTAATCCTATTCCATAAATAACTTAGAAAGATGCTGAAGAAAATGCATGAATGCACAAAACTGGAAATAGCACTGCATTCACCAGCAGGGAAACTAATAGCTGTTTCCACATATGCTATAAAATATGGGGGGTAACTTAGTCCCTAAATGGGCTCCTAGATCATAGAATGTCATTAATAAGGATGGGTTTCAGTAACAAGCTATACAGAGATATCCTCTGGTTTTGAAAAACTTTGTCTTTTTCCATCTGGATCAAGTTAAATCATCTTTTCTCATTCTCCAAATTAAAATGGAGAATCTTAACGTATAGCTTAAGAGAGGATACAAATTCCTTTCCTAAGGGAAAGGTTTAAGTGCATGGGAAAGTTATTGTGCAAATTGGAGATGAGAGTCTCTCTGAGGGAAGCAATATGAACTTTCATAAAAATGCAAAAAGAAACTTGAGCAGGGAAGTTTTGCAATAATAGTTTCAATCAGGTGGGCAGAATAAATATGCAAAACCAATGCATAAAGAAAGTACAGCAAAAAGGCTAACATAAAAAATAAAAGCATATTGTGTATTATCTGTAGGAGCCCAAAGAACAGGAAACAGATATCACAGGGAAAGGGTTGGGAGTTATCCTTAAAGCACAGGTCTGTAACATTATGTTTCATTAATAAGATTTACTTGAGCATGAGTGACTGGCAAAAGCAGGTGAGGTGGGATTGAATTGTTACATGAACATCAATAAAATTATTACCCAGCTGCAGAAGATTGACAAAAAGTTGTTAGGTTCAATGCAGTTATGATAGCCATAGGCTAAAAGATGATTGTGACCCAAAACTTTGCCAGCAAAAATAAGTATTTAATATTTCTTAAAATATAAATAAATAAAAACCCACTATTGTCTTTGCAGGAGAAGAAAACAGAGTTAAAATTTTCATCCTGACATTTCGTGGAAATAGCCAGGTCAATTAATAATGCAAAGAAGTGGAAAAATAAAAGACTGCAATAAAAATATTGCAACAGTACTCCAGAAACTTTTTGGAACATCATATAACATATGCATAAAGAATATAACCTGAACATGTATCTTTACATGCCTCTTAGATCTAGAAAAGTGCCTCTTCAACCTAGAGAAAGCTGACTTCTTAAGAGAGAAAAGTATTAGTGAGTACTGGTTTGAGAGCCAGGGTTTGTGCTGATGTTGTTTGAATTCATGACAAGGAGAGGCTCCCCTGTGATTTCAGGAAAGCTTGCTGAGAAGGCCTGAGTGTCCTTCACTTAGTCCCTGTGGAAGACAGAAAGTATTTGGCTTTAGCTCAGTCTGAAGGAGAAAGGAGAAATCTCTCTATGCCTTTTACTAAAGCTGGTAAGTTTAAAACTTGGAATGGAATTTTTCCTTTTAAGCAACCCAGCAGTGGGCTGCTGAAGGTTACTCTTTCCCCATATATGCCATATACTACATATATCCATAAATAACTACAGAATGCACTAACAGCTTGAAGCTCTAAGAAAAGATGTAACAGGTTTAAAAAAAAAACAGAGATAATTAAAGGTAGGTAACATAGTGTAAACATTAGAGGTAGATTGCTTGTAGGTGTACGATATATATTTAACTCTGCTTGTAGTTTAGTTAACGGTATTGAAAGTCCCTTCCCAAATGAGGAAAAAGACTTAAGGCATTTGGGAACCAATCTAATTTCCATTGCTTTCCCCAATATTTCAAGGAAAAGCAAATGGTTTCTCAGGGGAGGTATAAAGCAGCAGAATTAAAACTGCATAAACCATCTTATCCAGGGCAATGAAGATAGATCTATGCAGGGCCAGCTGCTCTACTCAGGAACCCCAGAGCAAATTCAGTTCGCTATCAGCCACACTGGAATTTCTCTAAATGCTCACTAGTCTAGCAAGGAACAGAAGAGACCCCAATGCCAAGTACCAGAGTTGTATTTTTCTAAGGGGTTTGGGGGATGGAGGTGGAGAAACTAACCAACCAACTAAAAAAACCCAAAACCCAAACCACATCAACAGGACTTACAGCCCACATGGACTTCAAACCTGGACTGCAGATTGATGCAGAAATAGATACCTGATGGAGACACACTCTTCACTCTTCAACTCTTTGTACATGCAGGAAGAAACATGCAGAACATCAATTCTTACACCAAATGCTAACAATAATTGGCCATTGTAGTTTCAATGTAGCCTGCAGAGTGGGGAAAATGGAAGAGGTCCCTGATGTCCCTAGGAGAGGTCTCCCAGGGACCAGCAAAACCAGAAGGTGCTGTTTTACATGCCTCTCCTTGCAAAGTCACCACAGGTGAGGGGAACCTGGGAATAAACCAGGAATATAGAGCAAAACAGGCCTCACAAGGCAACTCTGTGTGGTGCTCCCACAACAGCATGAATGCACTAAGAGAGTCCCGTTGGAGGACAGTAGGAGCCCTTTTGGGTGATAAGAAGTGCTGAGATGTTTCTCATGACCTTCAGCATGGGTGACTGAGAGTGCCCTCTCTACATGCTCTTGCTCATCAGAGTGGCTGAATGACATTTTAAACAAAACAAAACCAGAAGGATCTCCAGTTGCTGAGAGGACCTGAGACAAGCTTCTTGTGCCAAGTACTGTTCCAAAGAGATAATCATTCGAAGCTTAAATGCTGCAGGTGCTGCGACTTCTTAGCTTTCATGTATGAGCTGCGCAGTAATTCCCACCCTTCACCTGCTCCTACTGAACTTTTGAAGCCTATTCCTCCAACTCTAAATCAAGAGCTTGCCCTCCAGAGTCTCTCAGAAATCAAAAGCAAGCTGTGGAGCAAAGCCACCATGTTTTGCTGAGGCAGTACAACTGACAGCTTGCAGTCTTGCCAAGAACAGAGGTGCAAAACTTTGAAGTACCTTGCAAGTACAATGTAGCCACTTCACACGCTTTGATCTTGCTGCTCTGTGTTTCCAGTGAGCGAGTGGCATGTACAGCAGGAAAGGGTGAGATATTGCCTCTAAACACACTGGGAACAACTGTATGACGTGAGCCAGTGTTACATCCTGCCTCTGAATAACTGATGTAGCTGCTTAGTGCTTGTACATATCTTACCCCTCAGATCAGGTCTTGACTCTCCATCAGTTTTTACATGACCCTTGGTGCGATTTTGCAGTCTAAGAAAGAGTCTAGAAATAACAACAGGTGAGATTCTTCACAAAAGCTGCTTTTCAGTTAGGAAGGGGAAAGATTAGCAGTAAAGCAGATTGGCAGGGATCCTTAAAGCCATCCTCCCTGTGCCCCAGCAGGGGCTAGATAGTGATGGGGAAACAATCTCTTCTGTTGACTGTTTAACCAACACAAGGCTGGAATAAAACCATTAATGAATTACAGGAACCATAGAGGGGCCAGTAGATAAAATTATATGGGATGCCCTTTTCCATTCATTCTTGACTTAAATCCCAACCCAAGCTTTGAGGCTTCTCTGATCCGTTTCTATACCCTTTCTATATACAGGGCAGTGGGGTGGAATGGCTGTCAGCCATGTGAAAGGAAAGGTTGGATCCTCAACCACTCCCTCCCTGTAGCTCATGACTTACCTGCTGGCCACAGGAAGACCAAGAAATCTTTCAGTAGAAATGCACTTTTCTTAATTGCCAAAGACTGGCTTTCGGTTGAACGTAGCTAACAAAGTGAACAAATAGGTCAGCACAAGAGAAAGCAAAATAAAAGTAGGACAGACAGATTCAGCCTAGTGGAGGTACAGATCTTTTAAGTAGAAGTTAAACATTTATTTTATTTTATTAAATCCATTTAACTTGCAGCAGTCTTGTATGCCTGGAGGGCACCAAAAGAATAAGACAAGAAAGCCTTGGGACAAAGACGCAGTCACAAACAGAAAAGCACCCAGACATGTGGCCATAAGAGAAAATACATCCACAGTGATTCAGTATGGCTGATGGATGAGGTAAGATCCTCAAAATAAAAGTGAGGAAACTTCTAGAAAGAGTATAAATGTCTTAAAACTTTTAAAAACGTAAATCTCTCTCTGTCAGTTGAACAACTTGACCAGATAAGTACTTTCACTGCTCTTAGGAGGAAGATGTAACCAGCACAGAGGTTACAGACAGTATTTCCTCCTGTGTAATTTAGTCCCATGACTTCCCCGGGGAAAGAAAAACCAGGTTCAAACTGACTGTTGTTCCTCTAGCAAATGAAATACAGGACAAATTTGCTGCACTCTTTGTATTTGCAGTCATTAGCCTTTAAAATTAGAGGAAGAAGTACTTGAAAGGACACACTCTCAAGTACTTTTCCTATAGTCCAACTTTGTTTACCTTTTCTCTTCATAGTTTGCAACAGCCTCTTAGGAGCTTAAAGATAAACGTCGCTTCATTTTCCTACCAAACATGTCTCTTTCCATTTGTCAAACACTAATTCCCTGCACCCCTTGTGTTACTAATTAAGCTTAAAATTAACATGCAAGTAAACAGCTAGAACCTCATTTGTGCATCTGCATCATCAGAGATGACAGGAAAAGAAATGTTATGTCGAGTCCCTATCCTCACAGCACGTCTCTCAGAGCACAATGATAGTAAAACCAGTGAAGTTTCGAGCCCTGTTATTCCACATGGGCAAATATAAACAACACTAGATCTTTAAGGCAACCTTCAGTGATTCGCAGATGAAGGGAAGGGAGAAAGACATCAGCTTGGAAAAGTCCACAAAAAGCTACCAAAAATTCCATCTGGCATTTGCGTCTCCTGAAAATTCTCTCCCCTCTGATTGATGTATAATGAGAAAAATATTTACTACAAGCCAATGGGCACAGCAGTTGACAGGCAACCACCCAGGGAAGGTGCAGCTTGAAGAATTACAGCAAAAGGAGGAGGTTTTAATCGTGTCAGAACAACAGGCAATCATGCCCCTTTCTGCAGCACAGCTAATGAGTTGCAGTCGTACATGGAGCTGCGACTACTTCATATCCATACAACAGGTTTAAGGGACCGAATTTTCCTTTGCTCTGCATGTCATTGTTTACACATTGAAAGGCAAGAACTGAGTGCGTTTTAGAATAAAAAAGTTTGCTCCCATTTTCCGCATATTTTAAAAACTGGGCAAAGCTCCAAACAGGAAAATCAAGCCCAGTGTCATACTGTTTTATTTACCTGTACATTTCTTTTTAAATACATAAGTATATAAAACAGCAAGTTCTAGTCTGACTGATGTGTATTGGGCATAGAGAAGCCCCATTGGCAACCAATTCACCAACCCTTTGAAAGTCACTTTTTTTTCAGAGAGAAAATTCCTTTAATCCATAAGGGGTTCATTCCACCCCAAAGGAACCACCTGGAAATGACAAGGTCAAGGCAGGTGTCTGAGCTTCCTCTGCTTATATGGAGGACATGTGGATATGCTGTTCTCCACTGAGACACCTATTTTTAGGCAGGTGAGGCTCATGTGGGAGGTCCCAGGACTTGTGTCACTGTTGGTGCCTGAAATATGAAGCACTCAGATGGAAACTTGACCTTGAGATCTCCTTTCCCCCTTTGATAATCATTTCCTCTCACTAAGAGGAGCAGTGGCAATGGCTGTGATTACATGCATGAACGAAGCATACTAATACAATTGAAATGCTAACTGCTCTAGACAACTTACAATAAGGCATTTTCTCCCAGTGAGCGCTTAAAAAACACAGAGCAACTCTTTTCTATCTCACTCACAGGAGAGCCCACGAGCTGTTTCAACCCTTAGACAGTGTTGTCCTCCACACTGCACTAAATGAAGCCTACACACAAAAAAAAGAAAAAAAAAAAAAACACACACACAAAAAAAACAAAAAAAAAACCACCTTTGGTTTCACTGGGAAGACACATGCAGGAGGGGCTACCCACCGTGGATAACAGTGAGGCAATTACAGTCACAAGGGACATAACCCCTCTGATTAGACGTCTGTTTTAATTCTCAGCTATCTGGGACCAGTTCCATCCATATTCCTGTTCCTACCTTCCTCCACTGACGTATTCCAATTTCACTGGGACTTATCCATGGAGCAAAGCTCTGGGGCAGAGGCTCACAACAGTTGCGTCTCTGGAAGAAATAATCTTTTACTAACAAAGTGACAGAGATGTGACCTATGGTAAGTATCTTTTGTATTTCTAAATCTTTCAATAATGTTACCACAGATAACTGGAGAAGGAGAAACATGAAAACAGCCAGTGATTTAAATGCAAACGTTTTTCCCATTTTGAAATAACTCTTGATTCTTTTCCTTAAGTTTTGACATTCACAGGTTCATCTGTCTCCCAAAGCAAATTTCATAACCAGATCTTCTCCCCCTCCCTGAAGTATTCATGGATTGTAACATCAGAAGAAACCAATTTTAACATCAGCTCTTATCTCCTGTATCAGCTGGCCACAGAATTTCTTGCCTTAATTAAAGATAAACCTGCATCAAGCTGAATAATTAGTGCTTGTCTAAAGCATACCCCTTCAGTATTTCATGTTATTTCTTACCTAAATATAGGCTATTTAGAAAAGACCTAAGAGCTGTTCTTTATATTATCAACCCACCAAACCACTTCAAGCTTATATCTCCAGCTGATTTATGCTTGTTTTTTGTCACGGAGCCATTTCCTTCATCTCAGAAAGTGGCTTAATATCTATCTGGCTACCTAACTGTCAATTCCATCTTTAATTAGAAAGTACTATTTCCACTACTCCACATGTCTGGAAAATGAACTATTTGTAATATCTACTCTGTACAGAACTGATCAGAAAGAAAATTTGGCAAGGGTTCTGCAGTTTCCTGCAACTCACACCAGAGGCTGGGAGTGGAAAACACAGTTATTAGTGGAGCTGGATGCCTGAAGGGATAAATTCAGCCCTCATTCTACCAGATTCAGGTTGACAAGGACAGGAAAGCACTGTTATCAGCTAGGCAATGCTGGGATTTGAACCTGTTTCTGCCAAAGCGCAAGCTGACATCCTCCACCCCAACCTCAGAGGTAATGTATACATATGCAGACTGCTGTGTCCTCATTTCTGTGGAGAGTGCAGAACTTACCATAACAAGTGGCTCAAATGCAACCACTTTCATTTCTCCTCCTGGAAACTGAATGCCACTTTAAGTACTTACAAGTTATATACTGAGGGTTACAATCACCCTGAGCAGGGGATGAAAGCAACAACAAACACACCTTCCCAGTCATCATTTCATTACATACCTCAATGTCAAATAGCTTCTGCGTTATAGCATTCAGTCTGTACTTCAGAGTCCTTGATGGGGTCCAGGGCATCTATGTTTGACAGCAGAGACACTGAGAAGCAGCCCAGGGAAAGAGGTGGTGCAGAAGGAGCGATAGCAGCATCTGACAGCCTGGCACAGGCAGCATCTCCAACAAGGTGATATTATGGGAGAGCAAAGGCCCATTTAAAACACTGGGAAGGGAAAAGGAATATAAAGGGGTTTCTGGGGGAAGATTCAACCTTGTCATCTACTGAAAGCTACAGAAAATCAAGGTGGCCAGCTCTCATAATTGTGAGCTAAGCACTCAAAGTGTGTTGCATACACAAGCTCAATAGCAGACACAAGGCTGGTTATGAGTTCAGTGGGCATAGCTGAATTTACTTAGTTCAGGGATTCTGGTGTGACTGTAATTTGGTTCATAAAGAGTGGCCATGTCAGCCTTGTGTCCCACAGAGAAAAAGGTTTTTGGAAAGTAGAATGAGATGTGTAAGGCAGACTGAAACATAATTTCAGTGGAAATACCAGATCGGAGAGGTCACAGTGTCCCTCACCTGAGAGCGCTGTCAGTCCCTCATGCATCCCTCTTGCTCTTGACCAAGCAGGCACCTAAGCAGCACTATCTGGAAACCAGATGTAACAAAACACATGGGCCTCTAACTCAGCTGAAAAGGGATTCGTGCTGCTCCTCTAATGGACCTCAGTAGGGAATTGTCTTTCTGCTTTATTTGTCTGCTAAATTAATGATTCAGACTTGCAAGTATGCAAAACAGGTAAGTATTGATCTCGGGATTCATTTTGATATGTTGACTCGGACTGGGATGCTGCAATACCATTAAGCACAGGCAGCTGTGCTTATCATCTCTAGATGCATCTAGATAGGCATCTAGAGATGCCTATCATCTCTAGCTCATTTAATCTGAGCTGTTGAGATGTCTCTTCACTTACAAGACTGGATACTTCCATGCTTCCTTCCTGCTGGTTAGTTAAACTTTTTTTTTCATAGCAATCATACTGCATTGTAAGAAGGATGGGCAAATGCAATGGGGTTCAAATATGTTGTGAGCTTTGCTGACTCTTTGCCCCCAAGCATCAGAGAAACTATCATTAAAATTTAACATTTACAGTGAATTTTATTTTTAGGCAGAACCTGAGTCTACTGTTCCTATTACTTTTTTAATCCAGTGGAAACAGTCTTTACAATTCAATTAATATCCCACTACAGTGCTCCCAAACAGACATTTCAGCCATGTAATAAGAGAATCTGACACAAAACGCAGCAGAAACAAGAGAAAAACTAATCAAGCTCTTTACATTGTCTATGCTGTTAAGTCTGCTTATGGAGAACAGCGGCATACCTGTGAAATGTAAATGCAGGATAAAAACCCTGAAGGAGTCAGTAGGCCGGGACTTGAAATCATGGAAATGTTATTTGCAGTAGAGGAACTACTGGGCAGTCCCAGGGCCAGACCAGATAACCACAACATTTCCATACATGCTGTTACTGCAGCTCCCTGTGCAGCTTTCCAGGCAGACCCAGCCTCCCTACCTGCCCACGGCACCTTTTCCTGCCCTACCCCAAGGAGCCCTCCACTGTGGCAAATTCAGAGGCAGAGCTGCATACACGTCTCTAATACATGCATGAAAATGCTTTGCTCCCTCTTTATGAAAACTATGTGAGATTGTAATAAAGTTATTTTAGACAACTTTTTCTTTTCATTTGAACAAAATGACTCTGAAAATTTGGGTTGAGGTACCTGTGTCCTCTGACATGTCCCAGGTGGGACATTGCCACTGAAAAATAAAATGTGACAGGGCTGGAAAGCAAGTTGTATGTGCACCTAAAATACATTTTCCATCCTATTCATGACAATACGACTATGGAGGAAGAAGCCAACACAGAAGGACAGAAAGAATTTCCTACCAAAGGAATACTGTTTTCTTTATGATCCCTAAGTCACTTCACAGTTAGTATATACACAAAAGCATTTTTGTTCCTCTCCATAAGTGCCCCCCCATCCCCACCCCCCCCACCCCCCACTGTTCTAACAAAAGCAGTTTCAAAGCCATTAGGTATTAAGCATGCCAAGTGAACCTACCTTTTATATTGCAGCACACTATTTTCCATAGGATAACTGTGTATCACAGTGCCTAAGTTTTGCTAATAGTTGTAGCTGTTTTACTAATCCAATCTGGCCAAAAATGGCACTTTCATATTTCACTGTAAGTTCAACGGCTCTTGGCAGAAAAGCTGAGACATAACTCTGATTTTGTATGAGCTTTTAGCCCTCTTTTGGAAAGATAATTAGTTTCCAGGATTCCCTCCTTTTGCCCATCAAAGAGACTGTTCTTTAAGAGCTTTTAGCTTCACAAAAAAAATTGATTAGCTGGCTCAGGAATCTGAGCAGGTCTATTGCCTTTTCAATTATCTACACTTAACATCAGCCTTTCCCCAGCTGCCCTCCACCTTCTCTGTGCCTTGGCCTCTCTCCATTACCTTCCTAGCGGGTCCATATCCCAGTATATGGTGGGCAGAGGAAACTGGACTGGCTGGAGTGACATACAACAAGCCACCATCTTGAACGTTGCCCAGAGAGGTCCATAAATCTCCTTTCTACTGTTTGTCCAACTGAATCCAGGTATTCTTTTCTAATAGATCAAGTCCAGATCTCCAACCTTGCTCTTTAAAGTTCCTACATAAATCTGCCTACAATATGACCTCTTTTCCTGCTGTTTCTCTCGTGCCCCTAGGCTCCACCCAACTTGCTTCCCCCCACATTTCTACTTAATGCCTGCAGCTTCACTGCACTGACCCTGCTGAAGCAGATCCCCTGCCCTGATGTTCACAGCAGCTTCTTGCCCTCATAGATGTACCTGCTAAGTTACTCCCTCTTTCTTTTCTCTCTCCTTTGTCTTCTTTACATAGAGCCTAACAAGATGTCCACCTTATCCATGTCTAAACTGATCTTAGTTCCGGTTTTGACAGGAGGATTTGAACACACAGGCACACTCCCACACTTCCCAGCTCTGAATAGGCAACTTACAGCCTGTGACAAACATGCAGCTCAAGTTAACCTGATCTGTGGAGGGGGAATTGAAGATAAATCATTCTACCCTCACATTTTATCCAGGCTAGGAACATGTTAGCTGACCTTGAGATGGGTTGTCACTGTCATCCAGGTAATTTGTGTTTTCCAAGTCCCCGTGTTTCAGGACAAGTGATTTAGGGTAGACTTGGGGGTGATGACTGTGAAAAATTGTTAGTGAGTTTGAAGCCTCCATACCATAGAAGACCTGAGGCAAAGAGAATCTTAAAGCCTTGTCCAGTCACGTCTTTATTGTGTCTTATCTGGTGGGAAGCCAGTGGTGGTAGACTTGTGTGTGCGCACATGTGCTTTACACAGGGGATATTTGCCACATACCTTGCTCTGGCAGTTGGGATTGTCAGCAAAATGTCCCTGACCTCTGTGTCATGGGCACACAAATGCACAGGAACTCTGCAGTAAGTGCAAACATGAATAAAAAAACCCAAAAACCTGATCTTATAGAAACAGTTTGTCACATCTGGAACTTACCACGTCACAGAGAAAAATGGCAGTTTGCGCTGACCAGGGTATGTGTGCAGCAGGAAGTTACAAGATGCTTTACAGGGAAATGGCCGTCATTTTAATTTCCTTGTGTAACATCTGGTTATTCTTACCTTGTTAGTATTACCTGGGTAATTAATAGCCTGTATTGCTCTTGTATTGTACAATATTGTTCTCATAAACCTCTATAGCCTCATGCCTCTGTAGCATGTCAGTATTAAGACTGAACAGAAAAGAAGGGTTTTGGCAAGATTTAAAATGTTCTGGTGGGAGCTGACCCAACTATGTCCAAAGAAAGAACTGCCTCAACCTTGTCTCTGCTCAAGCTTTGTAAACTAGTTCCCAGCACAGCCTAGTGGCACAGCTTTCCAATGAAATAGCTTTGTAATTAACTAACATTAACTTTTAATAGAATCTACACTGGCATAAGCGAAGCCAGGTCTGGCTTGTTTGTATTGCCAGAATTGCTAAAGCAGAAGAGGTTTTTTTGGAGGGACAAGGCCTATAGCAGAGATCTTTGTCACCAGCTGTTACTACAACACTTATTTCACCCAGCTGCTGGGTAAGCTGTTATTTGTGACAACAGCTGTGCTGACAAAAGCTTTGCAGTGTGGTTGTGTTGCACATGTAATTTTGCCGCTGCGCTGCTCAAGGGAATGGAATAAGCTGTGGCAGCAGAAACTTCTCATCCCCATTATAAGTTGCCTGCATTTTTCCAGTCAAATAATCATCAATACAACTACCTCAGCCAACAACCACCACCTACTCTTCTTGGAAGTCAACAAGACATTGGCTTTAGATTGTCTCTGTAACATCAAAAACAGGTCTGGTCTCTTCTGTCGCTTGTCCCTTTTGACAGCATTACTCATATGTTCTTTTCTAAAGCTTCCCCTAGTTCTATAGTTTTATACAGAGCCAGTAAAAATGAATCACCAGAGCACTGGGGAGCCATCCCCACCTGAACAGTTACAGCATCCAGGCTCCTTCCTACATCCAGGGAGGGAGCAATGCTGACTAGCTCCCACACAGCTACTCTTCCTGGCTGTTATTAACACATTTTAACCTAATGCCTAATCCTCCCTTCTCCTACATTCCCCTTCGGCATTATCTTTTCATTTGTTTTCATTTAAAAAAAAAAATAGAAATACCACCTGAAAAAAATTACCCACCCAAAAGAGAAGCCAGACAATGGCCTTCTGCTCACACTTCGGTGTGTTAATTCCCTGAGCTACATCACTGGTATAATCAGATTAAAATGTTCAAAAATGGATCATACTAAGACCAGGAATGATGAATGGTGAATCAAGCTTTCATTATCATTAAAACAGATAAATAAAAATGGAAAATAAATTAAATTGAGTATAAGCAGTAAAAACTCTTCCAAAGGATTAGCTGAACACTATTGACAATGATGCTAGGGAAAGTATTTGATTGCAGATGCTGAGTAATAGCTTTGTAAATATGTTCTTACTAATTTTTAATTATTATTTATTTTTACTAAAAAATCCTGAAGGCTGGAGTAAAGTCTCTGATGTGCCTAGCGCTGCTCATTCATAGAGAAGGAAGAGCGTCCTCCAACAGTACATGCTATGAAACAGAATCTCAGGACAGCAGGCCTTGTACAGACTGGAACCAAATTAAACCTTTCAGGAAACAATTTAAATCAGTGCCATGTTTCATAGCTGGGTCATTGCATTGAAGCTTTGGGTCATACAAAAGGGAGAGAACAGGAAAGTAGTAAAATAGTATTTTGTGTTGTTGAGGCTACAAGTTGGAAGATAAACAGGTGAAAATGAAGTAGAAAAATTCAAAGCTGAAGCTCAGAATTTCAGGAGGTTTTTTCAGTGAAAAGATGACAAAAGGAATGATGTTTTTTAAGTCCATTTACATTAAGATTTCTGGCAGATTTTGAAATGCTGCTTTCCTCCTGCTCTAATCACAGAATGCTGCAGAATAAATCTATGTAACAAAAAGAACACCTCCTGGCTGGTCCAACTCAGCGAGATAATAATAATTCAAAAAAGGAATAAAAGCACTTCAGCACCCAAGACTAATTTTGTATTGATTCAAAGCTATGTTTAGAACAATATGTAATTATCTTCAGGTCTGTCCTGTTCAATCACAGCTTGTATATGGACAAACACTAGAAACCTTGCCCTGGCTGAGGAAGGTGATAGGATCCAGGGCAGAAGCTTCTTGCCATCTCCCATTTAAATCCCTTTTGCTGAGCGCTTGGCAAAGATGAGCAGCAAATTCAGTTCAGCTTCTTTTCATGTGTCTTGAACTATTTAACATCTTCAATAAAACCTATTGCTAGGAGCTCATCATTTTATGTACTGAGAGCTCCATTAACGAAGGCTGTAAGTGACACTTTACATTACCCAGTTGCTTGCAGGTGTAGTTTTTGCCAGAGGTTTTTTATTTGGAGAAGAGTGCGCTAAGAGGCATTAATTACATTTGTCTCTTATTTTTATATATACTGATTTATTTCCATTAGCTTTTTAAACTCAGAGGCAAATCTTGCATTCTTGCACATGTACATTCATTTGCTATATTTATGCATTCAAGGGCAGAAAATTACTAAAATTATTTGCCCAGCTTTGCTACCTGCTCCTACATTAAGCAAGCTCCTGATTTTATGAGTAGTAGGAATGACATTAAGATTTTTCTCATGCCTGGGTAGCAAACATGATTCATCATGTTGGACTGTAAATCCCTGAAAAAGCTGGACTGTGGTTACCTCTTAAAAAACTCTTTCAGTATCTGCAATGGTGATGTAACCAGACGAGGCATCCCAAGGTTTCCTCAACACATGACCTCCTTCACATGCTGAAGGTCAGTTAACCTCTCCCAGATCGCTTTCAAAGAGACTGCATTGGGTGTACATGACAGTAAGAGATTGTGCTGGTTTTGGCTGAGATAGAGTTGATTTTCTTCACAGTAGCATGGGGCTGCATTTTGGATTTGTGCTGGAAACAGTGTTCATTGATATCTCAGGGATACTTTGGTTATTGCTGAGCAAAGCTTACACAGAGTCAAGGCCTTTTCTGCTTCTCACACCACCCCAGCAGCAAGGGGGCTGGGGGTACAATAATTTGGGAGTAGACACAACCAGGACAGCTGACCCCAACTGACGCGAGGGATAGTCTATAATATACAACGTCATGCTCAGCACATAAAACCGGGGGAAGAAGAAGGGAGTGGGGGGACGGACACAGGACGTTCAGAGTGTTGGTGTTTGTCTTCCCAAGTCACCGTTACAGGTGATGGAGCCCTACTTTCCTGGAGATGGCTGAGCACCTGCCTGCCCGTGGGAAGTAGGGAGTGAATTTCTTGTTTTGCTTTGCTTGTGCGCACAGCTTTTGCTTTACTTATTAAACTGTCTTTATCGCAACCTGTGAGTTTTCTCACTTTTACTCTTCTGATTCTCCCCCATCCCACTGGGGCAGGGGAATGAGTGAGCAGCTGTGTGGTGTTTAGATGCCAGCTGGGGTTAAACCACAACAGAGACTTTTTTGCTTGAGTGAAAACAGACTTAAGATTTTTCAGGAGGTGCAAATGACTGCAGTTTTATAAAATTTGTTTTGATGCAAAGCATGCAAATGACATCCTGCTTAGAAAAGAATTACATGTATATTATTTTATCTCTCAATGCTTTCCACATTTCTCATGGAATTCATCTACCATTCATTTATCCAGAGTCTAAAATTGGGAATTCATTTGGAAGAAGAGTTTCCGGCCTTCCAGATATCTCTTTGTTCTTGTTGTTGGCATTTTATTTAAAATTACAACTCATTGTCCTTTTTTTTTTTTTTTTTGTCATTTTATACTTCATTATTACCACATTTGATACAGTAATTAGAAAATAAGGGACTCTGGAAGAACTATAGGCTAAATACACGCTGAAGATCTGCTGTGCCTTAACCGTCCCAAGCAATGCTCAGCTGAGTTCTTCTCAGAGTCCTCAAGTGACAGATATTGCACATCTCCCACTCAGCTCTAAACTGCTTCCAAGAAGACTTTTTCCTAACCTGAATGTTATTATAATCTGAATCTCCCTTTCTGTGGGTTAAGCTCACTGCCTCTTGTCCATCTCCAAGAGCACTGCAAAAACTATTTTCAGCAAATTGAAGACTGAGGTCACACTTTCTAGGCCTCTTCTGCTGGACTTCATCCTCCAGCATCTCTACAATTGATTAGCAATTTCTTTTAATGTCTGACCAATATGTGCTATAACACTGCAGCTGAGATCTAACCACCACTGACTACAATGTGCATGACTTAAAGTCTCTTGCAAATAAGCATTTGTATATACATCTCCCAGCCCAACATACAGGTTTGCAATAGCATAGCACAGTACACCAGGGGCCACGAAGATGTCACAAAAAGACAATACACAAAATTAGACTTTCCTACTTTTTTCTGAAATGTTAATATCTGGAAAAATTTTCCTTCTGGGTTTTCACAAATTAGTTTTCTCTAAACATTGCAATTTAGACCCCCCAAAATACAGCATTTTCTATTTTTCTGTCATGAATTTCCATACAGTTTCTTTACTAGCTTTGTTTGTAAACGCTGAAGGAAATAACATCTTCCTCTTGAGACCCCATCCTCTAGCAAACTCCCCACATAACTCCATGTAGAACAAGCACTTCTGCGATCACAAAACAGGGACTCTGCTTTTCTATTCCCGCTCCTTCTAACTCTGTCAAAATTATAAAACAGGACAGGTTCTCTGTTGGGATCTGGGCTGTCTTTTTCATTTAAGGTTACACTGGAGACTGCTAATGCACAGTGTTTTGCTACCATAACTAGGTTAGTGAGGAGCATGAAATTAAGTCATACTTCTGGCTGACCAAATTAGGCTTGGCAATAAAATCAGCCCTGTAACTGTCTTGTCATAGTGCTGAAACCCCTCACAGGGAGATTTGGCAACTCTGTGCTACCACTGTATTCCTATGTCTTGCTAATCAGTGGTTTCTAAAGTTTGAATTTAAGACTCTCCAGTCTTGCTAGTTGCAAAATGGATGCCAAGAATTCCTGATTAAACCTTTTAAGCCCTTCAGTGATTGTTTAACCATTCACAGCCGATCACCTGTTTTGCTGGTAGGTTATGATGCATTCGAAATGCAGTTAGGTGCAATTTGTGGTGCAGTTTTACAAAGCCACCTTTGTGATGAGAGAAATGCAGGAATGCAATTTGGGAAGAATATGAAATAAACCGAGAGCAATCAAAAGGGTAAGTTGGAGCACAAAGTAACTAACTGGCAATATAATGTATTTGACAAGCTGAAATATCAAAGCTAATAAGGTGCAGCTGTGCGAGGCACAGGAAGCTGTGTTTCATTTTGAATCATTTATAAGAAGCCATTCAATTGCCTGTCACCATATTAGCATATTAAAATAGTTTTAATCTGGTTTCATCACTGTGATTAAAATTGCTGACAAGGATGGAAAATAATGATGAACAGAGTTGAGCATAGCAAATAGTGGGACTGTAAATGGGCTTACAGAGGCATTAGGAACAATGGCACACCTAATACAACAGCAAAACCAGGTCACAAGAGAAAAACCCAGGAGGCGAAATTACAAGAAGTGAGTGTGTCTCAAAACCTTCTTTCCTTTTGCAATTTTAGTTCACTCTTTGAATTAGATCATAGCTGAAGCAGGTGTCGAAGGGTATAGAAGAGACACGCATCATTCAAAAGGCACAACTTAAGAGATATCACTTCTCAAGCAATTCACTCAGAGGCAGCAACTCTGATATGTCCTGTACTGTCTGAGATCTGTCAATGGGCAGAGTTAGCTGGCACATCACTGGTTCTGCCAAAAATAACTCAAGAGACTGACAAGTGCTCAGAAACATCAGGACCTTGAAAACTCATGAGATCTTTTGGAAGGATCTTTTGCTTTTAGAATTCTGATTTATAATGTTTTCTGATCTTAACTTGGAAACTAGGGGAGCGTTTTAATCGATAACTGAGAATCACTGCAAGCAAAGCTTTAAGGAAAAGCATTGACGGCTCTTGAAGAAATTGAAAGACCTGGAAAGTATCTCCTTCCTGCATGCCCCAAAGTAATTCAAGAAAAGACTCACTTCAATCCTTAAGCAGAGTGGTAACGGCAAACTCATTTCCACGTCAAGAAACAACTGATGTGATGCCGAAAAGTATTCACAGTGTAGAGGAAGTTCCTCTGTATTCCCTGGTCTCTGCAAAAGTCTATTTTGAGGCACCGGGTTTCTGCAGTCCCTCTTTGTAGAAGTTTGCAACTGGAGCAGCTGCTGTTTCTGAAACCCAACAGTCACAGATGCTGCCAGTGCTGCTCTTCTGGGCTCCCTTCCCTTCAGGCACCGCTGCCTTAGGTGCTGCACACTGACAATGAGAAAACATCTGTCCCAGAGACTACTCCACATACCCAACTCCATTTTTCATCATTTAAGCACCCCATAACATTGCAGCGTCCCCATACTGAAAGTGCACAGAATATCTGCACCTTTAGGCCTCCAAAATAACCTTAGAATATTGCCCTCTTCCAATATTAGATTAATATAGAGACAGTCCATTTTGGCAGACATCGGAATTAAGCTCATGTACTAAATTTCAGGCTAGCACCCATGAGACTCTTCTGCCTGTCCTCTGTAAGGTCTACAAGTCTTTAGAGTCTTGACAAAATCAGCATCTGTCTGCTTGTTCCTACCAAGAGGGGTTACCAGGCAATGTCCCCAATCTTGGATGCTGCCCCACGGTTGCCTTGTTTGCCCTCAGGGGCAATCGTCTGGGGTTGGGAGTATGTGGACCACACTCAGCATCTGCCTCTGTCCTCCCCTGTAGATTGTGGCTTTGTCTGTCTTTATAGAAGTAGCTAAACTGCAGGAAAGCATGCTAAAGCTCAGTGGGAGGGTAAAGCAAGCAGAGAGAAACCAACTGATGTGTAATCAGAGACAGAAGAAATACACACAAAAAGAGATCCCCCTTATTCTTGCTGCTCTGTATCCTTTTGTATCTTTTTCACCAAAGCTTTTTCCATTGAAAATGACAGAAGGCAATATGTCACTGAGAACAGAGATGACAATTGCAAACGGTAGGTGTTTTCACTAGAAATTGCCAACACAAATTTTGATGTCTTTCTCCCATGGAGACCTTCAGAAAAAAAATGATGCCTTGGAGGTTTTTTGCAAAGATGGAATATTGCAATAAAATATAGTGCAGTACAAGGCTATATAAAATTTATGGGGTACCTTTTATGAGAACATCCCAAGGGGCTTCCTATAATAGCTATAAAACAGTAAAACACATCATAGCACAGATTTAATTTTTTAAATGGCAGAATATATATTAATGATTTACCATCATTACTCTTCATTGGAGGTCTAAGAACACTAACAAAATGGTTCTATCTAAAGTAATTTTAGGTGAAAGGCATTTAACCTGTAAATATGGTTCATATTTTAATACGCTTAATTGGTTGATTTAAACAATACCAAAACAAAAACAAATGTGATATGTTTTGGTCAGGAAGGGTTTCTGAATTATTAGCTACTGCAATTTGTTCACTGTTCCCTCAGGTTACCCAGGTCCATCCCTCCCAAACTTATGAAGGGACAACTGAGCAGATAGCGGCTGAGCGAACGTTTTGCTCATGTTGAAACGTTCACCCTGGTACCATCTAACCTGTCAAAATGACTCTACCAAGGATAGTACGTAAAGAAGGAGAGTCCTGGCAAGTAACAGCAAGTAAGACAAGCAAAGGAAGATACACAATAAGCAGCATCAGAAATGTCTTGGCTCCCTTTCACTCCTTCTCTCTGGCACTGCTATAACTTACTCCTCCTACACGCCCCTCACCACCTGGACCACCCTATGTATTAGGAGTTAACTCCAGCTGTGCAGTCCAGAGCTTTCCCTGCACTCCCATGAGTTATTAACTAAAGGCACTGTTTTCTGCTGAATCTAGGTTTAAGTCCTTTTAAATGAGAACTAGCACCAGAACCCTAGCAACAAGATTGAACTGCAACTCTGCAAATGAGTTGTTTGAAGAAAGATAAGCCAAGCATGATGCAACACACAATTAATAGGCTGAATAAGTTATGAACCGACCTCAGGGAATAAAAAGTAAAAGAATAGAGTCTGTTTTTCAGCTCTTTGATATAGAAAAGAGGTCAAAGCTGGAAAAAAAGTCAAAGTCAAAGACCAAAGTGGGAACATCCAGTCAGATGGGACAGTAACAATTAAATGTATTAGTAATTGTGAAAGCTCAGCAACTGTATTTATCTCCTTCTGTACACCTAACACTAAAGGGTCCACCAGCGTGCATACTTACAAGAACATCCTGAGGACTCTGTTAAATATGCAGGGTCTTGAAATATCAAAAAGCAGCTTGGGCAATTTTCTGGGTTACTTCTGTTGGCAGTCTTTCTGTGGAAGGTTAGGTTGAAGAAACAAAGGGGATTTTTTGCTCGAAACTCCAAGGTCCTTCATCCCACACTAGAAACTAGCTGATGGACTAGCACAAGAAAGTGTCCAGAAAACACAAGCTCTAACCTTGACGCAGTTGTCTAGGGACAAAGGAAGTAATTTGCCATGGGCAAAAATCATATTTACATGAGATGCATCCAGTGCTACTGAGGATCAGCACAAAACACAAGCCCACATCCTTGAATTAGACCTGGTATTTAACAGAGTATCTGGGAAGGCTGGGCTGCAGAGATGCCTTCAGCAGAGCACCTGCTGAAACTACTGCAGCTTTGGCTGGGAGGGATGTGGGCATTCCCACCTGAACACTCCCGGTACACAGACTTCTGTGGATGAGAGAAAATATATCACGACACCCAGGCATACCCATTAGCCTGGAGAAGACCTCTAGAGCCCTAACTGCTGGTACATGGGAGGTAGGACCACATGCAGGATGCTTTTTCCTCCCTAGGAGGATAATTCACTGTGATCTTCTGACCCTCTTCATGCACTTCTGATTGCCTCTCTACTGCCTCAGAAAGCGGACATAGAGACACGCGCTTATACTCTCTGTCTGCAGCCTCCATATAGTGGAAATGCATTTGTTTTCTTGCCTGAAAACCACTGTAACAGTGAAGTGAGCATCTGGCTTCCTCACCTTTCCCTCCAAACACTCTTTAGAAAAAGCACCAGATGAAGCTCTGTCTTGCACAAAGGCAGATCAGGAGTAGTTCTACAGTAGACAAACAGTCCAGCCAGGCATCCCCTGGACCATCTTACTATCTGTGCTTATGTCTTAGTGAAGCTGAAAAACACCAAGTCTTTCATATTAGTTAAATGAAGAAGCTTCTGATCCGAAAACTTTCTGTGTATTTGCTAACAGGGAGGCAAGTTCAATCCCCACTGTCACTGAACTCTCTGTAGATGCCACATGGGCTGAGTGCTCTGTATTGACAAAGGACATACATTGGTCAAGCTAACAGAAGCAAACCTACCCTATAATAGGACTTGTCTGCCAGGATATCGCCTAGCAAGCTTAATTGCTCTGGCTGATCTAAAAAGCTGCAAATGAACAAAATCTGTATGTTTCACAAAAATGTGTAAGTAATCAGAGCCCTGCAGTACTGTAATGATAAGCTCAAAGATACAGCATAGGAGAAAGCTCCTTACTGCTTATTCCTTAGCTCTCAAGCAAGCCAAGCATAAAATCCTTTAATCAAATCTAATAACCTGGGATAATCTTCAAAATAATGACTGCAAGGAATAACACATTCCTGCATTCATTAAATCCTGAGATTTTTTTAAAATGGATTTTCTTTAGCAGCAGTGTTAAAGGTATTCTCACATGTTACATTATGCATAACTTCACACAAGTAATAACAAATATTTAAACAAAAAAAAATTGATTACACATTCTGATTGTACTCAAACTAGCTTCCTCAACAGAATACAGCAATAAATGACATGTAAGTGTAACCATATCAAACACTGAAGTCTGATGCTCTTTATTCTGAAAAAAATTGTCCCAGATATCAGAGGTATTCACTACTCATGAGAACAGATTTGTTAGGAAGAAAAGTCTCTCTTTTGTCCTTGTTTCCTAAGAAGTTTTTTAGTTCCCAAACAGTCCTTGGGGTCTTTGGGTTTGTATGTATTAATCAACCCACAGCAGCATTTACTTCTAGGAAATTCTAGGTACAAATTCTTCAGAGAATTGAGAGTACACAAGGCTGAAACGTATTGCCTCACGGACAGTTTTAGTGCCATTGAACACACCAAACTGTCTTAACATAACCCATCTCAGAGTCTAATAACAGCTATCTATGCCCCCTCCACAATTGGAAGATGACAGATGATAAGTAAGTTGGTCCTAACTAGCTGGCCATCTTCCATTTTCAGCAATGATATTTTGCCTGTCGAAGAGGTTTTTTTCAGATTTAATTAATTCTGAAGCATGAAGAACATAGAAAAAATTCTCAGAAGCTGGTAAAACTGATTTCATTTCATATCATCAACAGATCTATCTGTATTATGAACAAATGATCACAATGAGGTTTATTTTTCTGCTCACTTGTCAATTGTGAAGTAAGAATGTAGTATTTACCCATAAGTATTCTCCAGAGTTAAACAGTTTTCCATCAAAGGCTTATATATGAATTTCACTAGCTGTCTGTATAATGTGAGCAGTCAGCTATGCTGTGTGATATTATCCCTCTTTTCAGTGAATAGGTGTCTGAAATTAAAGATAGGGCAACAGCATATTATTACTGTCAGCCGTATTCCTATTCATCCTCATGTTGTTTTGTTCACGGGCCAGCATGGCATTGGTAAGAAGAAGGGTCACTGCTTCCAAATAATCATGCAAATAAAAATCTCATTCACTCACACTGTAGAAAATTAGGCTGGAAGAAATCCCAGAGGGCATTAACTGGTCCACCCATCACCCTACCTAAGGCAGGATCCCTACTGACATTCCTGATGAATATTTGTCAAACCTACTCTTAAACCTGCTCTAACGATGGAGTCTCCACAGCTGAACTGGAATCTTCCTTGCTGCAGGTCAAGTGCTTTCCTTTTTCTGTTTTCAAAATGTATTTACAGATGTGTCCTGGTTTTGGCTGGGACAGAGTTAATTTTCTTCTCTGTAGCTGGTACAGTGCTGTGGTTCAGATTTAGTATGAGAACAATGTTGATAACACACTGATGTTTTAGTTGTTGCTGAGCAGTGCTTACACTAGTCAAGGACTTTTTCAGCTTCCCATGCTCTGCCAGGTGCACAAGGAGCCAGGAAGGGAGGGGGCACAGCCAAGACAGCTGACCCAAACTGGCCAAGGGGATATTCCACACCATGCCCAGTATATAAAGTGGGGGAAGTTGGCTGGGGAGGGGCAGTGATGATTGCTCAGGCATGGGCTGGGCATTGGTTGGCGGGTGGTGAGTAGTTGCATCACTTGTTTCTCCTGGGTTCTCTCTCTCTCTTTGTTTTCCTTTTTATTACAATTGTGGTGGTGGTTTTGTTGTTGTTATAATTAGTGTTATTTTATTTACTAAACTGTTCTTATCTCAACCCATAAGTTTTCTTACTTTTGCTCTTCAGATTCTGTTCTCCATCCCACCATGGAGGCAGGGGGAGGGTGAGAAAGTGGCTGTGTGGTGCTTGGTTGCTGACTGGGGCTAAACCATGATAAGAAGATACTCTCTTTTTGATTTAAATAGGGAAAAGGGGTGGGGGGAAGGAAGGAACAATAAGAAAATTAACCTAGGAAGAGACTATGTTCTCTTCAGCATTCTTTCTTTATCTTGAACAAGCTCAATTCTTTCAATATTTCCTTGTAGGTCATATTTCTAGCTGTTCTCAGCTAGAGAATAGGTCATCTCTTTCTTGAAGGGCAGCATGGAAACTGACAAAATTCTCCATCTAAGGCATCCTTTTGCCATATGGAAAAATTAATTACATCACATTGCAGACTGCTCCTGGTCACACTCTCCCTGTGACATTAACTGCCTTGCAAAAGCTTGTCATCATTCACTTGTGTCTATTTTGCAGTCCCCCCTAACCTGTCTTCTTCACCCATCTCTGAATATCCGGATAGCTTTCTGCTCATCCTATATTCACATACCTGATTATTCCTATATAAATATATAGTCATTCCTTATTAAATAATATTCTTATCCATTCTGTCAGATCATTTTTAATTATGATCTGTATCACAGTGTACTGATAGGGATTCTTATCTCAGTATCCTCTCCATTGTACAGGTCACTAACAAAAATGCTGGGCAGAGCCAAACTCAGAGGAGGCCCTTGAACAACCTTACTGACAATATTCTTCATTTTGACATGAAATACTTGTGTGCTACATTGTTCTCAGAGTATTAATCAGTCTACAGTCATTTCGTCTAGACCATACTTCTCTAACATCCATCCACTTCCTACACCCACTGGGTATCTTACAAGCACTCTCAGAGAAAAATGCTAAGGGCTGCTAAAACTGTTTTGACAAAAATCTTTGCATGATCATTTTGAAAAGTCCCTCTGCTGTGTTCCTCTCCTGCTCTAGGCTGACATCTCACTCCTTTAGGCACTGGTATTAATAGTGCTATCCACCTGACTGCAAGTGAAGATCAATGCAGAATAAAGCATCCATCGCTTTAGGCATCTCCAAATCTTCTGTCTATTAGGTGCCAACATTTGGACTTCTCAAAACTAATGCACTTTGATATTTCGTCTCACTTTATGTCCTGACCCTTTTGATTAGGTCACTGAGAGTTCTTGCAATGCCTTTATTCTCCCCCTTAGTAGCCTCACCTAGTTTCTACTTTCTGTATCCTTTCCTTCTGTGTTTGGAGTCAATAAAAATCTCGTAATTTAGCCAAGTTGATCTTTTACTGACTTCTTATATCTCTCTTCCACAAGGAGATAGCTTTATTAATAACCTTCTTCAAGGAACTGCCAGCTTTCTTAAATACCCTATTCCATAAGAGCTGCCTCCCAGGCAACACCTACTAATTTTGGGAGTGTTGAAGTCTTCCTTCTTGAAATTCATTGTTACTGTTTTGCTACTTATCTTCTGTCAAGTCCTATGAATCATTAATGTATCATTTCATGATCATTCTCACCTGACCTGGCCTTTGTCTAGACATTTTCAAACAAACTGTTTCTTCCTATTGCTCTGTATCTAATCAAAGTTCATCCTACTCTAGTTATCTCAATAATCTTTACCAAAGTACGTCAGAAGCATGTTCAAAGAACCTGCAAAACAGGCTGTCTCTGAGATACATTTTCTTTGCAACAATTAGTTGCCCAACAGAGGTGTGGGTAACTAACAACCTGCATTAAGACTTTGAGCTCTTTCTGCTTGTTCTTCATCCTTCTTGC
The DNA here is from genome assembly GCF_949628215.1 of Phalacrocorax aristotelis. Classification (NCBI taxonomy): domain Eukaryota; kingdom Metazoa; phylum Chordata; class Aves; order Suliformes; family Phalacrocoracidae; genus Phalacrocorax; species Phalacrocorax aristotelis. Next base: position 8,297,838 of record NC_134277.1, on the reverse strand, counting down.
ATTACATTGATTGCTACCCAGTCCTATGACTTTATGAAGAACAACCCATCCAGGTTTTTAAGTCCATCTAAGTCATCATTGTTCATGTTACTTCTGGGACTGAAGTCAAAGATCTTCACTGGTCTCCATTTTTGCTCATAACCATGTAGAACATTATTCTTGGGTGAGAAAAACAAAGGCCTCCTGGAATGTAGCTGTGCATTTACTTCAAAGATGCATACTGGCACTCCCTGTACACTGACCCCACACTTGAATGGGCTAACAATAACACCAGCTGTGCCCTTGTTTCTCTCATCCTTGCTTCTCCCAGCAGCCTTATGACCACTTTAACCTGCAGTATTGAAATGTTCACTGGGTAGAACAAAAGCCCTGCAAAACAGGAAACCCGAAGAGGCCACTGAAACTGAAAGCTGTGTCTGTACATGGCTGACCACAGCAGATTAGCTGGCTTCAACAGTTCAGTGAAAATCCTTAGTTGCTGAAGAGAGACGGGATGAGCCAGCAGCTGGACCATAAAAGGACAGAAGATAGGATGATGGAAGAGGGGAAAAGACGTTCACAGGGAGAGTGGTACTCGGAGAATCTCCAGCTTTGGAGATTTTTGAAACTGGACAGGACAAGGCCCTGCTCCCTGAAGAGGCCAAAGACTGTTCTACTGAAGCCTGGGCCTGTGATCCTGCTGTTTGCCTTTTTCCCTCCTTTCATAATCCTGACTTTTACCATGACAAAGTCAGTGTCATCAAGGTTTCCACCATACTTCACATCCCCCAACACTACCTCCTTGCTTGTAAGCATGTGGTTCAGTAGTGCCTCCCTGCTCATCAGCTTCTCAATCATCTGTGTCAAGAAGCTGTCATCAGTGCCTTCCAGAAACCTGCTGGATTGCTTGTGCCTTGAAGCATGGCACTTCCAGCAGATATTGTGGTAGCTTAAGTCCACCACAAGGCTTAGGGCTTGTGAACATGAGGCTTGTGTCCATTGTTTGAAGAAAGTCTCATTTAATTTTTTGAGTCCTGTGAATGCAATGTATTCTGTGAAAATTAATATAAAACACAGCAAATATAAAATATAAAAACACAGCAAAGATGGAAATGTATTTACAGGTCCATAGCAAGTCTAGAGCATTCTGCATTACTTATGAAAAAACTACAATCAGGAGGAGATGAAATGAAGAAGCAAATTTAAGGACCTTTTCCTCTGAAGATGGGGTCATAAAAGACTTTCTTATTAAAAGCCGTACAGGTTTAAATTATTAAAAAATCTGTCAGTATGCTCTACTGGTATGGATTTGTCACTACTGAAGTCAAAATATATACAGATTACATATATCAAGCAGAGAAATAAATAATTACAGAAGCCCTAGAGAAAGGCCAAGAAGATGTATTGATAAGCATCTTTAAGCAAAATTGGGAAGCAAATGCAAGAAAGATGTATTCAATGTATTTTGAAAAGGGTGGAAAGAAAGAAGCAACACCAGTAACAGAGCAATCAGCACAACTACAAGAAATATCCCTGAACAGGGAATTTGGACATCAGGAAATGTTGCCTGAACAGCAACTGCACAGACAGTGGGAAAAAGGCTATGTTGTTGTGCAACCCTTGTGCTTCTGTGTACGAAAAAGTGAGATGTATGTTCTAAACACAGAAAGGAATTTTTAAGCACTGTTCTTAAGAGATCTTGTTAATGAAATAGTAGTCCAGTAACACACAAGCACAAGAACATGTAGCTAAAGGAAAAAAAAAAACCAAACACATTTGGAACTGTTAAGTTTTACCAAAAGGGTATCCTATATAGAGCCCGGAATACAAATATGACCAAACATAGTGTATCAGTAAAATCACAGCAGTTCAGAAAAGATGTGGAGCCTGTGGCACCTGCTACACAAAAGCATTCAGAGAAGTGCCAAATCAACAGATCTGATTCCTTCTCAGTTACCAGTGAAGCAAGGAAAAAGGCAATGTTATATCAAAATTAACAAAATCTTTTTCATACATGGAGAAGCTGCTGAATCTTCCTCATATAGGCATTTTAGAAAACAGGCTAGACAAGCGTCATGTGTAGACAGCCTAGGTGTACCTACACAACTTCATCAGAGGGAGGAGGCCCTCTAGCACATTTCCCTTTCACAATAATTTCTATTGCAGTAGGCACCATTTTCTTCACCTTGGAAGAATTCTGGGCTATTATCTTGGGCTGCACAATTTTCATTTTTGACATGCAACTGATGAAAAGGATGCAGAAGCATCAAGATTAACAACAGAAGGAGCTGAGATTTCTCCTTCCCTTACGACAAGGCCATGGGATGCAGCAAAGAATCCCAAATGACACTTGTGCAACTTCTGTGCCATGAGGGAGAGGAAACTGGGCAAGCAGGACACTAAATCTATGAGCAGAGTGAAAGCCCTTACATCCGCATCCACCTCACCATTGTAAAGCAGAATTTAAGCGTTCTATAGGAATATGTTTGTCTCCAAATAAATTTAACTGGACAACAAGCCAGATGTTGTATCTCTGAGAAATGTGAAAGGGTATGCTGATAGCATAGGGATTTGAGCTGCATCAAACATTAGGAATGACTGAAGCAAAGGTTCTTAAGCCATAGAAGACCAAACCTTACTTTCAAGCAAGAGCCATATTATTCTCAGGTGCAAAAAACCTTGTCCCATGGATCTCATTTTTAAGTAATATTGTATGTGCCAAGACTGGAAGATAAAATGGTTCAAAAATCAGTGAGGCAAAAGTAAGCTCTCTGCAAAGCTCATAGAACCCAGGCTAGATTAGCAACCAGGCACTGATGCTACAGCGCAAGAAGAGCCCAACAAAAGAACCACCTTTTGGCACCAGAAGTAAACACCAACTTTTGACCTGTTGAAAGACATCAAACTCTCTTTGCAGAAGCCACAGGGATGACCAGAAGCAATACTGATGCAGAATCATAGAGCAAGATGTTTATTAGCCTCTTATGCACAAGTTTGAGAGATACTTGAAGATGTGTGCACAAGCTGAAATAGATGGTACATTTGCTATATTGACCTAAGCAAGGATCTATGAATAATATTTCCAAGTTTCCTCTGGAGTTGCCGTTTCAAAGCAGAAACTAATCAATGAGCACTGGCTGTAGGACCCAAAAGAGAAATTCTAACAGATATCACCAAAGAGGATTTTGCAAATATGGAAGTACTTCATCACAACTGAAGTTCAGCTTGGGTGCCATTAGTAATGGCACAAATACTTTCAAGAGCAGCTAATGATCTGAAACAGGCAGTAAACCTGCATGCAAACATGATAAAAATTCATGCTTTGCACTGAATCTGCAAGCCTGCAAGATGAACCAGAAACAAATCACTCAAGAAGAAACATTGCAAAGAGAAGAGAATAAGTCTGTGTGCATATTCCCACTATCAAAATACTAACACTGTTGTCTAGGATGCTCTTCAGGGCTGAACAAACCAAATCCTACAGTGATGGAATGGAAAATATAATGAATACTAGAATCAGAAAATCCCAATAAAGCAAGATAGTTCTCATTTGGCCACATATAAACAGAAGCATTAAAGAAAAACTAACATATCAAAAGAATAGACATGTTGAAAACAAAGCCTTCCCAAAAACATGAAGAAAAGTGTTTCCACAGTTTAAAAAAAAAAAGGAAAAATTTAGCAAAAATAGACAGTGATAGCCAAGCTATCATATTCCAGAAAGAATCATTTCAATCACAGTCATTAACGAGAGATGAAAATAAGGCCTTTAGGGAATCAGGCTTTTGAGGGTCCTCAGAATTTGACAGAAGCAAGTGAAAGGGGCAGGCACCTGGGTCAAAACTGATGCCCAAGATAATCCCTGCATTGACAGCTCAGCAGCCTGTCACCTCACAGGACTGCAAATCAGTGGCTTAGAAAGACTGTGCCCCGTCCGAAGACACTGAGAGATATTAAAGTTTCATGAATGCTAACTAAAGGGCTATGTCAGTTATTGGAGCTTACTAGTTAAGTAACATTTTACTTAGAAAATGTAGAAAGGGATCAAAAGTCAGAGCAGCAAAGAGAGGTCTCCAGGAGCAGAAACCTCCTTTCCCCATGATTTCTATATCATACATTGTGTCTTCTGCAGGACTCCATGTTCAAATAAAGCAAACCAGCACTGGGCTTGGCCAGAACATGTTGCCTGTGAATAAGTGTTTCATGGCCTTATATCCTTACAAATCATCCTTCCTTTAAACAAAATTGTTTTTGATGTTCAGAAGCTACAGCCCAGAAACATTTGTTTTCTGTCACTTTGATTATTATATAAGAACTGTGTTTGCTAAACAGAGTTCAAAAAATGTGAAGGAGGGCAATTAAAGAGCTATTTCACAGCAAAATTCTGCACTGGCTGCACACTGTTCAATAGTCCAAGTCACTCCCTTTAGTACTCTGTAACAAGAATGAGTTAAATTTACATCATTTCTTATTACTGCTGCAATCATAGTCTTGAGACAAGATTCATATTAGCCATTTTCTGCTCTTGTTGCATCGTTTGTCAAGAAAATGAGGAATAAGAATTTCAGCGCCTAATATGCTCTGTGAGTTATAGAACTGTGCCAGGATTATACTTCAGCTTTTGTGATAGTTGGTAGTTCTCTGCCCTACCTTTCTCTGCTTACATCTGCTTGAGAGCTGACTTACAACCAGCCATCGCTTCACTTTGCTGGGGGACCCTTCTCTTCTCGAGCTGGCCAAACTGTGACACCTCATAAGCAACCAAAAGAGGATTGTAAATCTATTAATAAAACAAAGCCCAGCAGTAAATCTGTTACCAACTCAATTCATTTGGGGAGCTTGCTTCCAGCTCCCAGCCGAGGGCCTCTGTATGCATATAGCCCATTTGCAGGGTTACAAGGAGACACGGATGCCAGGGCACCAAGTTTTGTCTGTGTGTGCCCTTTGGTTCTGGTGTGTGCATCAGGGAGGGGTGGAGTGGGATATATAGTCACAAGCACATATGTGTAAACTTATGTGGGTGTGGACATTGATTCTCCATATAGAAATGTCTGAGGTATTTGGTGCTTTTATTGCTTTAGTCTTTACTGGACAGGTCTTCCTTCAGTCCTTCCATGTCCCTGTGCTTAGGGCAGAGTCAGGGGCAGTGAAGTACTACTTGTGGTAGAAGATCATCAAGGTAGGGACTTTGTAAGCCTGTACCAAAGTATATGAGACCAGGCAGGATGCATCCCAGGGTGCTGGCTGATATCATTAAGAATCTGCGCTCTAAATCTTTGAAAGGTCATGGTGGCTGTGGAGGCTTCTGATGACTCGAAAAAGGCAAACTTCATATGCATCTTCAATGACAGAAAGAAAGAGGAGCTTGGAAAATGACTGGTCAGCCTCACCCCAGTCCTGGGAAGGTTGTGGAGATATCCACTTGAAGCAAGTTCCAACTATGTCTAAGACAGATGGGTGTTTGGGATCAGCCAGGACAGATTTGCCATGAGTAAATCATACCTGAAAAACCTGATTGCATTCCACAATAAGAGGACAAGAAAAGAGCAGTGGATGTTGATTTAGTAAGGATTTTGGCAGGGGCAGGGTGTCCTGTGATATCCTTATGTAGCCACATTGGTGAGGCTATATTGTTATAGCCACATTGGTGAGTTATGGACCATACGGGTTGTCTAGAAGGTGAGTGGATGACTGTCCAAATTGTTAGGCACAAGCAGGAGGAGTAAGAGGTTGAAGGTACAGCTGGAAGACAGTTGTTCACAGTATTACTTAGGGGCCGATACTAGGGCCGATAGTGTTCAACATTTATATTAACAACCAGGACAATAGCACGGACTCCAACCAGCAATTTCACAGATGATATGGAATGGGAGAGAAGTCATCAATAAGCTGGAGGGCTGCCATCTGGGATGACCTAACAGACTGGAGAAATGGGCTACCAGAAATTTCCCAGAGTTCATCAAATGCAAAGCTCTGTACATGAGAAGGAATAACCCACATGGTGGCACAGGCAAAAGGCCAACCAGCTGGAAACCAGCTCCGCAGGTAAGGACCCAGGGGTCCTAGTGGACAAGTTGAGCACAAGTAAATAATGCAACCCTGCAGAAAACAAAGGCAACCAAATATTGGGCAAAAGCACAGACAGCAAGTCAAGGAAAGTGATTTTTTGCTCTCTATTTGGCACTTGTAAGACAGCATATGGAGTACTGCATCTCACTTGGGGCTCCCATATACAAGAGGGACACAGACATACCAGTGAGTACAGCAGATGGCCACCATGATGCTCCAGGGCCCGGAGCACATAAAGTACCATGAGAGGCTGAAAAAGCCAGATTGGTTTGACCTGGAAAAGAGAGAGGATCTAAAGGAGGATCTTGTTGCCTTTATCTACATAATGAGGTGATTATAGAGAGAAGACACACCAAAACTTCTCAGAGGTGAACAGCAATAGGTGCTAGTTGCCACAAGAAAAATTCCTATTAGATATAAGTAAAAGCTTATCACCATGAGGGTAGTCAATGCCTGGAATCAGTTTCCTCAGAGTCTGGTAAACTCCATCCTTGAAGATATTCACAACCCAATTGGAAAAGGCCTTGAACAATCTGACCTAACACCAAAGTTAGCCCTGCTTTAAGCAGGAACTTGGACCAGAGAGGCCTTTTCCAATCTAACTCACTTCATGACTTAGTACTATAAGAGAGAGCAAGTTTAACATCATCCCTATTCTCCTCTGCCTTTTTCTTCAGCCTTACAAGGCTATTTGTGTGCTGTCTCAGACACTCTCGAATGCACCCTCCTCAGGGAGCCTTCCTCCACGTCTTTAAACCTTTTGAAGTATTCTAATGCTGCCAATAATTGCATTCTACCTTTGTATTATGTACGGAAAGTGGCACATTGTTGAATATGAAAAATAAAGTAACTCACAACGTACATTCTAACAACAGGGAAGCTTAAAGTGGAATTAATGACTGATGAAACTACAATGAATTGTGAAAAGGGTAATGAGCTCCCTGTAGCCTCCACTGTGCTGCCCACGTTCCATTATCTGCTAAAATCCCTTTCTTCAAAAATCTAGATTAAAATAATATGTGAACTGAAACGAATGAAAACATCATCTTAATTAACAAGATAGTGCAAACCAGTTTGAAAGTACCCCTGAATGGCAATGAACAGCAGCCCTAGATGCAAACAAATGTATGGGTAGCTGTTGCAGAGAATTCTTTTCTGTAACTCATTTCTTGCATGGGGGTTGATTCCTAGAATCTATTTATGTGACTTCCTTATTCCAGATAAATTTTAATATTTCAGAATAGGTGTTCCAAAGCATTCACATCAAAACATTCATATCAACAAAGATGATAGGCAAAGTTTTCTGTTTGCATCACAAACTTGCAGCCCAGATTCCAATGGAAACTGTACAAAGCTTTTAAATATATTTCTGCAACTTTATGGCTTTCAGTCAAATTCTCAAGTTCCTGCAGGCCTTCCAACAGCTGCCTCCCACATAGACAATATCACAGAGGAGAATGAAAAACAGGAAAGCCTCTATCCTGCTTGAAGACACTTCTTGCATACTAAATAGACTCCCAACTGGTATCACAAGGAATTTTTATAAGAAGACATATTGCCATCCTGTTTCACAGCCCCCGTTTTAGAACAGCACGATGTCTCTGGAGCTCTGCTGGACTGAACAGTTGGATTTAAAACATTGTCTGGGTTCTCAAGGGACAGATATTTACAGAAAAGGAGAGAAGGTTAAGTGTTATCAGTATCTTGGAGCCTTGGCTCAGAAAAAAAAAATCTATTCAATTTTTGTTTTCACTGCAGATTTTGCTGCTGTATGTCAGACTGATTTAGATTATTGCCCAGTTCCTGAGGCAGACTAACCTGTGCACTAATGTAATTCTATCTCTGGACACAGGTTTAAGGATTTTTTAGGCTTTTTTTTTTTTCTCCAGGAACTAACTCCAGAAAAACAGTCTGTATTGGGCAGAAGCTGACAGGAGGAGACAGGCTGTGTTAGCTGCACCACTGCACTGTGCTTCTGACTTCAGGACTGGAATTGGCTCAGGGCACAGGCAGGACCACCTACAATCCTCACGTCATTCCTTCAGCAGTGGAACCACTGTCCCAGCTCACAGCCCTGGCAGGGACACGCAGGTCTTCATGAGACAGCTGCTTCTTCTACCTCACACCTTTCCTGAGCTGTGCTGGGAAAGAGAGAGAAGGTGTCATGGGAGAACCATGCAGAAATCACTGTACAGGAGACTATTTTCTGCCCTGACCATTCCCTTTAAAGCCTCCCACAACAGCTGCTGTTCAGGATCTACTTCTGAGGTTAAACTCAAACCTAAGGATGCTGATGTTGCCCATCACCGCAATACTGCAAGGCACACAGGACCGTGGTCCTTGTTTCAATGCAAGGTCAGTCTTGGCATTCCTTCCCTTGTTTGAGAGCTCTAAGCTATATTTGAGCTTGTTCACTGGGCAGCTACTGCGAGCTGGATTATGAGGTGCAGCAAAATAAAACAGAACAAATGACACAGAAATGTGAAAAGATGGCTGGCAGGCCTCCTTCATATTCCCCTCACATTTACAACAAATTTCAGGCTTCTTTAGCTTTCACTAGGCTACAATAATCACAAGAGGCCAAAAATTGCTATTGTGATCCAACCAAATCCATTTTTGCTGCCTGGCTGGTGTAGGCTCTATAGCAACAGAAGGCACAGGCAGCCTCCTTAAGCTGGAGCAGCAAAACAAGGGAAAGGAAAACATGCGGGGTAAGTAAGTGTACTTCCATGACATCTAGCTGTGTACTGTCTCCTTATCAGCAGGTTAGTCCAGGGGGGCTATGCACTCTGCATTGAGCATCTTCCCCCGTTTGGATACCTGCTTCAAATGACTGAGATGTGCAAGTCATGCCTGTGAAACACAAAAGTGGTCTGCAGGGTAAAAATAGCCAGAAGCCATTTTTACAGCAGCTTTTATCATATCCCATACTACCTAGATGTGGATTAGCACAGCTCAGGGGGACTCCGGGTAGTGCTGGCTTGGCTACTCACCCAGTCTACTGTATTAGTGCACGTAAATCATGCCGGGTCCTTACAAGGGATAGGGTTGGCAATAGCTAGGATGCAGCCACAGAGGCACTTTGCTGGCAGATATGCTTGCTCTTCTTTTGCTCCAAATTAAAATCCAAGTAACTATGGGTACCTGGTGTACAACCCAGGTGTATATCCCACTCAAACCTGGTGTATATCCTGCTCAAACACGATACATTCACATTAACATGCATACATTACTTTCAGATGCAGATCAAGAGCAAAGCAAGCTTCCTTCTACAAAAGACTTAACACATCTGTATTCTGCCTCCTTTCACAAAGGTTAGATCCCTACTTCATATGTCATTCTGCTTCCTAGAACAGACCCTTTTAGGGTCCAATTCACCTGACCTATTGACTAAAAGGAGCACAGGCTAGATGGGTTCAGCTGCGAATGACTAGATTACAGACATCTAGAGCTGAAGAGGATGAGGTCACCCTTAATAACTGTACAATAAACTGAACCTAGGAGGAATTATATCAACCCTGCATTAAGTTGTTCTGACACCGAACAGATGGAGCAGACCCTCCACTGGGGTTATCTGAAGCAATTCTGCTGACTTCTGTGGAGCAGCACTGCAGAGCATCATTACTTTCACAAATTAAAGACCTGGCTCTTTGACATGGTTTCATTGGAAACAGCATTTCCAGAGTCCGCTTTAACTTGGGGTCCAACAAGTGCAACAAGCAACTCAATTAAAATGAAAGATATTATAATCCAGCTTTTTGCTGTTTTTTATTTTGCCTCGACAAAACACTTGCAGATTTATTGTGAACATGATAACAAAGTGCAATATTAGTTCTGGGTGGTAGGTCTTTGTACTGACGGGATGTAGGCTTTCTCAAGAAAAATCTGATGTTTGTCACATACTACAGCTACTGTTGTATGCATCAGCACATGAAATACGACCCAAATTCCATCTTCAAAGCTATCACAAGAAATATTGTTTGGGCTCATAAAGTGCCCTAGCAAGTTATTACATTTATAGTCTATTTTTTCTTTCCTTAAGAATTATCTTCAATTTTTACTCAAAAACCTGGAGCCAGAAAAGTCATATTTGGGTTTAAAAAAAAAAAATCTCTTTCATTCATTTCCTCTCAATTTGGTAAGTTAGTCTTAGTACCGTATTTAGAGATATGTTAGAGAAATGCATAGTTACTTTAGAGCCACAGTCTCTTAAAGCAAAGAACTGATATTTTATGAATCATTACAGTAAAATAGAGTTTAGAGTAGACATTAATATTCTTATTTCCTAGCTGCATTGCAGCAATCTGGCTGCCTTCATGAAACATCAGCAAATCCCACATCACCCTTAGTACTTGTCGGTCTTTTCTTCCTGGTTTCAGATTATTGTGCCAACAACAAAGCTCCATAATGAGAAAGCACATCTGCTTATGGCCCAGAGAGAGGAAGAAGCTTGATAGCTCCCTGAACTCTGTTCCTATTACTGAAATCCTTTCCTGGACTGTGTTGTGTTGGAGTGCTTGTAACAAAGGGGAGGCTAATAGGACCAAATGCAGAAGTAAACCCCGGGTTACTTCTCTGGAAAAGCTTGTTTCACCATGGACAGTATAGCTCCAGCAAACACTGAAGCAACAGAGAATCTGCTTGCTACAGAGGTCACAGAGACTTGTTGATACTCAAAAGCAACACTGAGAAATGGATGTCTTGCAGTCATTACAAACCCATTTTTCTCATTTGATTTCATTTTAAATCCTTTCATTCCTGTAGCCCTGAAGATCACAACACCTTTTGGCAGGGCTACCACTCTCTCATTAGCAGCAGTGATACAAGCTGACAGTGACAGGAATCACGTGCTGTAGAAACTTATCTTCAGGGTATTGATGCTCACTGATCTGGCTTTGACAACTCTGCAGAAGCCTCCTTCACAAGAAGACATGAAATATACTCCTAGCAAGAAGACGACGAGCAATTTTCTGAATCAAAGGCTGCAGCTGGATCATTGTGTTTAATCAAAAGTGGAGCAACTCTGTGTGAAATTGTCCCATCTCCCTTGGTTTTCACTGTTTTCTGTTGCAACAAGTTCCATGGCTTAATCATTTGTTTGGTGGGTGGAAAAAATATTTTACTCTGCTACATGATAATACCAAAATAAGGAACAATTATGTCATGAGGAACACAGATTGGTTGCCTACTAGCTTCCTCTGATTAATCTGAGATTATATTATTTCATCGGCCCTACTCCCTTAGGACTTGGCCGGGATGTGGAAAAGAGTGGAAAGCAAGACCTTTTGGGAGACCTTGCTATCACTAAGCAACCCCTTCTGACTTCAAAAAGTATTTGCTGTGTAACATTCAGATAAACTGGCAAATTGAAGAGGAGAGAGTGAAAAGAAAAATGTTATAGTTTATCTTAAAGTACAAGAGAAGTTCAAGAGACAACACATTAAATTATTAAGCCAAAAAGAACACATATACTTCTCTCTATAACTCAGGTGAGGTCTTAACAACACTATGTCTAGGATAGTTGTGGAACTGTTAAATCTATAAATAGAAATTTCCCATGGGAATAAATGATTGCCTGTTCACAGGACCACAGAGACATCATGACTGGAGATCAACCCATTACATTTCTGTCACCATCATTGTCAGAGTTCAGAGGTCAGGAAAGGGTTCATAAAGGATAAAGAAAAATAATTCAAGGTCTGTAAAATCAGCTTTGTACCATGAGGTGTAAAAACACTCAGTTTGGCTTAAATGATTAATTACTCTATAAAAACCTACTCATAGAAAGAGATTTTTCTGACGTAACAGGATCTTTATGTTAACAGACAAAGGCATAACATGATCTGAAGTTTGAAGTGAAATTAATTACAGCAAGAAATAAAAATAAAATTTTTAGGAGAGAAAAATTAATCACTACAGGATGCTTGCACATGACTAGAATGCACTGGCCATCCCCTGAAATTAAAGAAACTTTCTAAAATACATGTTTTGGGAAAAATAATATTTATTCAGAGAGACTTAATGCAACAACAGGTTTGACTAAATCCCAGGATACTTTTATAGCCACTCCCTTCCTCTCTGTTTCTGCAGAGGAAAATAATGCTGTGTTCAGAAAGCACTATCAAAATTGGTTTCCAACTGGTTCCTCATATCATGAACCATGTCGTCTTTGTTTCTTCACTGTCGTCTTTGTTTTTTCACTTGGCATTTCTACAAGGCAGATAGGCATTAGCTGCCAGCTGGGATTTCAATGCGGGAAGATGAAGCCTGCTTCAAAAACGTTCAAGTCCAACACACCACAAGGCAGCACAGTGAATGGGGGCATATTTAACTCTGTGCCACCACGTAGGTTCATCAGAGTGAAAAACTGAGGGATGGAGGAGCCAGCCTTTTCTGTTTTCATGAACAGAATTCATAGAAAGACAGACATCAGTATTTTATTTCCTGCCTACACATTATAGCTACCCACTCCTTCCCACTCTCTACCAGTACCCAAATTCTGCCAAACCCCTTTTGTGATTTCCCCTTTCAGAACAAGTACCTAAATCAAAGTGAGCATGCCCCTCAGAGCTGTCCAATACTATAAAGGCCAGATGCGTACACTACCCACATAAGCAGAATCTCTATCAAAAGACAAGCACACAAGTGCCCTCTGAGTGCTTAAAAGTCTGGATTTCTCTCTTTAATAATTTCTGAAAAGCAAATTACATTCTTGCCATTTACATCGTTTATACACTAAATTGTCTGTGCTTCCCAATTCTGTAGGAACACACTTCAAAAATAAGTCTCTGTGAAAAGGGTAGACATTTTAATATTGCTCCAAAGTTCTGTTTATCATTGTTTGCTTAGAATTAAACTGTCTTAACAAATTATATGTAAAACAAGGATAAACCTTGTTCTCTACATCATCTGACACGCCAAGATGGTTTTTAATGTGTGCCCATGGATAATGGATACCGACAGTATATTTGTAATTCAGAGAGTATCTGTGGAGTGTTACTGACACTTTACACTAAAAGACAAGCAGAGAATTTTGTAGACAATCTTCCATCCATTCCATAACTAGGAAAGTGCCATCAATTTTCAAACAATTTGCATCATGAGTCCTGCTCCAACCATTTTTCTAAGGTTGGTTTGAGACAAAAAAAAGGGTTGGGCAATCACATTGCCTTTGCATGTCCTCTTACCATCTGAACTGCTCAGCCAGTTTCAGTGAAAATTTGAAGAGAGGAACTGAAGTCTTAAATGTATTTAGTCCCTAAAAGTTTTGTGGAAAGAAGTTCCAATGTGGAGGAGAGAAACTTAAATGAGTTCAGCATGAGTTTAATTATGGAGTTAGACATCAGAGTATCCCCCTGAGTGCAGACTGTTACAAATGTTACAAATTCAGGAAAAGTTTCAGTCAGAGCCTGCACTTAATTTGATAGAGGATAATCCAACAACACAATATAAAGCCACTCAAAACTAGTTTCAGTTCCCTTGGTCACAGAGCAAACTCTTGTAATTTTAAAGCTGTCCAGATCTCACTTCTGCAACTCTTTTCGATGCTCGCAGGCTCAGCACTAGCAGGTTAACTCTTACTCACTCTTTCATAAGCCAATTTCATTAATATTTAGAGTTTGCAGGCTAGAACACAAGAAGGCTATTCAGCAGCAAGGTCTTGCAGTGTAATGAATTAAGATATTAAGGAAAAGTAGCTTAGACTCATCCATAGGCTGCTGATGTCAATGCAAGAAGCACCAGCCAGTTTCAAAAGGTTTTGTTAGAGCCTAGGGGATTTTTATTAGAGCCTTAGAAAATAAATGAGATTTAAGGAAGGATAAGGATCACAATTAGCATACAAGATAACGATTTGAAAAGTGTGTAGTGCTGCATGAAAGGAAGAAGGATGCCAGAAGCAAAGGAAAGATAAAAAGAGAAAGTTGTGAGGCAGGAGGAGATGTTGGCAGGCTCCAAACAACGTGCAGTCTCTGAATAGCAGGCAAAAGATAAAGAACTACTAAAACACATCTGAGAAAAGGAGGCAAGACAGACCGGCAAAGACAGTAACCTGAGCCGTATCACATTAAGTATGAGAAATGATGCATAACTATCAGAAAATTCTGCTTGATCTGGCAAACAAGCAACAAACAGTTCTCTAGGAAAGGTGTAGCAAACCAGTCAAAGCTGTTTTGCCTAAGGCCATTTTCACCATATTTATGTATATCTTGTAGTGCTTTTTCACATCTCATGTTTCATTTTTCATCTTCTCCAATATGTTAATAATCTATTGATTTCTTCATTTCAGAATTCATTGGCCTCAACTTGAGTAAAGAGGGGATTAAGATGGCCATTGACTTAGCACAGTGGATTAAAGTCAGTGTTGACACAGTCACAGCTACTCAGTGAAGAAACAAAATCACAACATTATACACCAAGCTCACACCAAAAGCAAATATACAGAGCTGCAGTATAAACTGCCAGCCAGAGCAATGACCAATCAGTCAAAATGTTAGTTCCAGTGGAAAATAATAGTTTCTGTGGAATCAAAAGTTCAGCAGGAACACTTCTATTTTCTAAAAAAAACCCATTTGATTTCACCTCCTTCCCTGGCTATAAGTAAACCAAAATAAAGCAAGAAAAGATGAATGATATTAACTCATCTTCTGTAACTGCATGTTAGGTGTGTAGTTAGCTCTTCAGTCAAACTCTTCTTTCATTTACTCAAGCAAAGTCCCAGGGACTGTTTACTTCAGTCCTTTAGACACCTTCATTAGGCAAGATGCTGTTCTTTACTTCACCCTGGTAAACTTGAGTTCACTTCAGCAAAGCCAAGCCCTTGGTTTTTTCTTTTAAGAGGAGTTATTTTGGATCCACACAGGCATAACTAGAATTGAGCTTTTACCCATTGACCATAAACAGATGATGTGCACATTTTTCTTTAAACCTTTAAGGCTTCAGAGTCAGATACAAGACTACTTTAGCTATGCTTTACATATTTTGACAGCAACTCACTTGTTCGCCCTATTATTCCTTCCTGCTGCATCACAAGATCAGAGTTTAATACACTTATTAACCAAAATGTGACAAGAGTTTAAGATCAGGCTAGCCACATTTAATACATAATGGAAGCAAAGGTCTGGGTATAAGAACTCACTCAGCAAAGTTTGGGCAGGAGATGTGACACTGGCCATTTGCTGAATGTAATGTAGCAAGAAACAGTGGAGGATACATATACTCAGGGGAGCAGTATCATGCATGCCTATGTATGGTTTCCCATACGTTCTTTTTAGTTGACTACACAAGTTGTCATCATACAATGCCCACAGACAAAACCCTTCATACCTAAGGGTTTAACTGGATTGACAAGAGCCTAGTTCTATCCTTCTTATTCAAGAAATGAGGACTGGGTTAACACTAGGCTAAACCCAGGGATAACACAGACCTCAAGATCAGGCTTGGATTGCTCAACCTTTGTTTTTGTTGGTGTAGCATCCAAAAAACCCAAAGTAAATCTAAAGAAAGCTAAGAATCCAAACCCATAAAAAACCCTTCTTACTTTCCTATTCTAATCAATGGCAAAACAAACTGGTCACTTAGGAAGGAGCAAAGGTGATCAAAAAACTAAAAATACCAGACTATACAGAAAGCTAAATACTCTGGCATGCCCCGCTTAGCAGCAGTATGTGCAGGAGATTTGAGACACCATTGCTGTTATATATTATTTACCACATCTGCCTGTTGAAAACACTGTCATAATCATGAATGTTATCTGAAACATGTTCCTCCACTGTACTCAGACAGCTGAGTAGAGGGAAATCATCTTAAGACAATGTATCTGTGGACCTGTATCTTACAAGTTGTTAACACCCGAGTGCTCTCTAACCTCAGCTTCAGTTGCTTCCAAGGTAGGGGAATTCCTGCTGCTGCCAAATGAACTTCCCAGACTGCACTCAGCATGATGTGACTTCTGACCTCCACCACTAATCTTACCTTCAGAATTTACCACCTGACACATTTTTGTGTGGCAGAGTTGCAAAACTCTGGAAGAACTGCAGAAGGAACCTCGGGGAAAGAAGATCGCGGTACAAGCCAGTCATATTTATTTTCTTTGTGTAGCTGAGTGCTGGTCAGATACTTCACATCCATTCTGTCTTTGAAGTTTGCAGGCAATGGATAACTGTAACATTCAGAAGATTTTTAATAGGTTCAGATCCAAGCAAGTGTAGCTTTCTCACTTGTTCGTCAACAAACAGTTTGCGTCAACAGAATATACACAACCAAGTGTTTTCCATAAGTCTATGAGTTAAAAGACCTCAGAAGCAACTCACAGGAGAGGTTTGTGCTGGATGGTGGATCTCTGGTTCCACTGAGTCCTCCCTGCTACAATGAGCCTGTGTAACCCCATGGTTACACAGCCAATTATTATGCCATAAGGCTGCATGTCTATTAGGCTAATGATGCTGCTGTGCTCTCCCCAGGGTAGATTTCCATCATCTGGAATTTGAAAGTTAAAGACATGATACAGTCAAAAAAAAACCAAACATGATAATTCACACCACCTAAGGATTGGACCCAATAAGGTCTAAAGAGCTACAAATTAAAGCATAACCTATTGTTCCTATTTGGTGTGTTGAATTTTCTGTATCTTGTCAGAAGCCCTTCTCAAGACCTGCTCTAGCCACCTGGCCATAGCAGTCCTGAAGAAAAATGCTTTGCCCTCAGGGTACCTCTTGCAGGGATAGTCCTGTTGTAGGCTACAATTGTACTGATCATCTCAGCCTTGTGAGTGCCAAGGAAGTGACTGGCTTCCTTTCCTTGGAGATCATCCTGAGAGCCCTGTATCCCCAGCTGTTACTCTGCAGCAAATTGGATGGTACTATTGGAGCTCCCACTGTTCTTCACTTTCTTCAAAGGCCCTGGTCAACACCGGTGTAGACAGGACATGCAGTGTACACTCGAATCTTGCACATCTAGTATTTCCACATTGAAAGTAATGCCTCCTGCTCTGTGTGCATACAGAGAGCCAAGAGGTGGAGGTATGAAGATGTGGTATTGTTTTCCTGTTTAAATACATCATGGTTTATGCCCTAATTATGCTGTCTATTTTTCATTATTGTGACCCACTTACATTACATCTTGTTCTGCTGTTCATTTAGCAAGTCTAACTGCATATTGGTTTTGGTATCTTTTTGGACAAAAAACTTGGAGAGACTAAGTAGGAGTGATCATCAAGTTCATGTAGACATCTGCATGTCATTTTCTTTTCCCTAAGGGTGGAGTCAATCTTCTTAAAACATTGTGTTAGCACACAAACACATTAAATGCTATTACGAACTAAAAGCTAAAGCATTCTACAGTCAGATAGACCAAAATTCAAGGAGAATTACTTTCTAGGAACACCTACATCAGTATTTATAGCTCCATTAGAGGGTAATAGGATATTTGATATAAAAATCACCTAACTGATCTGTCAAATTTAATTTAAACTTGACTCAGACTAAAAGAAAATGCCGTTGCATTTAGTTCATCCATAGAGCATAGAATACTATGAATATAATGATCTTTCATTGGTATTATCAGTGCCATGGAAAGTGCCCACTACAACAACATTTAAGGTTAAAAAAAATCCTAAAAATTAAAAAACAAAAACCAACCCACCCAACACTCTACTATTTCTGATCTAAACTGTCTGTTCTCCCTCTAAAGGCAAAAGACCAATGTCCTCTCAGTGATAAGAAAACTAAACAGGAACCTTAAGGATCTGGAAGAAAGCCCTAGTAACAACTCATCTTAAAATGATTAAAATAGCTCTGCAGCTATTTACTCTTGCCAAATTAAAGAGGGATTCCCCACACACACCTGAAGTATGCTGGGAAGAAGCTGCTATCAGAACAAGTGCAAGGAGATGAAAGTTTGTTGTACCTGCTAGCGCCACATGCTAAAAAAAATTATCTTTTAGTAGCCACCAAATACACTGGGCAGGGTGAAAAATTGCTACAAAGAGGCTTTCACTCTGAAGAAACTTCAATTATTTGCTTGAACTCCATGGGTCTCATGCAGGGCAGTGTATTTTCCTTAATGAGGATGGCTTGTAAAACTCTGGCCTAAGTGCTTGGCCTCATACAAGGATTTCTCATTAGGTACCTGGGGCATCGTTGTTTTTGACCTAAAACTAAGATCAATGTCTTAATTGGCACCTTCAAACCACCCACTCTGCTCTGATCCACATCGTCCCTCCACCAATACTGTGAAAATGAAGCAACAGAACCAAAGCTGCATGCTGCCATGATTCAGCCTTCCTTCTGTGGGAATCAATAACTAAACACCCACTAACTTTGTTGAGACAGAAATAGGCCTTCAAAGTCTGGGAGTTTGCCCTTAAGTCCAGCAATGCTAAAAAAAATAAATCAGATAAATGGCTTCATGATATTTCAAACACATTTACAATCTGCCTTTTCAAAATGGTCCCAGCAGTCCTCTGAAAACAGAGGTCAGGTTATACCTGAAGCAACTGAACAATTGTCATATGTCCAATGAACATAAGAAGTTATTCACCTACTTAGAGCAATGTAGTTTCTGGTCAGCTCCCAGGGGAGAATTGTCCGTGTAACACACGTGCAGCATGACAACCCAGTCTTTGCTGCCCAAGCCAGCGATGAGTACAGCTAGGTCAGAGGCTGGGGTGTAGAAAAGGGGGCTACATGCCCCATACCAGCAGGTGATGGGAAGAAAAGAGGGGAAAGCTCTTTTTCTAAAAAATTGTCCAATTTTGTAGAATTCGACAATTCTACATTGAATTGTCAGCCTAAAGTATAAAATAAGGGGTTTTCTTCCTATTTAAGTCTTCTGAAAATTACTCCCAGTAAGTACTGCTGCATTCAGTCAGCAAATGCCACACAATAGGAAAAAAATCTCTGGCAGTCATCAGTGAGCCAACCTTAGAAAAGGTAGTAGTTGCTAGCACTTTACATGTTAAGGCAAACACTGAGAGTGCTCCTTGAATATAGCTATGGCCACAAACATGGTTTAGGTACAATATCCTTCCCCGAAGGATAGGTCAGAACCTTCACAATCTTCTATCTTGCTATAAATTTAGTTTTGCACTGAAATCTTGCTACTTATTATTGAAAACAAAATAGGTTTTTAATACATACAAGGAACTAAAAATATACAATATATTCCTTTTTAGAAGTGACATAAATAACCCAATATTTTCTTCTGATGAAAGAACAGCAGACATATGGTAAGGCACTTGTAAGACACTTGATATATACTTCAAACACTATGGTAATTCTCTTCCTCCTTCTTATCTTCATTGAAATGATCTAATACTCTCTTTTCCTCTTCAGCATCGGCACTTTGATTGGTAATACTTGTGCATCATTGCACACTCAAGTACTTTACTAATGCACCTGCATTCACTGATTTGTCAAAAATTGAGACAGCTGCATTTCATAGTCTCCTAGGCAGCTTTGCATCTGCCTACTATGACCTACCCCAACAAACTCCATTGGCATCAACAACGTAGTTGTCACACCCACCACCAGATTCCCACTGTCAGAAGCCTGTCCCAACTGGTTGTTAATGGTCTGCACATCGCACATGCAGGAACAGGGTGATTAGTGCCCCGTTCATTTCTTTTGGCACAGGAGGGCTGGTAAAGGCATTCACTGACACTGACCCTGCAGAATTTTTCACTTAACCAGCTTTCTGTTACCAGCAAAATCTATAATAAGGTCCCACTTATTGAAGTCCCCCAAAAAGTCAAACAGGAAAGACAGTGTTTTCCACGCAATGGTTTCAAAGGAGAATGCTAATTCATTAATGTCGATAAACCATGTCCAAGTCTTTCCCAACTTTTTATACAGCAAGCAGTGATTACCATTGCTGAAGACAAGACAGAGAGCCCAAGACTGCCTGTTTCTTTAGCTCTGATTTACTGTTCTGTATCCATTACTGGACACAAACAGTGTGTGCAGAAAAACCCTGGAACGTGAGTCCTCAGGGGACAAGTACAGGAGTTCTCCTTCCTTTCAGTGCTCTAAGTGAACTGGAATCAGAGGGGCTCACAAGTACTACTTGCATACCGTGTACTTGTAACTTTTTTTATCCCCATTTTTCTAGCTAGAATCTGGTAAGGCTTGACATGCTGATGAGACCATAGATTGGATTTTGTAACCTGCACCCATGTTCTCGAAATACATGTTTGTGTTTAATCCCCTGCTTCAATTCTCAGCATTTTTAATTGATATATCCTTGTAAATGCTGAACACTACATTAATTCTGTGACTTTCTGCTTCTTCACAGAGCTCTCATGATCAGAAACATTCCATTTGCCTAATGTCTTGTTAACACCACTCATTGTTTCAACCACACTCGCTCTACTGGTAGTACAGACCGATAGCCAGCAAATGGGATTATTTGGGGATATACGTGAGCATGCAGATTCTTACTCTTTGCTCATTCTCAGCTTTTGCAATCTCTTCCAGCATCTGTAAAGCAGAAATCCAAAAACATTCCTCTAACACTGTTTTACAGATACAGTGCTGTGATGTTAACTTTTCTCTGCTTACTCCTTCCACCAATAACAGCTATTTTCTGGATTTCAGGTTAATGAATGAAAATTAAATACCAACTCCATATATATCATGCAATGCACTGGTAGCTCGGCAGGATACCTGAAGACATATCAAATGGTGGGTAGATGTCTGTGAGTGAGCAGATGAACTGAGCCTTTACTATCTCTGCATGTGAGATTCAGCTCAAGAAGTAGGCACTTGAATTCATGTGTCTATGTGAATCTAAGCTCCCATTATAGCCAAAAGTGATCAGGTAAAAAAAAGTCAATCAACAGAGTTATCCATCTCAGTCTAAAGTAGACACACTCACCCAACTCTTCAGTCTACCTATGTTGCTCCAAGATAGAGTAGCAAACACACAAGATTAATGTTTCTTGTAAACACTACATCTTGTTCTGAAACAAATCCCAATTTCCGAAGGCTAAATCCTGTAGAATAGTACAGGTAAATCATTAATTTACTAAGAGAATGGAAAAAAAAAAAATCAACTGTGAAACAATTTCTTAGAATATCCTCAGCCTGGCCAGAACAAAGATTAATGCATAAAGATTACCATACACACACGTTATTTTACTTTCAAAAAATTATTTCAACCATGGACTAACTGTCCATGGTGAGTACAGATCATATTAGACACAGTGTCTGGAAAGCTATGAGCCAACACAGAGGGAGCACAAGCAGACTAAGTGAATTTGAGCTAAACTCAAATCAGTGGATTATTTATGTATTTACAGTTGGTTGCTTCAGCCTTAAAAGGCTTATGACCGATACAGTGACGGAGATGTTAATGTCCCATCAGCAAGACAAGACATAAGCCCTGAAAGAAAGAAAAGCTTTACATTTTCTTACATGAGTGGAGATATGATTTTCCACGGGTCACTGAGGAAAGCAATAATTGCCCTAAGGCTTATTGCAGTTTATGCAGCCGGAGTTTCTCTGTTGCTCATGGTGAACCGTCAGAAGGCAGCATGCAAATGCAGCAGATCATTATAATTTTCTACAGCTTTTAAGAACAAAACTTTTGAAACGCTTTTATGCCAAGAACTTGGGAGGAGATAGAAACAAGGTTACAGAAGGTACAGAAGTGTCCCTTCAGATTATCCCACTCATATGGATACTCCAAGAGTAACTGCAAAGGTAAGGATGAATCTTGGAAAACAAAACTCAGAGATAACAGGATGCATCTCAGTAGCTTTGTACATGGCTAAAAATATATCAGCTTTTCCTCCATATACCTTATACATATATACCCCTTTTCCAACTGAAAAAAAAACCCAATAGCTGCAATGATTGAAAATAGCTTTATTTTTTCCTCTGTAGCCACTAATACTTGAAATCACGGATATGCAAAAATGTCTCCAAAAACTGTTTGTTACTTTGTGCTTCAAAGGGAAACAATCCCTTGTCTGATTATCTGCCAAGCAGCAGTGAAATTTAATTTAGAATACTTGCAGATGTAAAAAGGTTACTGTAATCAAATAAATGGCTGGAACTTTGAAAATGCAACCTCATTTGGAGCTGCTAATTTTAATACATCTACTATTCAAAGGAAAACAAGAATAAATATTTGCTTCCAGCCCAGTGCTTCACTCCCATGCTGTGTAATGCAGCAAAGCATGATCAGAAAGTCATGCTTTGATCTGGAAGTTTATGTAACATAAGTTTTCAGTCACTTGTCATCTGCTAAGGGAATTTCAAAATTATAGGAAATCTGTTTGTTAGCCTTCAGCACAATGAAATGTTGAGGCACACCCACACAGATAATTACATGTATATTGGAAGGATCTTAAATATTTTCTAACAATGATCACTTTCTTTAGAGAAAAGGTGAGAGTTGCCTTTTCTTCACAATGGCAAAGACATGGAAAGACGCTTCTGGTGACTGAATACTAATTATGTGCTAAAATTGCATGCTAAACATTTCAAGGTGCTCTCTTAGAAGTCTAATAATTTTATCTGGGATGTACTTAAATTTATGATACAAAGGATTCACTGAGGAACAAGTTATTAAAAAAAAAAAAAGAGAAAAAACCAGAACAAATTCTTTAGTCGGCAGTGTAACTTATCTAAAAACAACTCAGAGCAAAACAGAAAACATGGAAAATCATTCCATTCAGTGATATGTATTGGCTCTTGGATACCCAATTTTACAGCAAATAATATTGCCCTGAATCAGTCATTTTCCGTGGGGAAAAATAATGTTGATTTTTAAGGTTACCCCAACCACTGATGGTCAACCCTTAATTAAAGGCTGGATCTGGACTTTTTGTGTTAGAAATACCTTGTGCCTACTGACTTGGGACAGTGAGTACACACAAACTTCCAGAACCTTCAACATTGGATTTCTCAGCTTTTTTAAAACGTATGGAATTTATTACATCTTTTCCTATCTCTAATGCAGCAACAGAAAGAATATTTTTCTCTGTAAATGGTTTTGGACAGAAGCAGCAGCTTGCTGAATACAGATTCTGCTAAGGCTGAGCTTCTATTAAAATCATCAGTGGAACAGGTTTATGAAAACAAAATGTACTGAAATATATGAAAAGTGGTAACATGTAGTATTTTCACCAATAAATTAAGGCTTGTGATGACCGGCAGAACATTTGAAGGCAGTAGAAATATACATTTGAGTTAAAAACCACAATACACCAAGGGAAATGTTGTTTTCCTAGAAAACTGTCTAAAATAAGGCCTTTTCTGTACTTTTCCATGTTTCTGTCCTAGCTCTGACCTTTTCCCCACAGCTGTGCTCTGGTGGCAAAACGCCCCTTAGTCCCAAAAGGTCAGAGGCTGTGTTTCAGAGCACACACCAGGCCAGGCTCCCTCCCCTGGTGCTGTACACAGAGCCCAAGGTGCTTCCCAAAGCCTTTGCCTGTGGCAACAGGGCTTTGCTGAATTAGCATTTTCAGAAGAAAACCCTCGTTTTACAGCAAGGCTTTTCAGATAACACTAGGTCCTGTTAAAAATCAATTCTACCTCTGCTTTTAAATGCAACTTTTACGGTTTGCTAGATCCATGAATTAACTATCCATGTCACATTTGCTCTATTTTTTTCTTAATGTGCTGTTGAAAATGGGTAAAATCCTCTACAATTCAGGAATGTTGCACCTTACTAAGGCACCTGTAAAAAAAACAGCTTACAGATAATGAAAGAGACCCTAAATTGTCTGATCGTCTCCGTCTTGTGGATTTAATTTAATTTTCTTGCCAAAGCCAAAAGCAGAGCACTTGAAACAGCAGCAGTCACTGTGTTACCACTTTCAAACAAAACCCATGGAAATGGTCATGACTTATAGGAATAAGCACAATTATATATTTATTTTACTTACATTAACACCAGGAAAGATTCATCTGTAAGAAATGTTTAGATGTAAGGGTGAGCCAGAGGGAACCGAATCTACAGGTGACAGAGAAGCTTCACCAAAAGATCACTGTAAATGAAACCCGTTTTAGTTGTATTTGAAATAGGTTGGTGAGCAATTCTCTGAGAGAGGTTCCAAGGCTTTGCATGTTTTTCGAAAGATTACAGATTCCTAAAAAAACCCAGAATATCTGTGGCATAAACTTCTCAGTATCAACTCTGGATGCTGCCTTTATAGGCTTAGTGATTACCCTACTCTTAATAATAAACAAACTCTTTTTTTTTCTTTAATACAGCTCAGCTTTTGGATATTATCCACATTACTGGAAGATGTCATTTTGTCTAATATAGTTCTTATGCTGAAAGATAAACAGCCCTTTTAGCTTCTAGGAAATTGTCCTGAGGGTTTTCAATACTGCCTGGCAAACTCAAACATAAAGTGTAGCAGAAATAGAATTTCATTCCAATAATGAAATCCCAATTTTATACTGTGATGAGATTAAGAAAGCCAGGTAACCTTACAGGCTAAATTATGGGTATGTAAAACTGCAGCATGCAAAACATTAGGCTACTACTTTATTACTCAATTATGTATTAATATGGAATTAAAAGACATCATGGTGTGATTTTATTGCTAATCACATCTGTTTGCATTTTTTATAACCAACCACTGAGTCCCTTCATAAGAAATTTCCTTTTTAACATCTGAATTACCATGCCAAGAGGCAATCTTTAAGAATTCAACAATCAACAGGGCTGATCAAAAATGTTTAATAATGGCCTTATACTGGAAAACTGTGCACATTCAAAGTGTTCTCTTAGGGTAGTTTCAAACTTTAAATTAAAAGCTCAAACCAATGTGAATTAAAGGGGGGAAAAAACAGAGAGAGAAAGAAAAATCACAAAATCTGCCCAAAAACACAGATTCTAGTGTGGTTCAGCAGTCTCTAGTGGGGGCTTTGGTGCTCTGGTTTCGGTCCTGGCACTTGGGCCAGTCCCCAGGCTGGGCTGCAGCTAATGAATCCCGTACAGCTTCAAGGTGGTGACTCACCCAGCTCAGCCATAAAGAAGGGGTTTACAACTCAACTCCAGTACAATTCCTATGTGCCATCACAGCAGCATTTTTTTAACTCTTTTTTTCCCATTTGCAGTCAAAACACAGAGAAGGTGGGAGAAGGGAGATTAGTTCTAGTTAGCGTGGACAGGGCACACACAAAAAAACTCCCAGTCATGTCTAATTCATGATGGTTGCGTCTGCAGTAGGTGCTTTTTGGTTCAAAGCAGCAATGAGTTTTTGAAGTGAACCCCAATAGTCCTGACTTCCAACTCATTTGTTTGGTCTGCAGCGCAGTGTTGGCGCAGGTGAAATAAATTTCCTTTGGAGGAAACTACAGCAGAAGCTCTTCCGTAGGTGTTCACTCTAAATCCCAATCCCAAATGGAGTGTAGGGATCCAAACCGAGGGCCGGTCCTTTGGACAGCTTCTAGCCACATGTAAGGCAGAAATGCTCACTCCAGAGCACCAGGTTAAATTTAGTCTGAACTAAAATCCATATACAGTACGTAGCTGTAGGGGAGCTCAGCATCAGCTACTCTGAGTTGTCTTTCCTAATGCAGACACAGACAGCTATTATCAAGTTTAACAGGTTCAGGCCAATAATTAACAGGCATATACGTAGTAGCACAGGCATATGCAGAAAAAGCCATTCTCATTGCCCCATGATGCTCATAGAAATCTAAGTATTTCCATGTACTGCATTCATTTGGTGTTAAAACTGGTACGTATGACCTGGTGTAAACACTGCCCAAAGCACTGTGGAAATCAGCCTGTTCCCTCTCTGCCAGCAATAACCATCAGCCTGGGTATCGGACAAAAACACACACAGCAGAGGTGGAGGGCCAAAACCAAACCAATCTGCTCGCTCATCTTAAGGGAAAAGAATGTCACCTCTCCAGCCTTGTGCAGTTATTTAAATTCTTCCCCCTCCACACCGAAGAGCCTCGTGAGACAAATATCTAATTTCCTTGGAGTTCCCAAAGAGGCAGCAGTCATAAAATCCATGTTTCAGTATCCTGCACATAACACAGACTGTGTCAAGCAGAACAGATGTCAGTAGGCTCTCGCATAAACTAGGAACCAACCAAGTGGCCTGCATCTTCTCGCGCCTGCCAGCCAAATGAAAGAATGAGAGGTAGGCAGGGATTGCAAACAAAATTCGCTTTCCAGCTTCTGAACAGCTCAGTTCAGAATAGTTTAGTAGTTTAGTTAAACTGTTCAGTTTAGTAGTACAAACCATTGCAAAACTGAGCATGGACCTTAATGCTGTATCACCTTTGTAGCGTTGTTTCTGCACATTAGCAGGTAAGAAAAAGGGCAGGGATACAGCCACAGCCTGAGCTTTACATCAGCCTGCAGCTTTAACACCTACTCTGGCACCAGGAAGGACCACTCGTGGCTCAGCCACATGCAGGAACACACAGAACGTCTGTCAAGAAACAAACCTCCCTTGGGGATGGCTCTGCAAAAACACAGAGCAAATATAATCTTTATGCCAAAGACAAAAGAAAAAAAAAAAAAGACACAAGACAAGAAAAAATAAAAATAAAAAATAGAAAAAAAAGATAAAACCACCCACACTGGAGAAAATTCACAAAAGCCAATGAGCAGGTGACCAGCCTCCCTCCAGATGGATTAGGACACAGCCGACGTGTAGGATAGCTGATGTGCAAGGAAGCCAGGAGTCCCAGGCTGCGACCAGGCAGTCAGGGTGCAAGTCTTGTAAATACAGGTGTTGGGGAAAGCTGCACGTTGTTTGCTGGAGGAATGTGTGCTTGGCAACTAATGTGGAACCCAGAAGCAAGCAAAAATGTTTGAGAAATACTGAGAGGACAACCAAAACACAGCACGGGCGATGGGGTACAGGAGTCCTTTCTGAGCAGCGCACTGAGTGGAAGAGGAGTTGGCACCGTGCATAAGGATGTAGGAGTACACAATTTAAATGAACCGATGTAATTCAGCAAGATGGATAGCAGCTGGCACCATAAACCACAGCCGGGACTGCATTGACTTCTTGGGCCAGTCTCCAATTTACTTTTATTTAAACATTGCATCATTAGTCATGAAGCATAGACCATGGATATCTCTCTCTATAGGTTTGTGCATGAATATATTTAGAATGCAATATCATATACAAATCTTCCTGTCTCTCTGTAAAACCCCCATGCACCGGTTACATTATACCCATAGCTACAGGCTCTTGTTGCCTCCACGCTTCCCCACAACTTTGCAGATGCACACACTCTTGTGCGTAAGCTGTGGTCAGCCTCTGCTATTTTCTTATCAGAGTCAGCGAGGGAAGGGAACGGTGGTAAGGAGAAGCTTTTTCGTTAATCTCCCCACAAGGGGTTCCTATTCTGGAAAAACTGCTTCCCCATTATCAATGTCCTTGTAGATAAACTACACTGGGATCTGTGCCTGTCAGGAAAAACAAATTGCAATAGCTAAGAATGTGATAACAAATGCAGTGTCATAGCCTTCAGTATTAAAAATTAAGTCATGCCCTACGATATTTACCTAGAAGTGATGCGCAACATTTTCCTCCAGGCAGTAAACAATAAGAATCAATCAAGTTGTACACAAGGAAAGGGCACAGCATCACCTCTGCTAGCTGTTCTTCTTTCTGTACTTGATGCACCTTTTGCCCATTTCAATTAAGGAGTAAGTTTTAGGGCAGCTGAACTATTTCTAAGGTAATAACAGTGACTCAACAAGCAATATTAATTTCTGCACATGTATGGTAAACAGGGGACAATGAATATCTAAACTTAGTATTTGGATGGACACCAAATGTCGGATAAGGAAGTGATATAATCCTAATGCCAAATTACAAGTGAGAAGGCAATGAATTATTGGGTACACCTCTGTCTTTAATTTACATTGCACCTCACGCTAAGGTCTCTGTAGCAGCCTGATGTGAATGAAACCAGAACAAACTGGTAGTTGATAACAGAGCTGAGAAAAGCAGAACATAAGTGAGCTCTGTATTACCTAGCACCATTTGTCAATGGGCTGTTAACAGCCTGAAATCTGCTTCAAAAGCAATCCCCAACTCTGCTTTTTTGCAACAGCAGCATGAAGAAGATATTGCATGGGAAGCACCAGAGAGTCAAAGTCATGCAAGCTCAAAATCATGACTCATAAGCGAGCATTGGGTTGCACTGTCTGTCTGCAGCAGAAATCCCTGCAAATCTGAACCACTGGGTGAATTCTCACCATTTGCAGAGCACCAGCACCTGCAAAGGTGGGAGCATCCTTCAATGTTTTGTCTTTGCCCTTGAAATGACCTTAGTAATGCAATTTAATTTTTATGGCAGACTCTGTAACCTAAGGTGGATGTAAGTCACACAGAGCAGGGAAGCAGCAGTGGAGAGGATCAGTTCTCTCGTTATCTGATGGCAAGAAGTTAATAATTCACAACTCTAATCCTCATCGCTGTCTATTCTCAGAAGTTTTGTGATTCCCTATTAGCTCCTTAACTATCAATAAATTAATATTCCTCCTACTTTGTTTGCAGTACACCCTTCACTAAATTTAGATGCTTGCCATTCATCTTGTGTGCTCCTACTGATAGATGCAGTACCTTGAACAATGGGTTTGGGCAACTTTGCAGGGTGAGGATGGTATGGAGACATCCCTGTGCCCTGCCCACACATCTTCATGCAGCTCCCACTCTCTCAAGGAGAACTCATGTTTGGACACTAAAGCTCAACAGCAAACATGGGAGATGACACACAGTGAACAGCATGGCCCAAAAACTTTCTGTCCATGCCACAGCTCCTGGGCCCACTGGAACTTGCTGCAGCTGAGCCGTCAGCCCAAAAGGCCTTTGAATGCTTCCCGTGAAAGAACCTTAAGAAATCTGGCTTGCCATAGATACTTACTCTATGATGGTGATCCAGTCTCTACTACTGAGTACTGAACTTCTGCTGACTATAAAGGGATCACAGGGGTACTCCAAAGTTTCACGCAGTCAAAGAAACCTTACCTGAAATGGTTGTGTGCTGCCTGAAGTTACAGAAGAAGGCACCAGCTCTGACAAGCAAGGATGAAACGAGATCAGTGCCTTCATCTGTGCCTACTTTATTGTTTTCCTTGCATAACAAATGCTTCTGGTTAAGACAACTACAGCTCTTTGGATTGTAGCTTTCATGTTTCCCAAACTTCTTGAAATTGTTGGGGTTTTCTTCCCTTTAAAAAAACCCTACTTGAAAATTACATCCCATTTCCCACTTCGCTTTTAACAATTGCTTGTCATTTGCTTAACTTCAGGACACTGTCAAAGATGCTTTGTTTTCTTTTATGCTGTTCTAATGTCTGTTCCACTTTGTTCAAGAAACAGTAAATCCTGATTTAAGGTTATACAACATTTAGTAAAATATAACTCCCCTTTGGTCAAGATCACTCTTTTTCCCTGGATAATTTCCTGGGAACAGGAATAAAATAAAAACATAAATTACTGTTCTGCTCCTGTTTTAAAGACTATTTCTCTTACTGCTCCCTAGAGGTCCCTGATATAACATTTATTTCAGTTTTGTGTGATATTTAGCACTCTCATGAAAAGGAGCAGCCACTTAATGATATTAAAATATTTATGTCGGCAGTATGTTCATAAACAAAGAAAAGCTATTTAACCTCCTTTTATGCAAGCTGGTCCTACAAATGCACTGCAAGAACAGTGCTAGAGAGGTCAACAGAAGATTAATTTCAACTAAACAACAGAAGCTATAATGAAGAAAAAGAAGAAAAGCATACACTCAGTACCTTAAATGCTTGGAAATATAATAAATATAGGAGAAATAGGCAAATGCTTTGTCTCGCGCAACAAGCTTCTCCCTTTAGCATGCAAAGCCATAACCAGAGCTGTGGCCTCCACCCTCTCTACAGGCATCCTGCCACCAGTTTGCTGCTGGCAAGCTGAGCCAGATCACATATGGAAATGCCCTCCAGACAGGCATACACCCTTCTCCATATCTTTGGGATCTATGTTTGATTGTACATAGACTTTGGCTATGTAACAGCCTTCACAGGAGTTTCCAAGCATCTTTTGACCAGGGTGACTTTTAAGCTGCAGACACTCCCTTGGAGCTGGTGTGGGTCTGTGCTGCCCCTTCCCATTGCACAATATGTGTCTTGCAGCAGTTGTGAGGACACTATGGCCCTATTAGCTCATTAGCGACCATGTCCAGAGCTTCTCACTTCTTCTAGGTCACCGCTCAGGAAGTCTCAGCTTTGTCTGAGGCTGTGCTTATGCCTTCAGAGGCAAGCTGGAGCATCCAAGGATGCTTTTGTCCATGAATGGCCAGCCAGCAGATCTCCTTGGGCTGTGACAGCGTAAGGTCACATCAAGCAGTGGTTCATCTGGTCAGTCTTGGCTGGAGTGCTGTAAGTAAATCCTAGCAATGCAATATATCCAATTTCAAGAGGATGTTGGGGGTGGGGAGAGGGAGGGTGGGTGTTATGGGGGTTTGTGTTTCAGTTCCCCACCCGCCCCCCAAAAAAAAAAATGCTTTCTACATCCCAAAAGTTCTCAACATCAATACCAATATACAAAGTATGTTTGGTGGTAAATGTGAGGGTTTCTAATGTGAAGGCCATCCACAATTCTCATTACAGATCTAGACTTTCAGGACCTCTGACCCTGGTAGCACATTTTTCATGCATGGAGCCCATCATTCAAAACTGCAGAAGCCGCCATGCACAGCACTGATCTTCCTGAAGACCTGGGCAAGGAGCAGGAAGACCAAAAAGAGTATTCATTGTAGAAACATGAGAAAGGGCATTTGAGTGGATTACAGTTACACATGCCACATCTCTCTTCTGACAGGTTTCGTGCATTTCAGGTGACCCCTCAGTTCTGACAGCTTAGCAGGTAGGGTCCTTCCCTGCACAAGGGAAGGTCTGATGAAATATCCCTCCTGCCACATTTAGACTGGAGCATTAATTGTGGGTCTCTGCTCTCACAGAAAAATAGGCTCACTTTAGGACTTAGGTATGCACAAGACAAACTCTTCTCCTCCCCTCAATTTGTGATGACACATAGATCTCTATGTAAACCTAATTGCTCGCTACCTAACGGCCTTCAGATTTACTGAAAATAAGCCAAATATTTTTCCTACAAGCTTGGGTGAGGAAAGAAACCATATTGTGGATGGACTGCTGGAGAATAAGAAACTGTTAGTAGTAAGACCACTACTGCACACTTCTATAACCTTTAGGGGAACAGGGCTTGCTTTTGAATATTTCTTATAAATGAATGGGAAATATCTGCTCAAGTCATCAGCTCTCCCCCTAATGGAAAAAGCATTCTTAACAAGGCCCCGAATATGGGTTGGTGGGATGAACCCCATGACAAATATCCACAGATGGGCCTCAGACCAGGCAGACTCCCTCCTGCCCACAAGGTGTGAACCACTGGCTGGTAGAGGTACTAAGTTATCCTCCAGAGCAACCATTTCCCACTTTTATGGTTGGTGTCAAAAAGCTTTTCTTGTCAAATGCTAATTTTCTAAACAAATTTCAACATGGCTTCTCGCATCACCTATCTGCTTCTCACGGACTCTTGGAAGTAGAGAGACCCTTGCACCCCCCATGGACTTACTGGTGACAGGGGAATTGATGTTGCACAGGCTATATAAGCCTATTTACTACCCTACACAACACAGCACATGCTGAGCTCCAGAACCACACAGGAAAACTCAAACATACACATCAATGCTTTCTCAGTTGCAAAGAAAAACAAGTTTCCTGCCAACAGAACACATCTTACAAGTCTTTTTTTGGGCTTCCTTCAGCAAGGATCAGACCAGCATATAGACATTAGAGCTGCCCTGTAGAATGACTGAGAAGAAAGACAGCAGCAGGGAAGAGAATTTGTAATCCCTGTCCAAGGCTAGGAATGACAAACAGCAGTTACATCCAGGACTTATTTGGAGGCCTGACCTATGCAACCTTTGGATCACAGCTTGCACTTTCCTCAATGGTCTCTCTCCTGCCTCTTTCTGCTCGTATTTAGTGTGAGCATCAACACATGCCTGCACCCTGAGAGCACAAGAGTTTTTCTTTTTCTCTCTGTATTACAAGAAAGAGAGGAAGAAAACAAGCACAAGGTTTCAAGGAAAGGTGGTTACTAAATATGCACATTTTGCGAGGCTCTATAGCTGCTGGTAGCATAGCAGTTTTCTAGTGACCCTGAAAATACAGAGCAGAGGGCTCAGAAATAATGTCTTTTACTATACTCAAGCTTTATTGAGTGTCCTGCACATCTGTCACTGGACTACTATTTAAAATTTATTTAAGACACTTTAATCTAAGTTAGGCAGTGAATTTATCTTGTGCCACTGTTTGTCAGCATGACTTTGTCTAGTGGCTGAAAATTTACCTTCTTATCTGGGAAGAAGCATCTCCCAGCTGTGCAGGAGCTCCTTGGTTCCACTCAGGTAAGAAACTATTTCAGTAGAAGAATACACTGAAACTATTTTTTTAAATCAGATCAGAGACCGCAATCACTAATTCAGTCAGCTCACAAGGACTCAGAAATCATGGAATCATTTACTTTGGAAGAGACCTTTAAGATCATCAAGTCCAACCATAACCTAGCACTGCCAAGTCCATCACTAAACCACGTCCTAAAGTACCTCATCTGTTCATATTTTAGAAACCCCCAGGGATGGTGACTCAACCCCTTCCCTGGGCAGCCTGTTCCAATGCTTGACCACCCTTTTGGTGAAGAAATTTTTCCTAATATCCAACCTAAACTTCCCTTGGTGCAAACGGAGGCCATTTCCTCTTGTTCTATCACTTGTTACTTGGGAGAAAAGACCAACACCCACCTCACTACAACCTCTATTCAGGTGGTTGTAGAGAGCGATAAGGTCTCCCCTCAGCCTCCCCCTCTCCAGACTAAACACCCCCAGCTCCCTCAGCCGCTCCTCATCAGACCTGTTTTTCAGACCCTTCCCCAGCTTTGTTGCCCTTCTCTGGACACGCTCCAGCCCCTCAATGTCCTTCTTGTCCTGAGGAGCCCAAAACTGAACACAGGATTTGAGATGCGGCCCCACCAGGGCTGAGTAAAGGGGGGCACACTATTCCTGATACAAGATCCAAATGCCTTTCTGCTTTTTCCATGGCCTTTTGATGAAGCTGGCATTGTCATGGTAAATTACAGTTCAGGACCACTGTGCATTTATCAGAAGCAAGTTATTAGATGTCTTCAGTGTAGTGCCAATTATGCAGTCCCTGACACATAATTAATAATGCCCCAAAGCATGTATTCTAATCAATCACTGTTCAGCAAAGCGCTTGTCTGTGTACGCTTAAATTCAACACGTATCTAGCATGCACATAGGTCCTTTTGTGAATAGGGAAAACCATGGGATAAGAACTGTCCTACCAATGCTATTGCGCCAGCCACTACCAGGAGAAGATGCTATACTACCTGGATAATGGCTTATATTCTCAAAAGTCTCTGTATAAATCAGAAGTCAAGTCCAGTTTCTAGAGTGACCTAGTCATGGTGCTGTAACTATGGGGATTTAAGGTCAAAAATACACAAGTTCTGGAGGAAATAGTATTCTTTACTACATGGTATGTAGTTGGATAAAACTTGCAAGTTTTAGGCAGTAAAAATTTTTTTTCAGCCCTGCAAATCTAAGATTCATCCCGTTTGACCTGGACTGGCTACAAGTAAGGTACGCTGTATAAACAAGTCACCCAGGATTTCTCTAGAGTCAGTGAAGAACATCTCTAGATACCAATTCATCCCATCTGAAGGTTTCCAAGAAAGGTAGGATGAATCACACTCTCTTTCTGTGTCATCGTTGGGAAATCCCACACAACTAGTTTAATGTAAACACATTGGTTTCATCTGACCAAACGCACATGTCCATCCAAGCTACCTGTCTCTCTATATAACTAATGAAGACATTCATGTTCCAAGCTAACATGCCACAAAGTAGACATCTAAACTGAGATGACTCATGCCTTAAGCATACTTATTTCTCTCCAGCATGGCTGACATTGGCTATCTTAGCTGCAGAGAGGGGGCTAGATTCAGTCCCATAAACATAGGAGCCTAGCACTGTTCTGGCCACCGTGGGTTAGCCCTATGGCCACCAGCTGCCATCCCAGAAAGATGCAGGTCTGGAGTCACTCCCTTAGCACCACTGCTTATCAAGGGAGCTTAGGGAGCGAGACCGCATGAAGCCCATGCGACCAACACCCAACATGACCTAAGGTGAACCCCTCTCTGCTTTTACCTTGTAAATGCCTCGCAGGGTGCTGGAGATCTCCTTCTAATTGCCAGATAAAGCAAGAAACAAAAACAGGTGGTAAAGGCCAGGCATTTACATATCTAATGGGCTTTCTTAATGAACCTAGGCAGCTAAGTTCCACTGCTCCCACTTTCAGCTGAGACCAGGCATGGATCATTTCAAATCAAAGTGGTGTATCTTCCCAAAAAGCAAAGAACCTATGAAAAGCATGTATTGACTTAGAAGCTTCTACACAGCCTGAACTACAGCAGTGTGAGCCTCTCTGTAATCCATCACAGCTGTAAAATGTAATAAAACTACTACAAGGTGCTCTAATTCCATTTACTAATAATCATAAAAATATTTGAGATGTGTCTGATGAACCGTTTAGAAAATAGCATTTTCCAAAGTTGATTTGTAGTCCAAAGAAAAGCCTTTAATACCATATAAATTAGATTTTATGTACAACAATATTTAAAACCATTGCAAAGGAGGTGTTTTTGTTGTTTTATAGTCACTGTTCAGTCTTCACTGAGTAATTTGTTTGAAGAAAAAAAAATGCTTGGCTTCTGAGTTCTTCCCAATGAATCATAGAGCAGGAGTAATATCATCATTTGTCATTTTTTATCTGTAGATGCCACCATGTTCAGTGTAGCTCTACCCAGTTAATCTGAACAGCTTCTGATGAATAGCATTTAATAAAATACACAAAATTATCTTGTGCTTAACTAACATCCTGAGCAGCTCCACTGACACATCAACTCCTACATGCTGCAAACACACAAATGTTTTGCTTTTCCAGAAATGAAGGCTGGGTGTGCCAGAGAAATAAATCAACTGTTAATTAATCTGCTATAGTATTGAGATCAGCTAGTTTGCTAGGTTGAAAGTGACTGCCACATTTTTAGTTTTGTCTTACCATGAGCTTTTGCCATCACCAGGCACTCCCAGGGCATCCTGGAGAATACAGCTGATCTCACTCCAAAGCTAGAAGTGTGGGTACCTTAAAGGTACCATTTCCTCTGCTCCCATTTCCACCAGGAGAGCAGGAGTTTCCTGCTAGCTCCTATGAACATTAGGCTGTTACACTGAATTTTTCCATTACAATGATATACTGAAGATGTGTCAACGCCTTTCACCTGGCACGGCCTTGCAGAGCTAAGCAGACACCAAACACACTCCTTTGCACCCATGCCAGGCTGACCCCAGGCCTGCCTTAATCTCCTCTCCCCTAGGCCACACAGGCGTCCAAGTGAGAAGCAAATTTTCCTCTCCAATATGCAGAATTTTGCACACACTTTCCATTTGCACTCAAAGCTGGGCTATGAATACTCCTCCCCCCTCACAATGCCGTACAATTTTAGTTTTCAGTCACAAAGAAGTTAAGCTTTTCATTTGTCCATCAGACTAAGCAACGTTTTAAAAACAATGCATAAAACAGAGTGAAATAGAACATCTGCCCCTCTTCAGGATTTCTGGGCATCCAGAAACTTTTCATTAAACCACTGGCTCACTATGGGAAGTCTCAGAGAAGCACCAGTGCTGGCTAATGCTGCCAGTGATGTGTGGAGTATGGTAAGAGGAGCACAGATCCACACAAGATGCCTCTGCCACCTCCACTCAACCTTCCCCACCTACAGCTTGTGCTTGCAAAAAAGAATAAAAGAAGAAAGCTGGTAATCTGAGCAGCACTAGGCTGTCATATAATTTTTAAAGAGCATGTACCAAGACCTGTGTTATCATCAGCTTTTGTTCCTTTTTTATCTTGGTAGCACAAAGCAAATGCCTTATCTCCAAACGTCTTCCTCATCTTGCAAAAGAGAGTCTCTGAGGTTAGCTCTAACAACAGCCAGAGGAGGAGGAAACCTCTGAGATTAAACACCTCTCAGTTCAGTGAATTTAGTGAGTTTAGACACTTCTTAGTTTCCAGCAGACAAATAATTGCCTAACATGTAAAAACACCTTTCCATTTTGGCTTATTAAGAAACAGCTTCTTATCTGAAGCTGCGTACCATGAATTCAGTACAGATTATGGAGGACTGTAAGTCCACCACAGACCGACAGACTGGGATGAATCACAGAAATTTTGACAATCCCCCACCAAATATATGTTTGGGAAAGTGGGAAAAAAGAAAGTAATTTTGCACCTGCAGAAAATTCTTAATTTACTTAGTGATTTCTTAAATGTAAACTTACGTGACAAAGAAATCACCATTTTCCTCTACAGCTTACACATAATAAATGACTGTGGAAAAATCTCCTTTCTTGCCATGCTGTCCAGCAAAGATGTTACCAACTTCAGCTTAAGGATTTGCCTCTGCAGTAAGGTTTGATCATTGTAATGCACCAGGTAATTTTCAGGTATTTACAGTTATATACGCCATAGACAATCTTACTCTAGCATAACACGGACTTTTTTCCAGCTTAGCTTGTCATTTTAACCAGTTTAAGCTAGGAAAAAAGATATATCTACAACAGAAGATCTATAAGGGAGTTATGTCCTCATGGTTACATTTTCATGATACACAAGACTCTTAGCCACAGCCCTGGAGATCAGCTCTGCTGGGTACTGAATAACCGCCATCCCAAGGAGAGTTTGGCTAACACTTACATGACTAAATCCAGGGCAACTAGACAGGCCAGCAGTTCAGTAGACTCAGTGCCCACTTTCCTCCATCTCAGACACCAAAGAAGCATTTGCAGCATTCAAATCTCTGCCCATCACTTTCCCTTCCCCTATGTACACTACCTGTTCTGCACTGCCCATGCTATTTGCACCCTCCCACTTGAAGAATAAGCTTTTACAGAACCTCACCAGTTCACTGCAGTGCTAGAAGCAGGGAGCAGATCAGCAGAGCAAAGGGTGCTCCTGGTTTCTCTGGCCATTGCTTCGCACACCCTTACACCTGGAGCAAGACTTAAAATATGCCAAGTCCAGCCACACAGAAAGGTCACTCATATTTCACTGCGATCAGACCAGCTGATTTATGCCAGTGAAGAGGAACTTCGTCCTCTAACCTGAGCAAGGCAAACCATATTCAGAAAATCCAACCTGCTCTCACTGCACAATAAATTCAGAAATTATTCACAGGCACTGCTGGCACAGTAGATGCCCCATGACTACCAACCAAGATTTCAGGGAAAGCTTTGGCTGGATAGACTCCATGCACCATAAACTCTAAAAACAGGAAAAGGCAGCAGGGGAAAGATTTCGATCTTTCCCACTTTGGTGTTACCTCTGTTGCTGTCAGTACAGCTCCTAAGGTTTTCACTTTCCGGGCAGCAAAAACATGAAAAGAGCCGTAAATCCTGAGTTTCTGACTCACACCTAACACAAAACCTTTGGAGTCACCCATCTCACCTGCTTTCCAAGCTGCTGCATCGGTACATCTGACCACTGCATTCACACTTCTAGTAGTCTTCCAGTAGCACAAGACAGATCAAGTTGCACAGCTTAAGCTAAAAGATATTAAGAAACTCCTGTTCCAAAAACAGAGTCATCAACACATAACTGGACCATGCATCTAAAATCTCCCAGCATAGACCACACTTTATATTACAGTTTGGTGTGAGCATCAAGATGCTTAAACTAAGAGATCAAAATCAGGGCTGGGAGTCAGTTGCCACTTATTTTAAATCAATGGGGAAGACTGCAAAGGTTCAGGTGCTTTTGACTCCTACAGGTGTAAAGCATATGCTAGAAAATTGAGCGAGTTGATACAGTCTGAGGTGAAGTCTTGGAAGTTTGTATTTTACCTAAGTTGTTGCGTAATTACAAATGCACCAGTTTACTTTGGCTCAAGTATTCTGCAGGAATAAGCAGTGTTTTTCTTCACTGAGTAAATGCTCATGGTGTAAAACTTCTGGCAGCCAACAGGGACAAAAGTTTGACTTCAAATCTTCAGGGGTTTTTGTGAAAGCACAAGAAAGAAAACCTAGAAAATCCCATGGGAAACGGACTAAAGGGGAGATATTTCAACCATCGTTCTTTGCATCCATTCTTTATTTATCAGTCTTGAAAAATCCAAATACGTTATCAAAAGCATAGGCAACATTTTGCCTCTGCTTCATCCCTTCGGTGAGGCGCTAGCAGTGAGTGCTGAAGTGCAATGTATGGCGGGGCACAGCAGACACTGCACCACTGCCCAGACAGAGCATCCACAGCTTGGATTTACAATTTGGACTGCCATCATCCACGTGCAAAATAACCTTTCCAGGGTAGTTTCATCCGGTCAGGGAAGGTAAAAATAACATGTGGCTGACATGGATACTCAGAAAGCTGTCATACTGTAAGAGATTTTTATAATACTGGACTTACCATGCACTTACTGGTGGAAAATTCACTGACCATGTCCTCATGCATTATTTGTTGACATTTTCTGCCAGATACAACAATTTCCAGAAGTATGAAACAAGGCAAAATGAACCTCAGTTATTATCAGAATGGAGCCAATAATTCTTGGCTGGTTTTTAACCCAGTCAAAATACCCACTGTTTTGCCTGAGGCATACAGGATGATAGCGACACAAAAGTTTTAAAGATGTCGTTTAATTTGTCCCCCTTCTCGGGGCAGGACTGATTAACGTAACAAGCATTAATCCCCATCACAAGCAATGTGAACAAGTCAGCATCTCCAAAAGAAGCGTGCAGTTCTTGAGGCATGAAAAAGACATCAGGTACTTCCCCGGAGGAATATCACAAACCGAGCTGAGCTTAGCAGCCAAACTCTCCTGGAGGAAACTCTCACACCTGTGTCCATTCCACCAACTTTGGTCAAATCCCAGGCAGATGTAAACCCATACGGAACAGACTGCAGGACCAAGATTCTGCTTACATGGAAAAACCTGCCAGTATGAAACAATTTTATCTGCAGCTGTCAGCTAAATCTCATCTGAGAGACTATGTCCTGCCAGCAAATGTGGGCTATGCCTTTATGAAAGGCTGGACTAGTCCATTTTTGACACCACTCCATACTTTTTAATGCAAGTACTAATGTTTCTAGCATATTACCTTCCAAATGTTGCAGCACGACATGCTTTATAGGAACTAATGAATCACATAGTAAAAACTAATTGCAACTTACATACTGTTGTGAACTGAGTTTTGCAACATAAAAGCAATCAGCCAGCAATTAAAATGCTAATATGGGGCTGAACCTCATATAACAGTTTGCCAAAATCTAGTGCAATACCGTGCTTCCTGGAGAATGTTGAACAGATGGAATTTAGTTAGTAGGTATTCATTTCATCAAGCTTATAAACCTTACCGTGCTGGAGGAGGGTCCCCACCATGATGTGTTATATATTTCCAGCATTAGAAATTACAGTAAAAGATCTGCCTAACATGATATATTTTCTTCTTTTGGCTGGCTTTTTCTATTAACATGTAAATGATTAACAAAGTCTTAGCAAGTCAGAAAGGAGTGGTATGTAACAGATGTGCTCTCCAAATACAGGTTTTGAATTTTTTTGTTTTGTTTTGTTTTTGTTTTAAACTGCAAGTTTTGAAGAGGACCACAGATAAATTAATATAGATGGACTCCCAATGTGGTAGTGGTCATCATCAAACCAACTTTTGCTTTTAATTATGAAAACTCCTTGACACAGATTTGGTAATGCAAGATTCTGAATTCAATAAGACAATTACATTTTAATTGGATTCACCTCCCCCACATCTCCTTTTTCTTCATTACATTCCTAATACTAAGACAATTGAAATACATTAATTAATTCAAGTGGGGAATTATTAATTTTCAACATCATCAGCCTTGGAGAAATTACTAGTGGTCCTGGAACAAAGCTCCCAGGAAGATGAGGAGCAACAGACTGTGCCCTGTATCCAGTTCTAGCACCAGCCACATAAGTCTCCATTTTCCCTGAGGACAAGAAATGTCTTAGCAAGGTATGATCCTGGGAAGTTAGTGAATTATTCTTTAGCAAGCCTCATTCGTTGCAAGTTAGCCTTTACCTTTGTTCCATCACTCTTGGCAGCAACACTGGAAAAGCATGGACAAGTTCTAACAGAATTAGTAACCTCTTTGTACTAAGTCATCTGCAGACTGGCACCAGGGAAGGAGACCAGAGTAGGCACTGAGAACATGGTGATGCCAACCAAAGTCCTATCAGCTGAGCACAGGACATGGGAAGTTAATGAGAGACTCAAGAATGTCCTTGGCCTTGCCTGCTTGGATGAAGCTGTCTTTCAGCCTTAAGAAACCTTTAGTAATGAGTTCTTGGCTCTCAGGTCCTTGCACAACCCAAGCATAAGCTAGGCTGAATCACTATCAGGTCCCAAGACACAGTCAGGCACAGATAATACACATATCAAAAATGGACTGAATAATTTTCTTCTCACTCATCAGTGGCTTTCATAGATTCCTTAAGGTCTCCCATTCAAAAATAAAACTATTTTTCTCACTTTGCTTACAGTCCCTTTTCCTGTGCAATGCTCTCCAGGAAAGACCTTCCTGGGAGGACTATGTTCCTTACTTAATTATCACAGAAACACAGAATGGCAGGGGTTGGAAGGGACCTCTGGAGATCATCTTGTCCAACCCCCTGCTGGAGCAGGCACACCCAGAGCAGGGGGCACAGGGACGCGTCCAGGTGGGGTGTGAATGTCCCCAGGGAAGGGACCCCACAGCCTCCCTGGGCAGCCTGTGCCCCTGCTCTGGCACCCGCACAGGGAAGGGGTTTGTCCTCATGTTCAGGTGGAACTTCCCGTGTTCCAGCTTGTGCCCGTTGCCCTTTGGCCTGTCATTGGGCACTATTGAAAAGAGCCTAGTCCCATCCTCTTGGCACCCTCCCTTTAGATATTTATAGGTATTTATGAAATCCCCGCTCAGTCTTCTCTTCTCCAGGCTGAACCAACCCAAGTCTCTCAGCCTTTCCTCATAAGGGAGATGCTCCACTCCCCTGATCATCTTGGCAGCTCTCCACTGGACTTCTTCAAGCAGTTCCCTGCCCTTCTTAAGCCGGGGGGCCCAGAACTGGACACAGCACTCCAAAATAATCACTTCTCTTCCTTACCATTTTATCCTTAGCATCTCCAAACACCCACTTTTCTCATCTCTTCTTCACTCCAGCCCAAGCTCCAGAGCAATACGCAGCTAATGCTCCCAGCTAAAGCCCAGCAGTAAAACCCCATGCTCAGCACACCTTCCACCATCTGCACTCCCCTCCCATGCATCCATCCTGAAATGAAACAGGGCACAAAGTGCAGCAACAGTCTGAAGGCATGACAGATTCCTAAAATGCAAATGTCCCAAAAGGTAAGAAACACCCCTCCACATGTTCTGAAGGATGGCAGAGCTGCTAAATGAGAGGAGATGGGCTGAGGTTTTCTGCCATGTTTCAGTGCTGTAGCTCTACCAGCACGTCGGAACAGAAGGTGTCATTTTGAGCCTACTTTAAATTTATGAAGTAGTAAACCTATTGCTCAGGGTGGCAAAAGGTGAATCACCATTAAAGGAGTGACCTGGACTCTGAAAGAGGTCTGTCAACAGAGGAATTGGAAACTTAAAGCATGGCTTCCCAAATTACTGCTCTGAGATTGCTTTGGAATAAAATTGCCAGGAGGAGTGTGGGGGGCAAAAGTGCATTACACCTAAAATTGTCTTTCATGACAGCAAGGCAGAGCCTCCATTAGCCGGGCTAGGAAAGGAGTACGTTTCACAAAACCTTAGTATTCATGGAAGTCATAGAGATTTGCCTCTACCTTTTCCCCCAGGGAACCCAAAAATTGGCAGGGGTGCTTACGATTTGTCATCAAAACAGAAGAGCTCTGGTGTTCACCCTCACAGGCAATGCATCAGTACAGATACAGACTGTCTTTCTCAATGAGGGCTTTATGTTAAAAAATAAAAGCTGGATTCTCTAAGGTCCTTAATACAGAGGAGAGGAGCAGTACCTTTATTTCACTGCAGTGAGCAGAGACTGTGGCTGGGTTAAGGGTATGCCCCAAATTGCATGCCACCTTGGGTAAAACACCCAGTGCCGCTGTCATTGCATTCTGCTTCACTTAACAGCACATACATAAGGAAACAAGCAGTAAAATGCTAAAAACCTCCTTCCATACAGGAAGCTCCCAAGCCCACACACTTACTCACCAATTTATATGTCAGCTGGGGCCTATAGCACCACCACCATTTTTAAGTAGTTTATTCTTCTTGCAGTAGGTGCAGACACTCCGGTCCAACTCAATTCTTCACTGCTTTATTGGTAACTTGACACCCACACTTATATAAAGGCGGAAATGGCTATAAATAGCTCTAAGCAGTTGTGCTGGTTTTGGCTGGGGAGGAGCTTCACAGTAGCTAGTATGGGGCTGTGTTTTGGATTTGTTCTGAAAAGAGTGTTGATTGATAATGCACCGATGTTTTTGTTATTGCTGAGCAGGGCAATATTGCTGAGTCAAGGCCTTTTCTGTCCCTCACCCCACCCCACCAGTGAGGGGCTGGGGGGGCACAAGGGGTTGGGAAGGGATACAGCTGGGACAGTGACCCCAACTGACCCAAGGGATGGCCCACACCATATGACATCATGCTCAGCATATAAAGCTGGGGGAAGAAGAAGGAAGGGGGGGACGTTCGGAGTGATGGTTTTTGTCTTCACAAGTCACCATAATGCATGGTGGACCCCTGCTTTCCTGGGGATGGCTGAGCACCCGCCTGCCCATGGGAAGTAGGGAGTGAATGCCTTGTTTTGTTTGCTTGTGTGCACAGCTTTTTTTTAATCTATTAATCTGTCTTTATCTCAGCCCACGAGTTTTCTCACTTTTACTCTTCTGATTCTCTCCCCTATCCCACGGGGGGGAGCGAGCAAGCGGCTGTGTGGGGCTTGGTTGCTAGCTGGGGTTAAACCACAACAGCAGTGGAAGCTGGCTGATATCACAAACATGTTAATGAAACAATGTTGGTTTGTATCTGCTGAAAATCTGACCCTCATAATGTGATTCTATACACATTTATGAGAGGCTGTAAGCACACGTTATCTATCTTTTATGAGGCAGAAATAGTTACTGTACACGTTTGAACCATAAATACACTGAATTTAAAGGTAAGTAAATTAAAGCAAAGCTGACGCTTAAGTCAGACGTGATAAAAATGCTACTGTAATACCTGACAGTGTTAAGCTTTGTTGTTCCCCTCTGATGCCCTGGAATAAATATTGCAATACGGCTGAAGTTCTTGTTTCATTGTGCCCTGGGAGGGGATTGGGTTCGGACTGCCTGCTCTGGGAGCCTTACAAAGAGGCTTGTTCAACGACCTCATAATACTTCGCTTTCATGCAAAGCTTTGGGATAAATGGGAATCTCAGCATACCTGAAGCTCTGCTGTCATATTATTGTGCCTGTGTGCACCACAAAACATCTCAATGAGCGGCGAAAGCAGAAAGTTCTCCTCTGA
Organism: Phalacrocorax aristotelis; assembly: GCF_949628215.1. Lineage (NCBI taxonomy): Eukaryota > Metazoa > Chordata > Aves > Suliformes > Phalacrocoracidae > Phalacrocorax > Phalacrocorax aristotelis. The sequence goes on along the minus strand of NC_134277.1, from coordinate 8,254,155 downwards.
TTAACAAATAACAGTATCCTACACAGAAATATTATTTTCAAGGAACACACAAAAGCAACCAGATAATCAAAACAGCTCTGTATTTTCCAAATTTACACTTTCTTTTGCTTTATTCTCATGTATCTCTAATAGCACGGCAGAGTGAAGGGAGGAAGGAAAAAGGACTTTTGTGGTTATCAAGGGGATTGCAGTAGGAGCTTAGTGTTCAGGAAGAACATGAAGGAGACAAAGGAATACAGACATGTCAAAAAGAAAAAGTACTAAAAAACACTTTCTTGTCTAATGTAAGGTCAGAGGAGGAACCTGGCATGTTATGTTTCACTCCGCTGTGAGTGAGGGATGGAGCAGTAACTCTGATCGTTGCCTCTGGAGCAAGCCCCAAGTAAGAAAAATAACTCAGGGAAAATCTCACAGCCTGCTCCCTCACAGGAAAATATTCATCTGAGACTGCACTTGCAACTGGGGAATTTGCATGTGATTTCAGGAGCCACCCTCCCACCTAGGGCAATTGTTCTCGCTGCGGGAGAGAGAAGCTCAAAGCAGTTATTTGAGACTTCTCTCCCGCCTGGATCTTCTCCTCTCATAAGATCCCTGACACTGGGCACTACAGCAGCTGTCGCCAGTTGCAGAATTTCTTTTTTTCAAGTAGCACTAAGGAGGTGAGTGGAATTAACAGACACCGAGGCATCACAGACCATGGTATAGTGGCATCAGTAGATAAAGTTTGCTTCTGGTGACCTACAGAGATAAAAGCACTGATGAGAAGCCTGCTGAAAGAGGAGGATGGAGCTGTGGGCATAACCCAGAGCCCAGTTCAGCCGTATGAAGGGGCTTCAGCACAAGAGGCAAGAAAGGATGGAAAGGAGGAAAATGGTCAAACCCAGGGACTTTGAGGGATCATCTCAGTGAGAAGTAAACCTTCAGGGGCATTTCTGTGTTGTGGCTAACAGTCTTTCAAGTGGTGAACCAACCCCACTTCCAGATAACAGCCCATAAATCACTCAGAAATCACCATCATGGGAGCCAGGGCATATGAAAATAAAAAAAAAGGTAAAAATTAGAGATGGGCAAAAGGACAGGATGTTAGCTACAAGCAAGTCATCAGCTTTTTCAGAGAAGATAACAAAATCAGCAATAAGCAAAGCAGAATGAAGAGAGGAGGAACAGCGAAGGTATAAGAGAAAGAAATGCTGTGCCAGTGTGCAGCTCCCTTCCACGCTCTAGATGGACTAGTAAGAAGGAACAGAACAAAAATAGGCCAGTGAGTGAAGGATGAAGGCAATTTAGGCTATTTGAAAGAGACATATCTAGGGATTGTGACCTGACAGCAGTGGGAGGGGATGATGGGAGAAGAGATAATACTAAGAGGAATGAAAGGAGCAAGAGAGGAGGTACCCAGGCACCAGTGGGATAGCTTTAACCAGGAAAGTGTTATGAAAATTTTATTAAATAGCTTTGTGTGGGTGTCTAATGGTTTATCACAGCTGAGCAATGGGTGTGAGTGGTTTTTTTTACCTTTATGACAAAATGCTGGTGTATATATCAAATTTCCCCAAGCCAGATCAAAGTGCACTGGTTGAAGCCACTGTCTGAGTGCCACTGGTCTGTCCATGCTCTGGTGGAGCTCGTGATAGCTGGAAGGCAGGCAAACACAAAGCAAGCACGTCCTTCATGCTTGAGAGTAGTCAAGAAAATGAAGTGAGAGTTGGGAAGAACCGAGGTCCCCGTGGAGAGTACTGACTTTGTACAAAAGTAATGGGCAAAGTCAGAGAGGTGAGATTTGATGAGGACAGAGACGTCAGGTCAGTGAGATGAAGGCTATAATTGAATACGGTGAGGTGGTAGCAGAGGTAATTAGGGCTCAGTAAGCTGCAAAGGGCACAAATTAAATGAGGATAAAACAGAAGTTAAAGCACAAAGACAGTAAGCGTGCTGGGTTTCTTTGCCAAAGGCAATCTGGCTGATGAAGATCAATTAATTGAATTCAAAGAGCTGGGATGAGCCAGGCCTCCTGGGAAAACAGAGTTTCGGCTGTAAAGAGGAAGAATAGAGCTGGTGAGAGAACACTGGGTGGTAATAAACAAAAGTAATTTGGGCTCAAAAGAAGATAAGAGGGAGCTACCATGAAAGGATAAATTAGGAGACAGTGCTGGCATTGCAGGGAGGAAAACAGTGAGAGAATTAAAGTTTGAGAAAAGGATCAGAGAGCAGGAAAACTGAAAGAAGAAAGGAGAGAAGAGCACTACCAGAAGTGGGAAGAATGAGGAACATAAATTAATTTGTGGTGTTGTCATGTTGCCAGACTGGAGGGGTGGGTAGTCAGAGACCCTAACCAAATCCAACACCTCTCTTCTAGTCAATAGCCAACACACCCTCCCAATGAGCAATCAGAGGAGCAGCACTCCATTCAACACTGTATTTCACTCGCTTTCCTCCTCCCTTTGCACTGAATCCATAAGGCGTGTTGAAACTACCAAATTAAAGATACAGAGCCATCCCTGCTGTTAAAATGTGGAAATTATCAACTGGAAAGCACCACTGGTAATTTTCAGGATTTCCCTCTTGTCTACTCAGTCCTACTGGGGGAGGTCTGACTTTTTGATCAGAAATTTGGCTGCATCATGTTGTTTTCCAACACTTCCCAGGCACGTGGTGTTCTCATATAACAAGATGGACTCCTTTCCTCCAGTACCTGGTGCCACAGAGGCTCTCAGGTTGGTGCTGAGGAAGGTTGAGGGTTGAGTCCCTGCTGGATGGTATGGCTTGACTCCCAAAGCAAGCCTGTCTGGGCTCTCTGTCACTGTGAGAAGGTGTCAGGCTTTAAGGAGGCTCTACTTCCACCTTCCCCAACAAAAACACCTAGAGGTCTCTGAAGCCCAAGTTCTGCACTTTGTCAGAGCACACACTAGCAGGCGGTAACCTTTAGGTAGATTAATCTTGGGTCTTATGGATCTGATGGACCAGGACCAGAAAGTAAAGGGGTTGTAAACAGATCTGTCCTGGTCCTCACATGGTGAGTCCATTCCTCTCAACGGGATCTTAGCCCAGCAACCTTCAGCAACTTCTGGGGCTCAACAGACTCTGCATACCTCAGGGTCTGTAGGAAATGTCTCTTTCCTTCCTTCCCCTTGAAGGTTTGGATGTGGGCTTGCTCCCTGGCTCCCTTCATATTTTCCTGGTCACCACACCTTCTAGAGCCCTGTTGAATGTCTCCCAGTCTCTGCACACTACATCCTCGCATCAAGGGGTCCTCCCCCCTTAAGTGAGCTCTGCTGCTGGTTGGGAAGTGCAGCTCCTCCCTCCCAGGGTCCTCCACAACCCAAGGTGTACCAGTGAGGACCAGGTGATGAGGCTGTTCTTTTCCCTGCTGCTGCACATCTCTCTACACTTTAACTCCTACCCCTAGTAATAGATAAATGCAGAATTAATCCCCAAACTTCTTAAGCTTATGTTAATTAGATTAGCAGCCTAGAAGGACAACATGGCAGTGAGATTTTTCACAGTCCTGATTCAAATAAAGATAAAAATAGCTGTTTAGAAAGCTACTTTTCCATGGATATTCACATGCTTCCCTGCACTGTCCATCCAAGAGGTGCAGCAAATGGAATTGATTCTAATTCTGCCAAAGACTAATGGTGGATATAGGCCAAATGCAGAAGTGGATTCACCAACAGAGTGAAATCTGCTGAAGGTGATGAAGATCCTTCATTTCATTTCACGGTTCTTGAGAGGACACAGAGTAGGTTTGTTTTAAACCCTTCTATATAAGATTACCAGCCGCCTCCCCACTGTGAGACTGTAGAAAATGCTGATAAAAAAGTAAATTGCCACTTGAACAGTTTATATCCCAGCCAGTGCACAATAAAAATGGAGATAAGGACAAATGGACCCCTGTATGTGTTATTTTGAGAAAGAGAACATTGAGTATCACACGTTTGCCTTGTCTGCAGGCTAGTTACCGCTGTACCTGACCACCTCCATAAAGCACTCTTAGGTATGTTGGTTAAGAGCTTTATTATCTTTATCAGTACCTGATGATTATGTTATTATTAGTTGATTTTTGAGTCAAATGGGCTTTTCTATAGCATAAAAACAATATGGCCATGAACTGTTGATTTTCTATACAGAACCTGGTAATGAGATAACAGTCAAGAGATATGAAGCTCCCACTAGGCCAGGAGATGTACATATATACAGCATGCAAACTTTGCCCAAAGAGTTCCCAAAACAGGAATTATTTTCTCTTTTTTTCTTTCTTTTTCTATTTTGCGGTCTGGGAACTTTGGGACAGAAAGGATTAAACATTAAACTATTTGTTTAATGGCTTCAGAGCCTCCTCAGTGAAGATCAGATAAGACAGGAATCCAAAGGAGAATAGGGCTAAGATCTGGCCTGAGAAACATGCCAAAACAAAACAGACATTGCCACTGTTCATTTGGCTGAGAGCGCATGCCCACTGTTATAATTTCTGACTCAGCAATTACAGCGTAATAACCAAAACTGACAGGGATGGCACTTGCTGCCTCCCCTGGAGAGCAAGAACTGTGATGGAGCCTTTCCATGGACTCCCAGCACAGGCTCATCCCCTATAGTCCAAGTTTGACTCAGCACCAGAGAAGACTTTTGCCACTTTGGCTGCTTTGTGTCCACTATATAATGGAAAAACCCATAGGTTTTATCCTTTTTTGCTCCTTAACAACTGGTTTGAGTTTCCAGTACTACTGTGATTAGGGTAATCCAAGTTATGCAATCAGCCCAGTTTATATTCCCAAAACAAAAGACAGAAGTGCTCTGACTGGAGTCCATATTTTCTGTCTGATTGCTTTTCATTTCACACTTCTTTGTTTTAATTACATTTTAAGATAAAATACAGGGATTGTAGTTATTTGGACTCAATGAATATTGTACAGATTTAAGGGTCATAGGAAAAGGAAAGGAAAAAAGACAACTAATACCTCATTGTTTACTGTGGTTCCTATAACAGGTGCAGTCAAGTGCTGAGTGAGTTTTAATAGAAATCTGGTTTGATTGTGATTAAAGGAAGAACTTGCTGAATGAATTCTTCAGCTCAAAAGTATGGGCTTTTAATTTTTTTACACGTATTGAGCATAAAAAAGCTGATTCTGCAAAGCTTTCTTGACCTCACTGATTGCAACCAATTACAAGATGGATGGCCTGGATTTAAAAGTATCAGTATGCTGCAGCAGCTGGCCAAGTATGTCTTAGACAGCTCAACAAGGAGATGGTAGGGAGGAAGGGGACACATTATGGATTTTATGATTCCTTTATTAAGGCAGTAAAAATCTTGCTTGGCTAGACAAGCTCTTTTTTATTAAAAAAAAATTAATAAATAACAAAAACAAAGCTAGCACTTATTTGCTTTAATATTATTTAAATGATATAATCATTAATTATTAAAAAGCTGTTCCTTTTCTTTATTCTCATTCCCAAGAGCACTGAGAAAGATTTGCACACAATCAATATGGTGCCAACAGTCTCCCATTTCCCTTTTTGTTTCTCCTCTTGCACGGTTTCAAGAGAGACACTACCCAGAACAGCCAGTAACACTGCAAATGGTGCTTTCACAGCTGAACTGGTGAGGAGCAGAGTGGCCCACAGTATGCAGAATGGCTGAGGGAATTTGTAATGTTATACTGCATCTTGCACAGCTCACATATTAGAGCTCATACATAATCTTTGCTATGTCACTATGAAAAACACAATACCTGCACCCAGTAGAACAGATTTCAAAGCTCCAGAGGATGACAGGGTGATACTCATGAGGAAGCAACAATTTCCCAATGTTCAGATCTTGCCTTAAGGTCCAACAGATGTCATGCTAGTGGTTACACAGTGAACTTTATGACCTCAGCTTTTTAAAAATAAAGGCCTGTGAAATTACATACAAAGCAAGCAGTCTGTCCCAGAAATGCATCATGACCTAATCTCTAACTGCGCCTTCACACATTTTTTTCCATGTACGTCTCATTAAATGAGTCACAAAGAGGGAGAGATAGGGCTGTTATTTCCTAAGTTCTTTACATCTGGATTTGCAATCTTAAAAATTTCTGACATATCTTTCATGGTAGGAAATAGATATAATAATAGTGGTGTCTTCTTGCACTGAGTTCTCGTTAGGCACAGAGATATTGAATAATGGGAGTTAAACTAATCAAAACACTTAAAAAATCCATGAAAATCTAAATCAAGAAGAGGAATAATACCAACAGCTTTTCCAGTCCAAACCTTTGCTGAATGTGGAATCATTTCTCTGACAGTAAACACATTAGCATTTTTTAAGACCGTGAACTTGCTTATAGCTAACTGGGCATTAACCTGGTCATAGCTAACTGAACATTAGCACCACTGACCATTAAGGCCAGCAGTCTGTAAGCATCAGGCACTTCAAGGGTGCTGAGAGTTCTCCAAATGAACTGAAATATCAATAGCTAATGTGATGAGGCCCTCACCGCAAAGCCTAATGAGAGTGTTTAGTTAGATGCACTTCACTGGATTGATGGAGTATATCTCCTTTGACTGTCAAAGGGGTACAAGGTACTGCTGCGCCATAAACCTGTCCACTCAGCTACGTGGACCCAGCCACAGACACCAAGAGACTTCTGGATTTCTGTGCAGGTGTCTAATATCTCTCCCCTTTTCAACTCTAATGAACAACCGGTATAAAGTGGTATAAAATGGCAACTTTGTGGCTGAGAAGGGAAATTAAATATCAGGACAAAACATACAATTATGTTATGCTAGAAGACGAAAATCAAAACAACCTTCTGAGTTTTATGAAGAATATGGTGTACTAAACAGGAAAGAGAATAGAAAGATACTTTTTTTTTACTCCATCCTATTCAGGTTCTCATATCACCCTTATTTCTCAAAATCTAAGTGTCAGCCCTCAAATATATTTAGGTAACTTTCATGAATGGAAATCTGGGCCAAACAGCCTTCCAGGCAAAAATTAAGTGATGTGGCCATTCTCTGGGGCCCTGCGACGGCCCACAGATGACAGAGTTGTGATGCCTTGTTCTGCAGTGCTTGGAGGAGCAGGCGTTCTTTACTTTCTACTCTCTGTACAATGGAAGTTTAGCAATTTAGGGCAATTGCAGTTCTTTAGTCTCATGCCCACAAACAAGAGGCACAGGATTCAATAGGCAGTTGTAACCTTCCCCCATAATTTTTGTTCTGTACTAGCCTAGTAAAACCTTATAGAAATATTATTTTTAATCAGTTCTGTAGTTTTTAGAGACACTCCTACAGAACACTACTGACTCCCAGTTCAGAGTGAGTGACGGGAATAAAGAATGCCACTGCTGAAAGATGCACTCTCCACATCCCAGCCTTAAAATAGACACAGAGAAAATTAGATATCTGATATTTTCTCATCCCTTATTAGCAATCATAAAGCCAAGGCAACATGTCTATATACTCTTCCACCTGAAGACTGTTTCCCAAGTAGAACCAAGTAGAAAAGCACAATTCCACTTTACAAATGGCAAAATGAAAGGACCTTTTCACGTCTCACCCAAAGATCTTTCACAGATGAGGTCTTCCAGAACACTTATGCAGTCAGATCTAATGAATGATGGGACTCAGCTAATGAAGCGATACTAGCATTACAAAATAATAGAGCTGAGTAAATTAAAACAAAGAAACAAAAAAACCCAACCCAACAGGGAGGGAGCTGGTAGAATAGGCATCAGCATTGCAAAGCCTGAAAGGTTTTATGGTTCTTTAAAGGCCTTCTTTTTTTGTTGTTGAAATGACAAGGAAAGCCCTTTATGTAAAGTTGCCACTCGGCCTGCTAGAACCACACGTTCCATTAAATCAAGCATGCAAAGTTCTGCCCGTGGATTGACATCAGCCTAATTATGAACTAGGCCTAAAGTCATCGATCGATTATTTTAGCCCTCCATCCTTAGATTTTCAACTGGGCAGATGCAAAGGGAAACAACTTCTCCAAACATTACCTCAATGCAGCAAGGTATATAATACTCAACTGCAGTGAGGAACACTCTTCTGTAGGTTCTGTGCTGTGCATTTGAAACACAAACAGTGCTTAAACAAATGGGCTCAAGTTAATTAAATCAATAACGCAAGCAAATTACTTTTTCAAGTGTAAGTTTTATTAAGCATTATTTTACTTTACTGGGAGTTAATTACCAGCATAAGGAGCTAGGTATGGTTGTGAGCTAAACACAAAGCACTGAGCCTTTTGTGCTACTTTCCTAATACGCTAGTACTAAGCCTATTACTTGATTGTGCTTTTCAAAATGTCCTCTCCTGCTTTACCTAAACTAATATAAAATAAGATCACTAATGAGATGTATTGCACTTAGACTTTTATTTGTACAAGAAGTGAAAAAAGAAAAAAAGAACCCACCAGAGTTAGAGCATTAATAGCTGGTTTTATTAAGACTATGTAGCCACATGACTACAGCATGTTACCATGCCACTCAACAAAGTGGCAGGGTTTTCACCTCTTTCTTGCTATCTTGAGCAAGAGGTAGAGATTAAACTCATATTCATTATAGGTCCCTCTCAAGAGGGTCATGGACATCACCCCCAGGGATAAAGAGGAGGTTACGTTTTCAGATGTGACTGACCAAGTGAGAAGTGCAGATCCTGTACTTGTGGGGGAGAGTGAGGCTACCAGGCACCAAGACTTCGGATGTCTAGGGTGAAGGTATTTAAAGCTGAGCTCATCACTCTGGTGTCATTGCATACTTAATGGACATGGTTCATCTGATCCCTTCTGGTCATCTGCTTCACAGTGGACACCATTGAAGATGAAGAGAGTATAAGTACAAGAGGATCCATCAAGCGTGCAGGCAGTGCAGCCATTCAGAGACCTAGAGGCCAAAGAAACCCAGGGGTAGGGTTAAGATGCAGGAATCCTGAGGCTGACAGGACAGACGTTGCTTCTTCTTTTGAGGCATTTAGTACATGTGTGGATTGCATGTTCTTGTATTGATCAAAAGTAGCTCCTCTCCCCAGTTGTCCAGCCTTCAGAATAAAGTAGAGGTTAACCTGAAGAGAGGGATTGAGAATACATAACTGGAGGGCTGGAGGGACAATTAAGACAGTCAGTTCTGCAATACATTTGGTGACCAGCCATATTTGAGCAGAAAGAACTTCTTGTGGGTGGTGAATATTTCCTTTCGAATTACCTGCTCATGTTAACTGCTATAAATTTATCGGCCATACGTTTCTTCTCGGAAGATAAAACAGAGAAAATAGATACCCTTGACAGTTTTCTTGATTTAAAGTAAGGAGTCACACAACTTTTTACCTCACAGTTCTCAGTCCTAAATCCCACTTAAGAGTTTTCACTTTGTAATCAAGCTGTGTAGGTACAGGTAGTAAGCATGCATTTTAGATGTTCTTCAATCTGCAAGCAAGGTATTGCAAAGGTGGCCACTGCTCAAGGAAAGCGCAGGGATCAGGCAAGCTGTCCAAATGAAAGGCCAATGCTGCATGGGACTGTCTAACAGTTCAGTCCCCATTCCCTCTGCCAATCAACCCCAACAGCCTTAGCCACAAAACTGATGAGCTGAAATGATGATTCTGTCAACATCACCTCCTGTTGCAATATCAGGTTCATATAGGTCAATTGCTGAACATATCATCAGTGCTATATTCATTGGTTTTGGATCCTCTGGAATGTAGGAGGTGGGGAAAACTGAAGTTGTTTGGAAAACCTGCTCATGGCCAAGAAAATGGTGGCAGCAGTACCACCATCTTTGGTGACACCAGCCCCATCCTCTTTGGCATGAGAGCCACAAGAGTCCAGCAAGTGTTCTGGGAAGTTTGGAGAGCATAACAGTTTGATGGAACCCCCTGAGTAGTGCAAGAAAGATAGTCTTCCAGAAGAAGGAATGGAAGGACGAAGTTTAATTTGAAATGTGTAGCTGGATATCTGAATTTAATATGTCAGGGGTAAGGGCAAAAGTGAAATACAGATGTACGGAGCTGCAACCCTAAGGAAAATAAGGGGTAGGGGTTGAGGGAGATGGATTTGGTAACCAGAAAGGAAGCTAAAGGTCACAAAAGACTTTGCTGAGGGAAGTACTGAATCTCAACTGCCTGTATGACTGCTTGGGCTTGAGCACTAAAAGAAAATAAAACAGCCAGATTAGCACTTAATAAAGGGATCCAAAACTCATAACATTCCTCTTATAAAAAAATTTCCAAACACCCTAGTAAAATTCTTTCCTGGAATGGGAGGCAGAAGGGTAGGTAGCAGTGGAAAGAGGGAGTTTTCTTAAATAACTATGACAATATAAGCTAATTTCTTCCCCAGCTGCAGAAAAATAACAGCGCAATGTGGGGGAAGAGATTCATAGAATCATAGAATCATTTAGGCTGGAAGAGACCTTTATCATCATCAAGTCCAACTGTTAACCTGGCACTGTCAAGTCCACCATTAAACCATGTCCCACATCTACATGACTTCTAAATACCCCCAGGGATGGAGACTCAACCCCTTCCCTGGGCAGCCTGTTCCAATGCTTGATAACCCTTTTGGTGAAGAAAGTTTTCCTAACATCCAACCCAAACCTCTCCTGGTTCAACTTGAGGCCATTTCCTCTTGTCTTATTGCTTGTCATTTGGGAGAAAAGACCAACACCCACCTCACCACAGCCTTCTTTCAAGTAGTTGTAAAGAGCGATAAGGTCTCCCCATAGCCTCCTCTTCTCCAGACTAAACAACCCCAGCTCCCTCAGCCTTCTGGGCTATAAGCTTTTACTTATATCTAATAGGAATTTTTCTTTTGGCAACTAGCACCTATTGCTGTTCACCTCTGAGAAGTTTTGGTGTGTGTTCTCTCTATAATCACCTCATTAGGTAGATAAAGGCAACAAGATCCTCCTTTAGATCCTCTCTCTTTTCCAGGTCAAACCAATCCGGCTTTTGCAGCCTCTCGTGGTACTTTATGTGCTCCGGGCCCTGGAGCATCATGGTGGCCTTCTGCTGTACTCACTGGTATGTCTGTGTTCCCCTTGTATATGGTTCTTGGCCAGCTGGGCACACTGCTATCGCATGTCCAGGCGGCTGTCGACCAACACCCCCAGGTCCTTCTCCACCGGGCAGCTCTCCAGCCACTCCTCCCCAAGCCTGCAGCGTTGCATGGGGTTGTTGTGACCCAAGTGCAGGACCCGGCACTTGGCCTTATTAAACCTCATAAAACTGGCCTCGGCCCATTCATGCAGCCTGTCCAGGTCCCTCTGCAGAGCCTTCCTACCCTCAAGCAGATCAACACTCCCACCCAACTCGGTGTTGTCTGCAAACTTACTGAGGGTGCACTCGATCCCCTCATCCAGATCATTGATAAAGATATTAAACAAGCCTGGCCCCAAAATCGAGCCCTGGGGAACCCCACTTGTGACCGGCCACCAGCTGGATGTAGCACCATTCACCACAACTCTTTGGGCCCGGCCATCCAGACAGCTTTTTGTCCAGCGAAGCCATCCAGAGATACTCACCTATCTTTATTTCTTCTCTGTGCTCTTCTGTGCTTTCAGCATATGAAATGGCTCATGTGGATAAACTGCAAGCACTTAACTGAAATAGCCTCCAAGTCCAGTTAGTGTCACTCGTGATATGCGGCAGTGAGCTTGGCAGAAACTCAGATCATTAACAAAATTTAACCCCCTACTACAGAATGCCTTTGGGCACTCCTGCTCTCAGCAGTCATCACCATCCAGTGCTGGCCTGTCAATAATTAAAATGCAATCTAAGAAATAATGGGAAATTACTACTTCTGGATGCTTTCCTGATAGCTGAGCACCAGTTGCCTTGTTCTGAGCTGTAGAAGCTTTCAGGCAGCTGCTACCCGTGAGCGAGGAAATGGTGAGATTTGGAAAAAGAGCTGCAGACAGAGAGAGGAGCTGCTCACAAGTCAGGCCTACTCTGATGGACAGGTTTTTCCTTCTATCTGATGGTCTCCAAAGCTTCCTCTGAGGTTTGGTAACTCTGTGACCCATTTCACTGGCTAAGTGGCTGTTCAGGGCCAGACATACCCAGATCTTTATGTGCCGTTGCTCCAAGGGGCAGTGTTTGATTAGAGCACTCAGGTAACTGAAGATAACAATCTCAATAGCTACAACTCAAAGATAGTCTGAGCTACGGGCTGTAGGAGAGCTGGTGTTGAGTACAGCATAACACTGACTGAGGGAATTTATGCTGAGTCTCTGGAGAAAAGGGAAGGAAGTTTTGTTGACTCCCAGGAGAGGGAGGGACTCCCCTTTATCCCAACTGGATGTGACAGTGATTTCCCTCCGGGGAGGAGGGATAGGGCATAGGCTGAGGAGCTGGTGTGGGGTGGGTGAAGATCTCATAGCAGCCAAGCAGGTAGAAGGGGTTGAGTTTAGTCTGCATTAATGTATAGGCTTCCTTGAAGTAAGGACCGAGGAAAGTCCTTGATCACAGGATCCTTCTATTATGTTAAATGACACCTCTTCCTTTTCATCTGTATTTACACTACTCTAATGTCAGGCTGTCATGGAGACAAACTGAGCACATTTGGTGCTTAACTTTTCTTCATAAATCCTGCTGTACAGCCCTTCTTTATTATCTGTGCTTGAATTCTATACAGTCCATCCGTGTGTCCCAGTTATGACCTGCCCAGGGAGACCAGAAAATTCAAGGCACACCAGCTCGGGCAGAGTGGAGGCAATGCCTTCTCACACCGTGTCTCCCTGCCACAACACCCATGCTCGCACTCCCACCCCTTTCTGCTGCTCCTTATGCACTTTATCCCTCCACTGATTCTGGATTTTTTGCCAGGGTTTTTGTTCTCTAAATTGCCTCTCATTTAATTTTTCTCAGTCCCATTTTCTGATCTCTGCAATTTGCTGCCTCAAAAGTTTTGTAGAGTTGTAAAATGTCACTGTTCTCTGGGACAGGTGCACAACTGTGTGCCCCTGGGAGGACACAGCACTTACCTGCCTTTCTTGTGAATCTCTGGTGCTCAAATTTGGTGCCATCAGGCACCATAATGCTTTGGTTAATTTGGTTTTGGGAAGGAAGAATGCCAGTGCATCTTGTTTGGGCTGTTCCTACTCTAAGACACCTTGTCCTGCTGCTGCCGCAGTGCCACTGTCCAGCGTGGTTTCATTTGGTTTTCACTTTAAAATTCTGTATTAAACTCCCAGTACACACTTACTTAACACATGATTAAAGGACTAAAAAGAAACTGCTGCAACAAGCATTTTCTCCCACTAAAGCCTCTATATAGAAAAAATTGATAAGATGTCAAGTTTTTCCTTTAACCAATTTATCTTTCCTGCACAGTTAATAGTAAGATCATCTTGAATAACTAATCCACAGCCCTAGAGCAGAAGCTATCATTTATTTTAGCATTTTCATTTAAACAAAATGATATTAAAATCCAGCAAGATATGATACGTAATCCAATAATGTAAGGTAATGTAATTCTAGTCCATGTAGCAATCATTCCCACAAATAATCTGACCATACACGACCAGCACAATTTATAGCAAGTTTTATTGTATTTACTGTTATGATATGACTAAAGTCACTAATGAAAAGAATAAATGCTCTTGGCTTAAAGAACTGATTGGCTGAACCTCAAGCACTCACTGGCGAAAATTTCATTTGCTTCAGCTTTGTTATATCATCAATTCTTCTGATTTTTACTGAAAGACCAATGCATATCTTTGACAGCTATTTGAGGGAATTCACTACCAAAGTTTATTTATTAGTGAAATATAATCCCTGGTAAATCAAACCAGGCTATCTTTACTCTTATAAAATGTCAAATCAGTATCTCAGTTCCCAGCGAGCCAGTCAATCCTATCTAGTCTTTAATTGTATCTAAATCTAACTACTGAAGACCTCCAGATCTGGACTTTTCCTGCAGAAAGGGCTTTTTATCAGTGTCACAGGCCTGCCTAGGCATGACTTGCATTACTGACCCCAGCCTGATGAGAGCACCAGACTTTTTAACGTAACACTACAGTATGGCTACTTACTTCAGCACCACGATCTGTGTTTGTGAAGATAAGAGAATAAACCACCAAAAAAAGAGTATACATACAAGAAAACCATATAGTGGTGGCTGTAAGGAGGGTATATTGTCTGCTTGCTCTTCCATCCTACATTTTCCCTGTGCAACCTTTTTTGGCTGTACCAAACACAGGCTTGGATTAACTTTCGATCTGACCTTGTATGGTCATTCTCATGTTCTTATGAATTGTTCATTCAGTAAAGTTTATAGTAGAAACTATTTCACCCCCATTCAGACTGATAGTTAGCATGGTTTTCCTCATATTACATGGACAGGTTAAAAAAAAACACAAAGGTATAAATGGGATAATTTTTTCTTTTTTTCGAAAGATCTTCTGTACATAAAGCAGCCATTTACACATGAAGTGATGGAGTTGTTGGGTAGGTTCTCCAGGGACTTTCATCTAGTACGAGGCAGCATGAAGCTGCAAGACATTGGTAATCTTCAGGAGGCTTTCAAGCACCTTCCATAAAATGCTTTTCATCAGAAGACCCCCATTGGCTGAGTGGGTTTTGGATCAGGCATCAGTATATGTGAAAGGTTTCAATCTTCTTCGATAGTCACCAGGAGGGAAAGACATCAAAATACTCTTTCCCTGTACACAGAAGTCTTGCTCACACATCTGTACCTGCGTGCTGCAACCCTTTCTTTGCAGCAATGAGGAAAGTTCACACATCAGTAATGCGTCAACTGCTGAAGGCAACTGGCCTTGGCTGCCCTAAGGGGACCCCAAAACAAGCCTGTTATCTTATACCCATGCCTGCGCTGGGCATGGTTGAGAGGCTGAGGAAGACAGAGACCACTAATCCCATCCTCCTTGAACTGCCCATCCAAGAAATTTTCTCTCTAACAATTAATGTTTGGAAAAGTTATGCCAACTTAATGTGACAGTCTTGTAGTTGGACTTGTCAAGTAGCCTCAGTGACAGGAATGTTACCTGATCACTGCATCATGTGCCTAGTAGCTGAAAAAACTGCCTACACCAGCTCAATAGGCCAGACAGGCTCAACTGTAATGTCAACCTGTCAACATAACATAGCCTTTCTCCTTATGACTATTTTTTCAATGAATTGTCTCAGTGTAATGGGCACCATGACAGCCCAGGGCAACACATTTCACAAGTTAAGCATTCATCAAATTCAATCAGCCTTCAGGTTCACATTTTCTACCTTTGAGTTTCTTGCTGTCCTGTGTTGTTGAACTCCAGAGAAGGACCCACAATCGTTTCCTAAATAGGCCGGGCTACCACTGGTCTCATTCTGTAGGCTGGAGAAGCCCCAGAGGTGTCTCAAGGTTAGCTGGGTGAATAATGGCACTCAGATCTCTGCTGGTATTAGAGGACTGTCACAGATGTTGCTCCTAAACCTTAACTTCTTCAAATAATAAATTACTTTCTTTCTGCTTTATTGGCTATTTCTTCCAGCCTCAGATTCTTTACCTCAGGGCAATAATTCCTCATAAAACTTCCTGTTGAAATTGCATTTGTTCCTGTACTTTGCATTTTATTCCTTGTCTATTAAGCTATCTTTTGCCTACCTGACTTTTTGACTTGCACTTTACATCTGTAACTGCTTTGCAATTAATCTGCACTGCAACAATTTTCCATCCCTGTTGCTTTGTTCTTTTTATTGGTTACATCTTTCAATGTCCCCACCTGATCTGTTATTAGCTGCCTGTAAAAATGCCTGTCCAGTTGTTGATGTGACAATATAACAGCTGTAATTTTCCAGGGAGCTGAGAACACAACTTCCCTTTCAGTTCCTGGGAACTGCCATGATTTAGTGAGTCTGAAAAGAATCTAAGAGTGCACCTACATTGCACCATGATGAACAGAGCAGAACTGCCAGAGCAAACGATGACGAGCCGGGCTCCAGAACAGCACAGCCCTACCCCTGAGTACGTTAGTTTTGTTAAAAGGCAGAGATTATCAGCTTGGGTTTATCACTGTGCTAAAAGAAATAAATTGCTCTTAGGGTCTGAGCTAGTATCTCTGCATGACTCAACAGCCCACATGGTATGTGTCTGCATCAGATAACTCCACATTAACCTGCTGATGTTTGCACTGAAATCAGCTGCAAGGCGTAGATGTGACTGAAGGCGGGATAGATCAAGCGATAGTCTTCTAGTATAGCTTTCCACTAGGGACGGGTGCAAGAGGCTTAAGGAGACATGGCCATTTTTGACAGCTCAGGCAAAAATGAAACACAGGAACTATCAGTCCTCCCCTAGATACCTGTTTCCCTGGCCCACTGATTGCCATTTACCAGTGTAAACAAAGGGGGCTGCTGTCACACAAACCTGCAGTGTAGAGGTGTCCCAAATGTGGCATTCAGCTCACAGCCCTGGGGAGGTCAGGCTGCCTGGGCACGATGCCTTCCTTGCATTGGTGACAATCTTGATAGATGCTTCACATGGCAGAATGTCCACCAGTATCCTGGCTACTGAAGCTAGCTAACTGGTAAGAAAGTTTGCAGACAATACAAAAACTGGAAGGAGTGTTTGATGCACTAGAGGGCTGTGCTGCCATCCAGAGGGACCTCGCTAGGGCTGGAGAAATGGGCCAACAGGAACCTCATGCAGCTCGACGAAGGCAAACGCAAAGTCCTGCACCTGGGGAGGAACATCTCCATGCACCAGTATATGCTGGGGGCCAACCGACTGGAAAGCAGCTTGGCAGAAAAGGCCCTGGGGGTCCTGGTGGACACCAAATTGAACATAAGCCAGTTCAATGGCAATGTGCCCTTGTAGCTAAGCAGGTAAGTGGTATCCTGGGCTGCATTATGAGAAGCATTGCCAGCAGGCAATGGCACAGTGCTAAATATGGGTAATACTGGCCCAAAATGTTGCGTGAATAGGGTAGAAACATGCTGGCTCACTCAGCGGCCACCCAAAGAGCCTTCCTCCACTACAACACCTATGTATGCTCCCCTGCAAAAATGCCTGCCCTGTTATGTGCCCCCTCTCAAAGCCTAGTGCAGAGCGAGTCAGGTACTGTCTATAGCAGACCTTTGCAGAAGCAAGGCTTCCCAGGACTGGCAGGAAAAGATGTATTTTTGCAAACAACATGTATTTGCAATTCCTGTCACTATGAATAAGCCAAAGGTCAGTTATCACCTTTGCCCGTCTCCCCAGCATAACAGTCTCTCTCCCCAAGATATGACCCAGATAGCTTTCTCCATTTAAGAATGCAGTAGTTGCACCATAGCTGCCCTTCAGTCATGCATTTCTTAGGTTCATAGATTTGTAATGCCAGAAGAGAACATTATGATCAGTGAGTATGACAGCACCATAACACAGGGCATAACATTTCACCTGGTAATTCCCATGTAACTTTTGCTTGAGCTGAGTAAAGCTTACCAAGAGAAATCCAGCAGTGACGGAGAATCCACAAAATCATTAGATGTAGTACTACCAGGGCGGTTGCCCCATAAAAAGTTACTTCATGTTGTTACCCTGAATATGTCCAGCCTGAAGTTCCAGGCACGAATTCTTACTATGTCTTTACCTGCTCATTTCACCGGTTCTCTGCCTTCAGTAATTTTTCCCTACATAAGTGTTTACAGTCTGAGAGTAAGACACATCTTTATTTCTGAGTAACCTTCCTTTTTTCCTAAACTCAGATAATTTTCAAACAATATTTGTAGCTATTCTAATAGTAATTACTGCATTGCACCTTTATTCAGATCCCAGGATCATTGATCATTTCTGACCAACTGCAGCAACAGCGGTAATATCACTTTCTTCCTTCTACGCCATTTTCCCCTGGTTATGCACCCGAGGCTCCCATTAGCTCTCTTAGCCACACGATTATATTGGACAACAGTCGTATGTTGTTTATTGACCATGACCTCCCATTCCCTCCCCAAGTCAATGCCTTCCAGGAGGCAGCCCCATATCCTGTAAGTGCTATGCACGTCTCCACTTCCCAGAAGCGTATGCTGGCATTTGGTTACATTACAAGCACTTTTATTTAAATCATTCCAGCTAACAAAACAATGTATAACTGCCCTTCCCTTACCATTATTCACCACTGCCAGCTCCTGCTCCAAACTGCAAACCTTGCTAGTAATGAGCTGATCTTTTCCCTTAGATCATTAATAAATGCATTGCACTGGGCTATACCCTATGTATGTCTACTCACCAAGATCTCCTGGTAAGTCAGCTTCTTAAGACATTTTGCATGGTTTAATATGCCATTTATTGTGAGTCTTAATAAATGGTTTAGTGGTCATTTAATATCACTGGGCACAATTGCTGTAATACTCTCCCCAGAGCCCTTGGTCCCAATTCATGTCATCCTCCAGGACAGATACACCAAGGATTATTTTGGCCCACAGGCATTTCAAGAGATACATATCCCTCTCTTTTGGGAGGCCCCAGCTATGCTGTAAACATCAATACAATTTTAATCTAAAGCCAAAGAGAGCAACAGTACACAGCTACTTGTGTGTGCCCATACACACCTCTACACACATCTATAACACGTGGGGCATATGCATTTGCCAGATGTGTGGGTATGCAATCTTCACCCGTGTCTCTGTGCAGATGTATTACACCAACATATCATAAGCAGAGCAGCACTCTGATTAGGACTTGTGGTGATAGATGACCGAAACCCATCACTTGGACTGCGAACAGCTCACAGTACTTCAGCAGATGGGTACATGATATCCGACATTGCTAGAGGAATGGTCAGTACTGGGACAGGCATAACTGAGGAGCCTTTAGCAATCTATACTTGAAATATGCAGTCAAATCTCCAGCCCTGTCTGGTGTGATTATACTGACAATTTGTCAATATTTGTTGTAATACCCTATATTTTCAGGGTGCACCAGGATCACGATCCATATTAAGGATATGTCCATACACAGTTTCTAAAAGGTCACTCATGTGATAGATGTGGCTGTTCAGTGCTATGACTTTAAATAACCCGTCTCGCTTTTGCAATTTCTTTCTGAAGTCTGTAAGCCAAAATCAGCCCTTGGCAAGATACAGCTCCATTGATTGCAGCATGGTGCTAACAACTCAGATCTCCATCTGTGACTCAACTTTATATTCTGTGGTAACATCCTTCTTTCCAGGGTCAGGTGACATTTCAAAAGCCCACTGATGGCTCGACAGCATGAGGCCCCATGAGTTACAAGCTGAAATTGTGTGGACTTTAACAGGGGTTCTCCTAAAATGATTTTGATGTTTTGGAAAATCTGGTCTTTCCAACTGCCTTTTGTTTAACAGCAGGATCCTCTGTTCCTGCAGAGGTTCTGTTTCGGTCGTTGCTGTTACGGTGATAGAGAGTATGGTGGGGGTGGAATAAATGGCTGATTTGTTTATTTTGATGACTCCACTTGATGCATCTGGATAGAAAGATACAGAGAATTATTGTCTGATTATGTATTCTTTGACATTAATCTCAGTAGCTGAAATGAAATGTTGGGCTATTATGAAGTGTGAATGAGCTTCTAATGTGATAAGGAAGGTTAAGATTTGAGCAGTGGCTTGGTTTTCTCGTTGTTCATCTTCAGGGTGCCAGATGGTGTGTCACTGGGCTTTTATTGGTTCTTTATCAATTTTATTAGCCATATGATTTGACTGATCTTATTTTGCCTGAGAAAAAATCAATTCAAAAAATATAACTTACAAGAGCAGCTCCCTACCTTAAAGAAACAGAAAGGCCTAGCAAGCATTAAGAAGTGTCAAAGATCAGAGTACTTAGGCTCCAAAACACATACATAGATGAACAGGCATATCATCAGGCGAGGAGGCCACCAGGAGAGGGAGGAAGAAAGATGTACTTCATCAGATTGGAGGAGTCTGATTGCTCCTGGAGATACAGTTGAGAGCAAGCATCAAGGTACAATGATCCTGCAGAAACGGCAGCGCAGCACGTGCACTGTTCTGCACACTCCATGCTCAGGCAGGAGGCAGTCTGCCGCACACAAAGCCTGTGGCCTTTGGAAGCATCAACATGGAAGAAAGAAGCAAGTCCAGGCTCGGGTTCACCTCAACAGCATTTCTAGAAGGGCTCTCTCAGATGAGGAAATATGAGGTGTCTGGACAAGGCAATTTTCAAGGTACCTGCCATCCCTAGGGACAGATATTTTGGCTGCAGGCTGCAGCTAGCACAGCAGCTTCGACATCCACCACCGTCACCTCTGGGCACTATATCTTGCCGCTGTCTACACAGAGATGTCTATGTGCGAGCTCCCGTTATACCTCGTAAAGAGCCAGCCCATACAGTTAGTTAAATCTAGAAAGCATTCATCTCACCCTACATTTATGCAGAGCTGAACAGCTCTCTGCATTCTGCTGGCTCCATCAACTGGATCTTCAGGGATTAAAATGGGTGTTCAGGCACCTGGCTCACACACAGCCACCTTGATATGAGAGTTTAACTATCCCTAAATTTAGGACAAACTGAATCTCACCAGCAGTTTCTGAAACCAGATCTAGAACACATCTCTTTTTCCAAAGATAAATCTTTTTACCACTCCATACTGGAGCATAGTTGAGGCAAATTTTCATAAAACAGACATCCTAAATTAGGGTATATAAACACCACACAGACTGATGGCCATGGCTTTTCTAGAGTAGAAAATAGTCACAAACAAGTACCAACACCCCTGCAAGAGCAGCGCCAATGCTAAAGTGAACAATGCTAAACTGTTACACAGGCTTCACTCAGTGCCAGGAGCAAGCAAGTGCTCAGCTCTGTGGCTTTACGCCTCACACGCTGCCAGAGTAGTGCCACCGAGCTGGAGGTTTAGGGATGGAGTAGCTTCTTCCACATCCTAAGAGGCAGGGTTTTTTCAATAACACTTGTGAGAGCACATATCCTACTCACAGCCATATGCTCCTCCACCATCCAGGCCTTTTTGAAACACCACCTAACAGCTTCCTGATAAGAAAGAGTGTTTCACAGTCAAGGTTAAAGCAGGAAATCAAAAACGAGCACTGCCCCCCTCCCCACAGTCCAAATGGAGCAGGAAGAGACACAGATAAAACCCCCAGTCAAAAGGAGAGAGGAAACGCTGCTGATGAGAGTGTGAGTGAGCATTATGAATCCCATTACACTTTTATCTTGTGGAGCAGATTGCTGCGGGCAGGAATTTCTGACATACAGTCTAACTTGCTGTAAAGTCTTAGCACATATAAAATTGCAGTAATCATAATGCCAAGGAATAAGACAATGACAAATGAAAAAGCTTTCAGAAGTTAATGTTCACAACACACTGCCAGCAAAACACACAATCTATTTAATTAGTAAAATGCCATGAGATACTGTTCAATTCTCCATTCAGAGACACTGTGAGTAAATATGCAAGTGTGTTATAAAACAATGAGATGGCTACATTAAAGATTGAAATATATGTGGCTGGTGAGATGCAGACACTGCACATTAAAATAAACACATTGCATCATAAATTTAACACACTTGACACCATAATGGGCGATGAAAACTATGTCACCTGTGAAAACAGTTGCAGATCCTTTAGAACCAGCAGCACTAACTGCTGCAGACACACATTGATTTTCCCAGTCTCTGCTCTTGCTACTCAGGTACTCCAAGGCCACCAGAACAACCAGCAGTCTAAGAAGAACCAGTGGGTCTTTGTTTGGATGGAAGGAACCAATCATTCATCCATGCTGTGGTGTCAATTCTCTAGTCACAGCTCACTGCTCCGTTTTCTTGACTCTTCACTTTGCTCCATGCCTCATTTAGATAGCAAATTCCACACTCTAAATCAGATACAAGCTCACCAGCCTCAACCTTTCCTAAATGCTCTTCCACCTTCCTCTTATGCTTGGGGACCAACACTGTGCCTTGGTCTGTTCCTGGTGGAGGTGTGACTCTGGTTGCAATCTCCACCAGATACCACCTGCAGCAGTTGCCTACCACTCCAAGCCAGGAATGGTCAGATATTCCAAGCTCCTACTTCTTTGGCCACAGACTCTTTCTAGTATCCCATCTATCTCCATTGCTAAATATATTCTTAAAATGGGATTCACACTTCACAAAAAGCCCAAGTCCTGGAAAGTAGCCTCAGCCATCATGAGGTTCTCCAACCTAAAACAGATACCAAGGGGTAACTTTTATTCTGGGTAAGCTCACCTGTGCCAACATGGAAATCCCAACTGGCTTTGCAGTGCTGGGCCTAATTCACTGGGAAGGGTCCATCACAGCATTTCTGAGTTTCCCTGGAAACAGATGCATTAGGATGAAAAGGTCACGATGGTAGGCTTTGATGCAGCAGCCACTGTCATCAATTCCTGTCTTATTTTAGACCTTTATGTTGCATTTTTCACACGTGGCATGGAATACTTAATATTCACAGGACCCCATGTAGTCCTCAGGATGTCTTGTATATTCTGCTCTATAAGCAGTAACTTTGATTTAACATTGCTAGTGTCTCTTCCTAAATCAGTTTTGATGTCTCCAATTCCATACCATCATATGTCTGTTTCAGCACGTGGTGCCATGATTCACAGTGAGCAATCTGGCTCATCAAATAATCTATTCCCTCACCTCAGTAATTATTTTTAATGGGTGATTTATGCTTTTATGAGTAAAACAGATAAAAAGCACAGCACAGCATATTTCAGTATATGGTACATATTTACTACTTTTAGGATGTGGATTTGAGTTGATATGTCTTTCTCAATTCTAGTATTGACTGACACATCACAAAATGTCACTTCATTAGGAGACAAGCAGAAATAATCCAACCAGAACAATCTTTATTGATAAAGTGGAGCAGAGAAACAGCAGGGTCACTCACCATTTTGTACATGGGGAACAGTCAATGAAATCTTTATCAGAAAATTCTCTCTGACAGGAATGCACTTAATCTTGTCAGAGATAACACAGCCACAGTAATATATTGCTTGATATTTATAATAGCTACAGTAGATAGCCCTACCCAAACATGATGTTTCAGCAGTTCAGAAGGCTTAAACTACTTTATGTCAAATGCCTTTGAAGATTTCATTTCTCCCTATTTATTTGCCACGAAAAATCCAGTATCCAAGCATTTCTTATGTGCATATTGCAAATTCTTAGCCTCATAGAACACAAATGGTGTGATGTGCTCCAGATCACACAGGTTTTGCTAGGACTCTTGCAGCTTCCTAAGCTGCTTCTGCATGACATGATAGCCTACAGTTTCAAAACGGTGGATGAAATTCCTTTAATAGGCAAAATGCTGGCAGAAATGCTCATACCACTTGTCTTTAAACATGGACTTTGTTTTATAAGTAGTTTAAGCCTTTGAAAACCATATTGCCTTTGCATTGCTCCAGAAAGATATATCTCTTCTTGCTGTCACACCAGCAACTCCTCAGGAAAGCATAAGCACGGTTGGTAACCTACACATGGGGACCATCCCAGTCTGATGACTTCCGCAGTTCCAGGGCGGGGAACTGCCTCTGTAAATGAAGCCATGATTTGTGTAGTGTTTTATATATTGTCTTTCAATTACATTACAATAGTAAGACAACCTTATCTTTTAGTAACTGAACTGGAAGGAATCTAAACCAACCTCCTCTGACAGATATTTGTCTATTCCTGTTGACAAATACCTCAAATGTTGACAGCTCTACAACCTTCTCAGTAAATCTATGCAGTGTTTCATTACCAAGTTTTTGTGATGTTGATCTTAAATCCTCCTTGTTGCAACCAAAATCCATCATTTCTCATCTTATTCTCCAGGGATTTGGAAAACAAGTTATTCTTGGTAGCAGTCCTCTGTGCATTTGAAGACTAGCACTACTCCTCTTCAGTCCTTTCATACTTAGGCTGAGAAACTGTGTTGTTCTCAATCTCTCCAGGTTATATTTTCTATTAATTTACAGTAGGATTCAGCTCCAGATAAATGAACCTACATGCAAATTACTACCTACAGCTCTATATATGGATGCCAGGTGTCTAAGATCCCAATGTAGTTGACAGTCAACAGAGTTTAGAGAAACGATTCCATTCAGTGTAAAGCAGACATCTCCACTGACTATTTTGCTTACCTCTTCATCAGCGATAAGAACTTAGGCATCTGCTTCGCTTGCAGATGCTTACACTGTAGCCACAAAATCATCGGTATCTAAACCAGATATCAAATGATCCCCATATAATTTTCATTGTTTTCCACTGAACCAATGGCATCAAGCCTCTGGGGCAGCTCCAAGACTTCCAGCCTACACCACTTGGCTTCTGTCTCTCAATAATTGCATTCTAAAAGTTTTCCCCAAAATCAGTTATTTACATCATATATATGTATAATAAGTTATTTACACTACAGACAAAGAACCCAGAAGACTCCTATCCTGACCTGAAAACATTAACCTGGCATGAACTTTTCAGCCAGGGATTTTTTAATGGCAGATGTCCCATGAATTTTGCCTGGGATTTTTAAAGATATTAAATCTGGGATTGTGGAGCAGTTTCAGTGCTTCACCAGCCAGAAAACAATTATAGAAGTACGGGGAATCGGCCTGACCTTTCCATAGGACCAGATGCGTCGTGATATAAGCAGGACTGCACAGCTACATAGCTGTATCCTTGTATGATGAGGGTGTATGCTTCAGTATCTGGTGGAATGTACCTTTCTTAGCCTGTCCCCTGTAAATCTCTCCTCATATGTACGCTCCACAGATGCAGCTGTGATGGATGTTGTCACAGCCTCTTGCTCCTACAGAAGAGTTTCATATGGGTACTGGTATCTGCACAACTGGACCAGCCTCCAGGCTGCTGCTATCATTTCTTGTACTACAGAAATGCCGAGCCCTGCACAAACACATGGTGAAAGGCACTCCCTGGGTAGGCACTTACAGGCAGAACAGACTCAAGAGCAACAAACAAAAGACAAAATCATTGCCAGGTCCAGGATCCCCGGTCTGGGATGAGATCCATAGGAAGAAGCATTCCTCAATCTCCCCGCTCTGTCTCTTTCTTGCTCTATACACACATCACCTTGCAGACTCAGTGGCCAGTTTACCCCCTGGGACCAGCCCCAGCTCCTGGCAGCTGCATCCATAATGCCAGAAGTGAAAGCCAGTACATGTTAACTGGCAGTGTATTTCTGCAAGATGAAATTGGAAGTGACTTCAAAAACAGCTGCCAATGGAAGCATCTTTGCAGATAATGAAGAAAATTTTGTTTTCATCTGTGCTCCACTACAGACCAAACTGACTGACTGATGTTCCTAAAGTGCATGTAGAAAGCAGGTCCTGCAACAGTCACCTGAGGGACAGGAAAGGGCAAACCACACCTTGCCTCTCCAGGTTATTTGAAAGAAATATTTCAAACTGTGATTCTGATTTTCACAGCTGAGGTACAGCATCCCCCCTTCATGCTGGAGCTCCCACGAAGGCAGGGACAGAGAGCAGAATGAAGCGCCCGTAATCCAAGAGGAGATGGTTAGCAACCTGCTACACCACCTAGACATACACAAGTCTATGGGGCTGGATGGGATCCACCCAAGGGTACTGAAGGAGCTGGTGGAAGTGCTCACCAAGCCACTTTCCATCATTTATCAGCAGTCCTGGCTAACCAGGAAGGTCCCAGTTGACTGGAAGTTAGCAAATGTGATGCCCATCTACAAGAAGGGCCAGAAGGAGGATCCAGGGAACTACAGGCCTGTCAGCCTGACCTTGGTGCTGGGGAAGGTTATGGTGCAGATCATCCTGAGTGCCATCTCACGGCACGTACAGGATAACCAGGTGATCAGGCCCAGTCAACATGGGTTTATGAAAGGCAGGTCCTGCTTGACTAACATGATGTCCTTCTATGACCAGGTGACCCACTTAGTGGATGAGGGAAAAGCTGTGGATGTTGTCTACCTGGGCTTTAGTTACGCCTTTGATACCGGTTCCCACAGCATTCTTGTGGATAAACTGGCCACTCATGGCTTGGATGGGTATGCTCTTCGCTGGGTAAAAACCTGTCTGGAGGGCCAGGCCCAAAGAGTTGTGGTGAATGGAGTTAAACCCAGTTGGTGGCCAGCCATAAGCAGGGTTCCCCAGGGCTCGATTTTGGGGCCAGTCTTGTTTAATATCTTTATCAATGATCTGGATGAGGGGATCGACTGCACCCTCAGTAAGTTTGCAGACAACACTGAGTTCGGTGGGAGTGTTGATCTGCTGGAGGGCAGGAAGGCCCCACAGAGGGACCTGGACAGGCTGGATTGATGGGCTCAGGCCAACTGCATGAGGTTCAACAAGGCCAAGTGCCGGGTCCTGCCCTTGGGTCACAACAACCCCATGCAACGCTACAGGCTTGGGGAGGAGTGGCTGGAGAGCTGCCCGGCAGAGAAGGCCCTGGGGGTGCTGGCTGACAGCTGGCTGGGCATGAGCCAGCAGTGCCCAGGTGGCCAAGGAGGCCACCAGCACCTGGCTTGTGTCAGCAATAGTGTGGCCAGCAGGAGCAGGGCAGGGGTGGTGCCCCTGTGCTCGGCACT
Source organism: Phalacrocorax aristotelis (assembly GCF_949628215.1). Lineage (NCBI taxonomy): Eukaryota > Metazoa > Chordata > Aves > Suliformes > Phalacrocoracidae > Phalacrocorax > Phalacrocorax aristotelis. The sequence goes on along the minus strand of NC_134277.1, from coordinate 8,227,667 downwards.
GGTGAGGCTGCACCTCAAATCCTGGGTTCAGGTTTGGGCCCCTCAGGACAAGAAAGACATTGAGTTGCTGGAGTGTGTCCAGAGAAGGGCAACAGAGCTGGGGAAGGGTCTGGAGAGCAGGTCTTAAGAGGAGCGGCTGACGGAGCTGGGGGTGTTTAGTCTGGAGAAGAGGCGGCTGAGGGGAGACCTTATCGCTCTCTACAGCTACCTGAATGGAGGTTGTAGCAAGGTAGGTGTTGGTCTCTTCTCCCAAGTAATAAGCAACGGGACAAGAGGAAAAGGCCTCAAGTTGTACCAGGAGAGGTTTATATTGGATATTAGGAAAAATTTCTTCACCAAAAAGGTTATCAAGCATTGGAACAGGCTGCTCAGAGAGATGGTGGAGTCTCCATCCCCGGGGATATTTAGAAGTCACATAGATGTGGGACATGGTTTAATGGTGGCCTTGGCAGTGCTAAGTTAACGGCTGGACTTGATGATGATAAAGGTCTCTTCCACCCTACAAATTTCTATGATTCTGTGATTCTCAGCCAGTGTGCAACTGTGACGTGTAATGCTGGGCAGAGACTGAAGCCTGGAGCCATGCAAAAGTTTCCAGACCTTTCCCTTCTTAACAACCGAAATCTCTGTTTGTGGGACTAAAATTTTTCATTAGTTAATTTGAATCATTCTGAGGAGTAAAAATTAGACTGTTTTCAAGTGCTCTGAAGTATTTTATTCTGTTATTTTCAAATTATTTGATATTTTGTGTGTTTAAACTAAACATATTTTTTACCCTGAATATATTTATTTTGAAATGGAAACATAGAAGTGATGTTTTGCCCTGCCCAAAACAAATTGTTCACTTCAAAAGAGGGCTCATGGCAATGGTGGAGTGACACAGCCAGTTCTTCCTGACCCTCCACAAAATCAGGTACTCTGCCTATGAAAGTCTTCCGAGCATCACCAGCTTCCTGCACAGACAGACCTGGCTGGGACACCACGTGTGGCAGCTGGAGCTGAAAGAGTCATTGATTTCTTCTGCACTGAAAAGTACTCCATGCTTTGCTTGATTTTAGTGCTGCTTTTGTGCAGGAGTTTTTTAGACTTGATACCGATTATATCCACCCTCAAAAACGTATCCTGCAGCCTTGAATTACAAAGGCCAATAGTCCAGTTTTAAGACATTACATTTTTGGATCAAGTTACAAGCTTGCTGTAAAAGTTGTACAGATACAAATTCACCACACGCACCTGAGACATCTCACTATTCCTCTAGTTCAACAAACTGGATTTTGAGGTATGGGGCAGTCAGGCAGTTTGTGTTGTCTCTGGCACAGTGAATTTCATGGAGGTACTGAAATTCAGAAATAAAACAGCAAAAGCCTTGACCAGAAAAGGTCTTAAGTTGCACTCTTGACACATGTGCAAACATCTAAAAGCCTGCAAGCACTGTAATCCAGGGCACACAGTAAAGGCAGGAAAATGGGAAGGTTTGGGGGCTCAATGCCTTTGCCACAGAAATCCTGCACGCCTCGATGTACACTGTTGGCTCATGCTGCACCTCAGCTCTTCCACCTGTAAACTGGGAACACCAGCATTGCTGGGCTGGTGTGATGTTGTAGGGTTTATTTCATTAATAGCTGCAAGATGATCTGAACACAGAAAAGTGCTAATTTAAGATTCAGAAAGCACCAAAACCTTTTTACCTAATCCAAACGTGAGAGGAGGTAGACACTGTTACAACCTACAGAGTCTTCACAAACTTTGAAAGAAAACAGACACAGAACCCTTCCTGTCTGACGCCACAACTCCAGCAGAAAACAATTGGGGTCAAGCTGTTGAAGTCAATGAGTGTCATCCCACAGACAGCACAGAGCTTTGGATCAGGCTGTTAAGGATAAGCATGTGAACACATGAGCGTCCCGTGAGCAAACGTGCTTCTCACTGGAAAACACCACTTACATACAGCTCTACCAACTTCAGATATTAAATAGGAGATTTTTTTAAAAAAAAAAAACCAGATATCAAGTTATTTGTCTTTCCACTGTAGCAGGAATTCTTCACAAGGGAAGCTGAAAAATTCCCTTATCAGGGTGACCAAATAACAAACAAACCCAGCAAAAAGCAGTTTCTTATACAAAAAACCTATCCCAAATCTTTAATTATCATTTCAAAATTAGTTTGAAAAACAACAGTCATGACAGGCTGGTGATATTAAAATTAGTCTAACAAGGAAAAAAGCAGGACTGAAACAGCATATATCTTAGACAAAGAGCTCCCTCTAGCTAATCAAATAGTGTTCAGTAGCACAGAACTATTTCTTGCACCACAGAGCAACACTGCAGGTACGCAAGTCGTACTTTACAGAAAGTATTGCAGTATAGTGTATACGCAGTATGAAAGTCTATTTCTCATCACCCCCCGGGTTAGAGAACAGCAATAAATATGAACAAGTAAGCCATTAAGTTCAGCTTCCTGAGATGTCACTTCCGAGGTTATTTCCTTAATGTTCAATCCAATCTGGCTTAAAAGAGTTTTTGCCACTTCTTGTAACTCTCTCGGCACCTGACCAAAAAAAAAATCACAGCTCTCAATATTGTTATGTCAATTTGTGTAATGCAGCTGCTGTTTTCTCTCCCGGTTCACTGGGAGGAGATGGCTAAGCAGAAATTGTTCAATTACCTCTGAAACACAGCTATTTTAGGGAGACAAGGCAAGACTTCTTCAAATGCATCTGGCAGCACTAGCCAAAGGATGGTTCACATTTTTAGAAAGCAAATGTGGAGACTCAGCATTCGCCCAGTAACCAGCACACTGGGAACAGATTAATTGTGATACGCAGCTACTTACTGGCCAGGAGAAAGGGACAAGTACTCCTCCAGCAAAACAGACTCAGGGGAACCTAATGAAGGCAGCGCCTACACTCACTGCAGCCATGCTAATTAACATAATTTTGCATTTCCAAAAAGGCTGATTCCACTTATTCCACCTGGGCCATGAGACAGCCTACTCACTGACCTGCTGCCTTGTCCCCAGCGGAGATGGGGCACAGGTCTTCAAGCAGCTTGACTGTCCTAACACCTCTTCCTGAGCCTGCACAGACTCAGCAGTGGTCTGAGTTACTGTCACTGCTTCTTGAACAGACACATGCCCAGCAGCAACATCCCCGCACCACGTGTTAGGTAGCAGCAACCACCCCACCCTGCCCCACTTTCCTCTCCCCATCCTCAGGTACAAGGTAGGTACCAAAGACTGGCTGCAATGGCTGCTGGAGGGGAAGGGGAGGTAGGAAAGGAGATCAAACCAGCTGATTTTCCCGGGAGCAAAGAGGGTTACATCCCTGGAGAGAAAGATCAGGGGGTCACACTCCCCAAATCTAGCACTTGCAACAGTTGGATCACGCTGCTGCAAATAATGAGGACTCATCATGCTTTAAACCTCTGCCGAGGACATCAGCACAGTTATGAGGAAAATAAAGTACTGCTTCCCTGTATTGCTTTACTGAGGAATAGAGAAACTGGTTAATCAGTCAACTGCACCTATCTGGGGGTTATGTCTGAACAGAGAGCTGGGTGTCTCTCAGAGCTGGATAGAGCTGTGTTAAAGACTGGGGAGGATCCTACATCAGGAGCAGACAGCCTCTTCCTCCTCCTGCATCACGGAGCACAGGCAGCACCACAGGAGGCCATGGTGGGGGGTGGTTGGAGGTCTGTAACACTGTAAATCTACACCTAGACAGTGCCCGGTACTTCAGTCTCTGCCAATTTTCACCCTTCACTGAGTGTCCCCAAATACAGTTTCTCAGAAGTCATCATGTTTGTTCTTATTGATTTATGAGCCATGAAGGAAGAAGCGATAAAAAAAGTAAATGGAAGTAGGGCTTAGAGGAAAACAATGTCTTGAGAAATTGTCTGTGTCTGCCTCTTCCCAACCCCTCACCAGGCTCAGTTCAGTATTTCTCTTTGTTAGGACAACACGTAACCAAGTAATTAGAATCACCGCAAGACTTCAGCCTATAGCTTTATATAACTTAGCCTGAGAAATATGTTCTACCTAAAGAGAAGAAAGACAGGAAAAGTTAAATCTATTAATCATCCCAAACTGTACCAAGACACTTATTTTTACTTAAAGCTCATCCTCTGTAAGAATGTGCACAGTCCTCAGACTTAAACTTGCATGTTTCCTTGCCGCAAAACAAATGCCCTGGTTAAATACCTACTCATAGTCAAGGACAGCTTTACGTACAGAATAGCAGTTGGACTTTAGAGATTAACTGCAAAGAAGTTTCCTTCTTCTAAACTTAATTAATGTGCAGCCTTATCAAGTTTTAGAAAATTGCAGAAAAATCACAAGCACTGTACAAAAAGGTTTGTAGAAGTAGAAAGGTTTAGGATTTCCTTTCTGGCAGAAAAAAAAAAAAGATAAAAATTTGCCTTCCTATATACTGTGTTATAGTCTAATAAACTGCAACTATCTGATTTTCTATTAAAGGCCAAAAGGCAAGAATTCAGATAGAAATGTCTTCTATCACTATGGTCTGTACATAAAGTAATGCATAGACGCAATAAGAAAGTTAATTGGTTTCATGTTGCTTGGAGTGCACATGGAAAAAAATTAGAAGAACCCAATTGCTATCTCTAATTAGATTTTCTGAGGAACAACATTGTAGAGATGGATTGTCAGCTTCCTCAGGCGTTTCCTACTCATGCCAGTCAAATTTATGCACACCCTTTCCAATTAGTACAATAATTGCCTTTCCATAACTAACAAACTAGTACTGGCTCCTAGTTTATTTTAATTCACAGAGTCACAGGGATGCTAGCCCCTACCTACCAAGGAGCAGGTGGCCGACTGGCTAAAACACTGTGTTGCAGTAATGTCCAAACACTGCTACGTGCCATAGTTCTGTTGTGAAACTAAGCCCTTTACCGTCATCACCTGGGGGGCCAGGATACTTCTGGTTAGAGGACAAAAGTAGTAGGTGAAAGATAGTAAAAATGTTTTGCAAAGAATATGTCTGCTGTAAAACCAATCCAAATATACAAGGGGGCTTTTGTGAATACCTCTGCTTTACTCTTAGGGTTCTTTGGCAATTTGGGCTGGATTTGGTTACCAAACACAGTCTCTTTTTCTGCACTGAATCCAAACAGAAGGCTGTAAAGCCAAACATAGCATAAGCTGGGCAGAAGGGACAGCTGAAGGATAGGGTATGATGATGTGAAATCTCACCCCTGCCAGGCTGTAGTTCACACATGCTTTCCTGCCTGTCTTCAGTTAGATCAAAATCTAAAGTTTCTTCATTATTCCATGATAAGAAGCTTCAACACTAAATTACCATCCGGCATCACATGTCCTCCCTGAGTACCAAACTACAAAAAAGTTGAACTTATAAAATGCAAATTAGAAACTGGAATATAAAAATCTAGGAGTATAGTCAGGACCCTAAATGTTAGGAAAACAGGCTTCCAGCTCTTCACGGAGTTGGTCAGCAGGACCCCCTGGGAATCGGTCCTCAGGGACAAGGGAACAGAAGGAGCTGCCAGATCTTTAAGGATGTGGTCCATAAAGCACAAGAGCTCTTGATACCCAGATGTAAGAAATCAGGCAAGCAAGGGAAGAGACTGGCATGGCTGAGTCAAGGCATGCTGGTCAAACTAAAGAACAAGAGGAACTGCACAGGCAGTGCAAGCAGGGACAGGTATCCCTGTTGTGTAGGGATGGGGTCAGGAGGGCCAAGGCGTGGCTGGAGCTGAACTTGGCAAGGGATGCAAAGAATAGTAAGAAGGGCTTCTACAGGAACATCAACCAGAAAAGGAAAGTCAAAGAAGGTGTACACACACACCCCCCCCCAATGAACAAGAATGGTGGCCTAGTACCACCAGACAAAGAGAAGGCTGAGGTACTCAACTCTTTTACTTCAGTCTTCACTCGTAACCTCTCTCCTCACCCCTCCCAAGCCAATAGATGCAGGACGGAGACCAGGGGGATAAAGCCCCTCCCACTGTAAGGGAAGATTGGGTTCATGACTGCTGAGGTGACCTGACACGGCTTATGCCGTGTTTGGCTTCACAGCCTCCTGTTTGGATTCAACGCAGTAAGAGGAGACCATGTTTGGTAACCAAGCCCAGCCCAAACTGCCAAGGACCCTAAGAGTAAAACTTCACCAATGGCAAATCCTGCCTGACCAACCTACTGACCTCCTATGATGGAGTGACTACATCAGTGGACAAGGGAAGAGCTACAGATGTCATCTGTCTGGACTTCTGTAAGGCCTTTGACATAGTCCCTCACAACATCCTTCTCTTTAAAGTGGAGAGAGAAGGATTTGATGGGTGGACTGTTCAGTGGATGACAAACTGGCTGGATGGTTGCATCCAGAGGGTAGTGCTCAATGGCTCGATGTCCAGATGGAGATCAGTGATGAGTGGTGTCCCGCAGGGGTCTGTACTGGGACCAGCGCTGTTTAATATCTTCATTAATGACATAGTGGGATTGAGTACACCCTCAGCAAGTCTGCAGATGACACCAAGCTGAGCGGTGCAGCTGGCACACCAGAAAGATGGGATGTCATCCAGAGACCTAGACAAGCTGGAGAGGTGGGCCTGTGAGAACCCCATGAGGTTCAACAAGGTCAAGTGCAAGGTCCTGCACCTGGGTCGGGGTAACCCCTGGCATTAATACAGGCTGGGCGATGAGGGGATTGAGCACAGCCCTGTGGAGGAGGACTTGGGGGTACTGGTGAACAAAAAGTGGACATGAGCCAACAATGTGCACTTGCAGCCCAGAAGGCCAATCATACCCTGGGCGGCATCAAAAGCAGTGTGGCCAGCAGGGCGAGGAAGGTGATTCTGCCCCTCTACTCTGCTCTGGTGTGACCCCACCTGCAGTGCTGCATCCAGCTCTGGAGCCCCCAGCACAAGAAGGACACGCAGCTGTTGGAGCAGGTCCAGGGGAGGCCACAAAAATGATCCGAGGGCTGGAGCACCTCTACTGCGAGGTCAGGCTGGGAGAGTTGGGGTTGTTCAGCCTGGAGAAGAGAAGGCTGCGGGGAGACCTTATTGTGGCCTTCCAGTACTTCAACGGGGACTATAGGAAAGATGGGGCAATCTCTTTAACAAGGCCTGTTGTGACAGGGCAAGGGGTGATGGTTTTAAACTACAGGAGGGCAGATTTAGACTGGATATAAGGAAAAAATTTTTTACAATGAGGGTGGTGAAACACTGGCCCAGGTTGCCCAGAGAGGTGGTCGATGCCCCATCCCTGGAAACATTTAACGTCAGGCTGGACGGGGCCCTGAGCAACCTGATCTAGTTGAAGGTGTCCCTGCTCACTGCAGGGGGGTTGGACTAGATGGCCTCTAAAGGTTCCTTCCGACCCAAACCATTCTATGATTCTGTGATCCTATATACAAACTCATGCTAACTCTGTTTTTCCCTCCTGTCACTCTTTCCCTACCCAGCCCAGCAAAGCCAATGGAAAACTCCTGCTGGCACTCAGCAGCTTTCCCAAAGTTACCTGGTTTTACTGAAAGACAGAGGGATTCTTAGAAGGGAAGTCAGCACAATTCTGACTGTAATGGCAACCATCATACCTTTCTTGGGACAGAAGTCCCCTCAGCCTGGGCAGGTGGATGCTAATGAGATGTTAGTGAGTGTGGTTTGTGGGCTGACACAGGATGAACACATGCACAAAACAACAGAAAGGCTGTTAATCACAGTGGACAGCATGTTTTGTCTGTGGCACAGACTCACGGACTCTAAGGCAGGTGTAAGTAAGAGCTGTTGGTCAGTACAAGCAGGCAGAACTAAAATATGCTGTTCTACCAGTTTATTGGGCTATTTCACCCTGATCGTTTGGTGCTGCTCACCCTAATGTTCCTCATCTTGGCTGCAGAATTATGAATTTTTCTAAATAGCTTTCTGGAGAAAGCACAACACACACCCTGCCACCTCTAACTACTTTAATGAAGGGTTTTCTTACCAGATTTGTTTTAACCAAAGCCATAAATGTTAATTATAGGTGTTAATAGCTATGCAGCCATTTTTATGGCTGGGAAAAGGTACAGCAGGCTATGTGATCCATCACATTTCTATGCATGCACACAGTGTGACTGTATATGTGACCTAAATGGGATATAAATTGTTGCTACGCATCAAACACTGGATTGTGTTCTAGCTCCTCCTGATTGTACTCACCAGAAGCTGCTATTTACACCTGCCAGGCTGAGGATCCTATAAAGGCAGCAGAGAAGAACTGAGACCACTCTCCCCCAAATAAGCTGAAAGATCCCCTTGGATATTGAACCCTCCCTACCCCACCACCTCACCTAAACTATGCTCTTCTACAGATGACAAAAATAGAAGGTGAGGAACAAGCAGCCTTGTTTAACTCATTGCTGAACATTATTTTCTGTACTTGATCTCCAGTGGGATGGGAAGCACTGCACGGTGCTAGGTGGAATCATTACTGAGAGCTGGGGATTCTGCTAAGACTGATGAGACACACATTTTGTCTGGATAAAGGACACATAAGAATAGCAAAATCTGTCCATCAGATTCACAATTAACAACATTGCCTGAAAGCTCTCCTCTACTGATTCCCACTCACTTCTGAAATGGAAAAAGTAAATCAAGTCCAGGCTGTTGGGCTACCTCCACACTTCCATCAGGTGTCCCAGTTAAATTTCAGCAAAAAGCACTTGGGTGAATGACAGATTTTTTTAACATCTTCAAAACCCTTGAAAAAGCACCCCTATTAATACCTGGCCATTTCACCATTCTGTAAAGTATAACTAAGGTGTGATTTCAAAAGATACAGTTACAGCATACAGAGACTTGTAATTCAGCTGAGGGAGAGCAGCAGCAGAATTAAGCAGTACAATGATTTAACAGAAATGTCCTTGAAAAAAACTGCTGGCAATATACTAGAAGTACTTTACCTATACAAAAATCAGAGCAATGAAGGAATTTGCTGCCCAACAGCTATGGCTTTGCACCTTGTAGACTAACCATTGTGGTCTAATTTAGTTGTGCTTATACAAACATTAGCCGAAGAGTTTGTGTCTGTTAAAACTTCATGCAATGAACTGGCCAGAAGCTTGGATTTTATTTTTTTTTAAATTATCAAGTGAATGTCAGGATCTTAACACTACAACAAGGATTTAAAACTGTCTAGAAAGCAGGAGCCGACAGCTTAACAGACACTGTTGAAGATGGTGGTGGTGGTGGACGGCAGTTGGGAAATTTTTCATATAAACTTTTTTCATCATAATTAAGAAAGTGAATTGTTTTCAAATTCTTATTCAAGTGAAGCACAACGACAACAAATAGGCAAAAATGAATCATTTTTTTAAAGCATTTGATCTTCCAGCGGCTTCCCTAGAGAAAATTACGAAGCAATAAAAATACTTCCCTAGTAATCACATGGGATAAATCAGTGTGTCCCCTACCATGTTATGAACTTGCACACCAGCTCAGGTTCTTGCTTAGGACTATGAGAAGTACAGCAGTCATTAGCAGGACAAAATATAATGCTACTATAAACCCAGCACTCTCCAAAAGAAGATGGACACCCGTACCTGTGGAGGAAAGCCATGCAGAGCAAACAGCATCAGCTGACCACAGGCTTATACTAAATGTCAGCACAACCCTCCTCCCTGTCCCTCTGTGCCCCACAGCTCTTTGTGTTCAAAAGTCAACACAATCCAGAGTACTGCAGCCATTTGAGTGAATTAACACTATTTTTGACTCCCTAAGGAAGCTCTTAGTTACACCTGACATACTGTAACAGCTTGATCAACAGAATTGCACTGTGCTCCCAAGCAAGAGGATAAACTGAAGCACCTTTGCCAGTAGCAGTGAGTGATAGGAGATCCTACCTGCAGCCACTGTTGTTGCTCTTCTATTTTTAGCCTGAAAAAAACAACAGTTGCATGATCCTGGCTGCTACCTTCTCCCCACTGCACATTTTCTACAGGTGACTCCTTCCTAAGCACTCCAGAGCTCCACTTTGCTGCCAGAAACCTCTATTGTCAAGATCCTTCCCAGACAAGGAGGTAAGAGATATTTGCCCCTGTGTGCGTGCTGGTGTCTCACAAACTTTGCTCTAAAGCTGCCAAGAAACACCAAATAAATGAACATTATTCAAGAACTTTCACCCATGAAGTACTGGTCTGCTACAACCACTGGCATCCCATAGACAAGGTACGGTTTCAAAAGACACCATTACAGCACACAGGAAATACACGTGATGGATTTCCAGGTGTCCAGATGAAGAAAACAGTGTCCTGAAAAGCGTCAATATAGCATACAAGGCCCAACATTTGAGCTGCTTGTGTGGCTTCTGTCAATCATTCAGAAAGAGCGAGTGCAGGCTGAGCTGCTACACTTCCCCTGGTGCATTCACAGGGAAAATTTTCCTGCGATGGACCTAAAAGCCCCGTGATGTGCCCAGCACTCCCGATCAATGCAGCTGAAATACCTCTTATCGTAACATCCCACGCCCTCAGGAAAGCCAGTTTTATTAAGAGGCCATGTCAGTAGTCCAGCAAATCACTCATCTGTAAACAATTTAATTAGAAGCTTATCCTCAGAGTAACGTCCTAGTACAACGGCAGCCCACAGCGAGAGAATATTAAGAGCCCTGTGTGTAAGCAGGCAAAATGCTCTAATCCAGGCACAGCCACTGATCCTTTGTATGCTCTACAGCAAGTCATTTACTGTCCTCCCCTTTGTTCCTTCATCTGTGGAGAGGCCATAAAAATATTTAGCCACCTTGCAGAATTCTTGACTTGCAAAAAGGAAACCCACATGCAATTGGAGGGCGTTATTCCTGTGACATGGAATATATTGTTCTCTGTTACGAGCACACTCTTTTTAACCATACAGTTCACAATGTGGTTTGAAGAGCAGGTATAATGGTACAAATAAGCGTAGGTAACAGCACATGCATTCTGCTTCTTCGGAGTCATTCTTAATGGGTTAGCTTACCTTCACCATTTGAATTGTGTTGTGATGAGGAACTTGGGGGGGGGTCCTCAAAATTCAAAGATGATTGACTAACAGCACTTTGATGTCAACGGCAATTGCTGTTGTTCACTATAGAATGTAAGTGGATCAGACAGGTAATGACCTTACGAGAAGCAAACATGGCTGAAACAACAGGATGCTTGGCAGTAATTTTCAATGCAAGACACATAGCAGGATATTGTGCAGCTGAACAGCTTGAATGATAGATGGCCACTGTATAATAACAAATATCATATGGCAGCTGAGAGCAGGGAATGGAAACACTGCATTCAGTTTTACAGCAACATTGAAAACACAACTGAGCTGTAGTTGTCCAATTGTCCTGAAAGGCAAGTGCTAAGCTAACCACAGGTGTTGCTTCAGACTGGTGAAAAGTTATTTTTGAACTGTTGGCCAACGAATTTGGCACCAGTCATTCATTTAAAATTTATGTGAAGGGAATAGTTGGGACTTCCGAGTTCTTTACTTCTGCTTGTGCTTTATCAACAGCTAACAGATCACACAGGGACTTTAGCCAACACCACAGGAACCAGAGCACAGCTTTTTTACCAAGACATTCAGCACCACATCATCTGTTTTGTGGAAGAACATGAGAAGGACCACTGAGCCGGGTATTATCATTCAAAGCCCTGTCAATACTAGTCACGTTCTTCATCAATACCATAGGCAACGAGAGATGTCAAAAAGAGCAGGCAGCCATTGAAAAGGCTGCACGCAGCAAAGCCACAGCATGGCTGTCTCATAATTCCCATTAAGATTAAAATAAAACAAAAGACCAGGCACCAGATAACAGTGCCACTTCAACCCTATGGCACCTTCCACCCTTGTATCCATTTAACAAACAAACACTGATAAAACAGGCTCTGCCGGAGAGCTGGCTGCCTTTCTCGCCACCACAGGATTGCTCAGGCTTTTAGTCCCCATATTTTTTCACTGTGCACACGTTAGAATTTAAACACATTGCTCTCCTCCTCTTCTTCTGTCTGCTTTTTCTTAGAAGATCTGGTTCTTGTTTTTGGAAAAGGTTAAACCAATCCTAAATGATATGAAATAAATTCATAAAGCTATTGAGGAGTTTGGTCTTTGCCTTCAGTGGCAACAGATGCTGACCCAGGAATGGGAGTTACAATCAGTGATGAACTAACAGCTGCCTTTAGGATAATAAGACAGAATCCTGGAATCTGAACTCCCTGTTATTGAACTACAAAGCTACAATAAATGCCTTGGTTGATCTCCCTCGCACTTGATAAACCACAATACAGCTAGTCATTGCTGCACTGCTTGTTAGGACGAAGAGATTTCGATAGCTTAGTGCAGATAAGAAAAATAACTTTAAAAGCAGAATCACGAAAGACAAACAAGGCCCCAAGAACAACTACAGTCCAGGAGTAAGATGATTTCAGAGATGTCAAAAGAAATCTTTAAGCATAAGCAGTACAGCAGCAATGTGAAACAAACCTTCTCAGCTCTGACACTGCACATCAAGCTGGCACCTTCGAAAACATGTAATATTCAGACTCCCACAAATTACACAGGGCAGTCAAAATACACTATCACAAAGTACAACTGGAAAATGTAGAAAGGATGCATGGAAAGAATAAACACAGTTTATCTGATCGTGACTGTTACACTCAATTTAGTGCTACTATCAGCTGGTAATTGGTAAATAGATGTCTCTATAACCTCAAATTCAGGACAACATGAAAACATTACCAGAAATGTCATTAAGAAATGCAGAGTCTTTCACTGCTTCTGGGAGTAAACACGTTTTCTCACCCTTTCAGAGGTTTTAGTCCTAACCTGATGCTCTCAGACTCAGGAAAAAGTCCAATGTTTCTGAAGAAGGATCAGCAGATGTCTGTTCTTGTCAGAGACTGGCTATACCACCAGACAAGTTGAGCCCAAGCTTGTGACACAGATTTGAGCTTCTGGGAAGAAAACTCTTCTCACCTAAGTTCAGCTGTGTAACTTGATCAAACTTCATGGAAAGAAACAGGCAGTGCCAGAGTCATTCATCTGACCTATTTCAGACCTGTGTGAATTGCACTTGCAGGCACATACTTCTCTCCTTGGATTATAAAGGGAGCCAAAACTGATGAGCTCAGATTTAGGTATCTTTGAGAATCAAAAAGTGGAACAGATGAATTCTGTCCTAAAAAATAGCACCTCGTCTCAGGATTATAACCCCATTTTCTCAGCACGCAACAGTGAATTACTTGAACATCCGCTAAGGAATTGAGAATATCAAACGTGAGGACTGTTTTCCTCACGTGAAAGATGACACCTTCAGGAGAAAGAATGGTTGTAAAGTAACAAGTTTTTCATAATACATCCCTTTCCAGGTGGATTTGCTCACATCTATCTTCATTCCGCTGCCCTTCAAAGAGCTGCCCAGAGAGCTGAAAAACTGAGACAGCGTGGTTAACAAGACAAAAAAGAAGAAAAAAAAAAAAAAAAAAGAAAAAAAGAGATTGATCAATCTAGAGCAAGAGATGCTAGTGTTGACCCAGCATGCCAGGCTACCATATGTTTGTCCTCCTAGTCAGCACTCATCCTTTCCATGATAAAAATCAGTGATCATCTGGATTGATGAAAATTAGTATCTGCTGTTAATTATTGCTGTGAAGGCCTGGTAGCATGCTGAGCGAATCTCTGACAGTACGTAAAATTTGTCAAAATATTAGGTTTATTGGAGTTTTGCCCACAAAACCAAAAGAGCACTTTGACCAAACTCTTTTGAGAAGACTTCTCACATGAAATGAGAACTTACTCTCAAAACAAACATGGGGAGGGGGGGAAGTGAGAAATCCTGGAAGCACTTGCCTGTAGTCCCAAAGGAAAGGAAAATGCCAACCAGAGCCAATCTGTAGTGAAAGTGCAGCTTAACAGTGGTACCTGATTTATAATACTTACATTAGCAACATTTGGAAAAAAACAAGTTCAGTTTGGGGATTGAAATGCTTTATTTTCCACACACAAAAAACCCCACTACTTTTTCATGAAAGTGCTTAATCAAAAACGTTTTTTTGGACTAACCTAATTTGGCTGAGAAAATGCCAGGCAACCCGTCATGAATCCTCCTTAAGTCTCGTTCACTAAACTGGTACCACTTTGGGACAGCCACAGCTAATGGGGTTCTGCTTAAGGATGGTGCCTTTCCCATAGCCTGACTGATCCCAGTTTAGCTCCCAGTTGTGCCAACCCAGAAGTCATCCTCATAGTTGACACTGCTTAGATATGTTATTGGGAACTTCAGCAGAGCCCAGAGTGTGGTAAATTAGGAAAATGGTTTATTCTAATTTATTTTAGACTTGCCTCAAAAAAAAAAAGCGACTTACTTTGACGTCCACTGCCTGTGTGCTCTTGCCTGTTATGATCATTCTCCAGCTCATGAGCGCTGTGCCTGATTACACTTCTGCCTGATCATAAAATACAGCAACCAAGCCCTTTCCAATGCTATTTTTTTTCCACTCCAGGTAGCCCTTTTCTTATATGCATTTTAAAAACCATTAATGCTTAATTCAGGGCATCTCACTCCAAGAAGCTACAGAACTATCCCTCTGAAGGCAGCAATACTGAAAAAGGCAACCTGAGGGCACCAGCTGACAGGACATGGTCAGAAGGTACCTGAACGGTCTCAGCGGGCTGCTGATCTGCCTGGTAGTTTCTGGTGGCGGCTGGAACAGATAAAAAGTAGCTGCAAAGATGCAGATCTACTTCCACAAAATTTATTATTCAAGTGTAAAAGTTTAATGTACCTATTTGAACAATTAAAGTGTGCTCTCTGGAGTGCAATTGTCTTTTTGCTTCTGAAGACACAACGGCTCATGAATCAGTAAGTGCTATGGCCAGGACACCAACATGCGTTTAATCACGAGTCACTTGTTTCTCTGTACACCCCTAGCAGGAAGAAATAGCTTTAATAATAGACACCATTAAAGAAAGATTTTAAGAAAATTAGGAATCTCTCACAAAACTCCCTGGGCTTCTGGGACAAATTTGCTCACAGCTGGAAGGCCGAATATGTTTAAGGGTGACTGATCCTACTCTAATACAATTTTTATAAGATTTTTGCAGTCCTGCTATAAAAGCCTGTGGCACAAATCATCATTGGAACACGCAGACCTTCCCTTGGGAAAGAACTGAGTTAGCTTTGCTGCAATTTATTTAGTGTAATTTTTTGGCTATTTTTATCTGTGCGGTCTGATGATAGTCCTGATCTGTTGTCTGATTACATTTAGCCCCAGAAGAGGAAAGGGGAATTAATTTCAGTGTTACCTTCAGTTATTAAGAACTTTAGAGTACTCATGACTCAGTGTCTTTAACTCACAGAATAGATTTAAATTACTATTCTGTGTGAGATTTGCTTTCTTTGGTTTTTGTTATGAACATACAGCCTAGCCTAGGAAAGAGAAAGCAATGCTTGGCTTTGAAAGAAATGACACCACTAAACTCATCTTCTGCTAATATTAACAATTTATTTGTAGTGCTATTCTGCTGCTATGCAAACCACAATGGCAACTGCATCTAGCAGCGTATTTAATTCTGCTTTACAATTTCATTAACTTTGATCCATTTGGGAACACACAGGTTCTAAAGACTGCATCCTGCCAAATACTGGGAATGGTCTTCCTTGTTCTGAAAAATTACTATGCAAAGAAACTATTCCTAGCAGAGCTGCTCAATGAGCTTCCCTTTTTCACTGAAAAGGGCCATTCTTTTTTGTTAATTTAATAATTTAATCAAAATATCCATGCAAGTTTCATAGGTCTGAGATGGAAGAAAACTGGGTTGGGAGAACAGGGAAAACACCATACAAACATGAACAGAAAAAAATAATTTTGACAACGATTTCAAAGCAGCTTCTGCTTGAAGAGAAAGACAGAAGAGCTTTAATGTTCATGCAATGCACATATCAGGCTAGTT
The DNA here is from genome assembly GCF_949628215.1 of Phalacrocorax aristotelis. NCBI lineage: Eukaryota > Metazoa > Chordata > Aves > Suliformes > Phalacrocoracidae > Phalacrocorax > Phalacrocorax aristotelis. The sequence continues at coordinate 8,211,732 of NC_134277.1, read as the reverse complement.
CCAGCTGCCAGGCCTTATTTGTGGCAATACTCCAGAACAAATTGTTCGATTTATAGTTCCGTAAAGCCATCCAGAGAAATATAAAAGTCAAGCGGGGTTCTTTTTCCTTCTCACATGCTCCCATCAGGAGGAAAGATTCTCAAAGACAAATTAGATGTTAGATACCTCTCTAATCTGAGAGCCTTACTGAGGTTACGTGATGGTAACTCATGCAAAAGAGTGAAATGAAAAGACTATGCCAACTATGAAAAACTGCAAAACTCACCACCCCACCCTACAGAAAGTTACGTGTATAAGCTGACCTGTGCATATGTACAACTTACACATTTAAATATTATTCTGCCATTAAGAACTGTAACACTGGCTTAAAAATTATGAACTTTTTTCAAAACAAACTGGAGAGTCTTTGTCACTGTTATCTGACAGCCCAAGGTTCACATTTCTTCAACAACTATAGAAGAATCTTTCTCCTAAAACATAAATCAGATTCATGTAAAGAAGTGTATGACAAAGATCTGGTGCCTTCAGAAAATAAAATAGCCCGTTTGAAATGCTTGGCATCACTCTGCCACAGAAAATACACAAGTTCAATTTATGCTGTAAGTTCAACGGTGCGAAGGAACATTCCCAGGCAATGGAGTCCCATCGACTACAGTGTTCAGTTGTAAGCGTGATCCATAGTACCATTTTGGTCATGGCCAACTGTCACTGAGCCAACTAACAGCAGAGCACAGGAATTAGCACAGGTCAGAGACCATCCCAAAAGGCTGTCCACACGTGGTCACTTTACCGGCAAAGCCAGGAGCCTTTATTAAGAACAGGCTGTTTCATGCAGGTGGGTCTTGGTGCCAAAGAAGGGTTTTGAGCACGTTTAGTTTACAAGCATTCCTATAACCACTCAGAACTGACATGGGAAGCAAGATGTTGCATTTTGAAGTTAATAAAAGGTTTGATACTACCTTTGAAGAGAATCATCCAAGTTCACAGAAAATTAAATGGCATTTAGTTTACTTGTAATCTGGCAGAAAGAAGCTTACGTTTCCCATTTGAGGATTCAACTAAGGGTTCAGTGCTATTTTGCTACTTCAAAGACGATCCTTAGTTAGATTCTCATCCATTTTAAATAGCATCAACATTGGTTTATCTTCATTACAACTAAAAACTGCAGTTCTTCAAAGAAGGGTTGATTGCAGACATTCTTAGAGTAAATCATTTTCAGATACACACAAATAAAATGTTTAAATCCTACAACTTGTGTAGTATGTAAAAATATATCATGAAGGAGCCCATCTCCATTCCACAAAGACAGAGAATCCAGAGCATCTGAGATGTCTCCTTTGCACTTTTCCTTCACACCAAAGGAGTGAATTTAACAGTGCAAGGGTGTCTACTGAAGCTTGGCTGTTTTCACTTCCTTAATACTCCAATTTAAAGGTTGTCTACTCAAGATCTGAGCCACTCTGACTAGTCACCGCATGATAAACTCAGGGTGAGAGAGGGAAACAAGTATAACACAGAAACATTCCACTGGACAGTATCCTTTAATAACATTTCCCATGAGAGGTCACTAGCTCCTTAAAGCCAGTGAATTGTAAACGGCATATCCGTGAACTGCATGTTACGGGAAAACAGTTTGTAATCCCCCTATTAATCCTTGGCATCAGGGCACTCACAGTATAATTATAGACTGCACCAGAATAATTTGAGAACTTTATTCCACAGGGCTATAATTATATCCTAGCTGTAATCCTTTAATTGCCAATATCATCTAATGCATTATAGACATACCATATGACTAGATGAACGAATGTACTAAAACACTCTGCAAGCAAGCCACAGTAAAGGCGATAGCATAGCCAGGGATGCACGCTATTAAACAAGAAGCACGATTAATAAGCATCAGAATATGCAGCCTAGAAACATCAGGATTTCTACTGTCCCTTTGCATATTTGTTGCACCAATAGTTGGTCTTCAAGAAGTACCTCAGCAGATGCACAAATTAAAACTACTGAAAGAAATTGGTCATAAATTGCCACTTATGTCAATCAACCATCAAGCAAAGGACAAAAATAGTTCCCTAGCAATTCTTTGACAAGAAGTTACGAGACACTGCAGTAGATGCTGACCCTGTCCAAAATGGAAGGAAACCACAACAGACCATACATGCAAGTGCTACTAAGGACTGTTCTTCTGGTCATCTCTTATTTATATTCTCCACATTAACATTGTCAATATTTTGATTTTACGCTGGAAAAGAAGAGCCAAGGAAGTTGAAAGAGTTTGCTTAAACCTTTTGATTACCTACAGCCTAAAAGCATATACAGCATATGGGGCCAGAAAGAAAAAGCCTAAAAGGAAACAATTTGGAGCCTAGCTATTATCTGCAGGCAGGTAGTGCAGCGTTCAAGAATCTCTTGGTGGATCCAAGAGTTACTTGCATTTTTAACCAGTGATTACTACTACAAATACATAAACAGTTCAAATGTAGAAAGTAGAACTTGGCTGCTCCAGTCCTGGGTGCCAGATCCAGCCTCTCATTCTCTCCTAGTCTAAAAGACTTCAAAAGTAGGACAGACCACTTCAACCTGATGAGAAGTTTCCTCAGCAGCCATTCCTACCACAAGTTTGGTACCTTACAGGCAGGCATCACCTGCCACTTTGAAAAGGCTGAACCCTGCCAAGTTAGAGAACTCTGAAGGAGGGTAATGCAACCTCCTCTCAAAATCCATCCTGTTTCTGGATCCAAAGGGTCCCTGAAGCACTTTGATGCTCCAGAGAAACGACAAGAATTAGAGCCCACTCATGCCTAGTATTTTCTAGATGCTGGCTCTGTCCCTGCTCATAAACTAACTTCAGTCACCCTAAGTCCAGATCAGGGGACCTTTATCATCCAGTTGCCAATTCTGTGCTACTCTGTGGGCCAGGGAGATGTCCAGCACCTCAGCAACGTATCTTCTGTTTTGTTTTGAGTACATCCTTATTGGAACTGACCCAAACCATCTGTCTTTGCACCAAACTACAGATTACCAGTAGCAACAGAATTACGAGCAATACAGGTTTACATTAAAAATATATTTCTCTTTCACATATAGTATCTACCACCTGTCAAAGGCAGTGAACAATTTCCCCTTTGTAGAAGTGGCTGCAACTCTTGTCATTACCCCATAGGGTGTTAGAAAAACAATAGCACAAAGTGCTGAAAATTGCTTGAGATGAATGCAGCCTCCCACTTAAACTGCACTGCTCCTTTATTTACTGATGTATAACTGACTAATACGGCACACTTAAAAGGGGAGATGCACATGATTGCAAAGGCATCAGAAACTCAAGATGTATGGCGGCGATCATCCTCATAAATACCCTCTATTTTCTGACCTTTCAAATCTGCTTATTTTGTTTCCCATGCAAAGGCTTAAACACCTCCAATTACTGGCAGCTCTGTCACTTCCTTGCCCTAACTACAAAGATAAATTGAAAATGAGGAAAAAATTCCATTGTGATTTTCCATATATTCATTTATAAACACATGATGCCGTGTTTGTTGGGAAATGTAAGATCTTTAATTTTAGAACAGCTGATGTAACTAGGAAGGTGTAACAGGCTCCAGGGAAAACAAGCAAAGCAGCACCAAACTCCAAACTAGATGCAAGAAAGAAACAATGACTAATGTAACCTAGTTACGTTCATCAGCTGAACTCAAGAGAACTTAAAGGGAAATAGCACTAGAGAAGCAGGAAAGGTGACAGGGAGTTTAATTATTTGCACGTACTTAGGAACCCCATGCCTCTCCTCAGTATGACACCTCGCTTTTATTCTAATGTATTGGTAAAAAATGAGAGTCTCATTTAAATCCCTAAGGAATAAAAAAGTGCTCCCTCTTCTTCCCAATTTCACCAGAGGCAAGCTGAAAAATAATCCAAACATCCTGATTTAGCTTGACCTCTACTTCAACAATAGCTGAAGGCAGCAGACAGATTCGCAGGCTGGCTCCAGAGCCTTTCATCTGCCTGGCAGGAGAGTGCTGCAAGACACGAATGCACTGCATGCAGAGTGCACAAGATGTCCTTCTTCAACAGTGTGACAGGTTGTGGTACACACGAGAAAGCCATTGCCCCACAGGAGCTCTATGCTGAACGCCACGAGGATGCAGCACAGCAGCTGTTAGACAGTGTTTCCTGGGGCACGTGAAAACTGCCGTGCTAGCGCAGCCTTACCTTACACGTGAATAAACTGCAGTTTACAGGAGTTACTCTTAAGCCATTTGCAAAAACAGGCAAAAAGTGCAACTAACACATAACAGGTTGGCACAGTTAGACTTAAGCTGTGAACATACAAGCAGGACCCCAGAGGTTCATTTAAATACTATTAAGGTAAAAAATCCTCAAGTGATTTGGAAACTAAAGCAGCAGAGCACTCATCCTTCACCACTCTTCACGGGTATGGTGCAGTGAACTGTGTCAGCCCTCCTCCTCAGCGAGCCTGCTCCCTCACCACACCAGTTTAGTGTGTACCATCAGTAGTGCCCAGAGACTAAGGTCAGGGTGGGATTTTTTTTCCTCTAACTTTGAGCCTTTAAGAATTAGCTGCAACAACTGTGCTAGACGTCACAGATTTTTATAGTCAACTGAATGGAGAAAGCACTGCCAAAGGATGAGTCAACAAACCTGTTTTAGATGCATATCCTAGGATGAGACGACTTCCTTGCAGGATATTACAAGGATTTGATAGTTATATCAGAGCGGACAAATGTGAAGATATTATCTAAGACAATAGACAATTCCTAGCAGTACCTAGGAAAAGATCAGGAAAAAGCATACAGAAATGAAGTGACTTGCCCAAAATGCTGCAGTATGGTCAAGACTGACATGGTAGGTGGCAGTAAGAAATGAAAAGGAACCTAGAACATGACAGGATCAGTAATGCCAAAGGGAAGTCTTTTCCACTGACCTTGGGCCAGGCCCTGAGCATTTACAGGAGAATCATCAGATCTGCAACGTTAAAAACAAAAGCGGCCACCTAAGCAAGCTGTGAATATGTACAATTCTGCCTCTTTCTTCCACCACATACATTCAGCTTGCATAAAAGAAACGTAAGAAGTTGAAAAGTTTTATGGACACTCCCCTTCACTACTTGTTTGTGGGTTTTCACCTTTTGCAAAAAAGCTCTTGCTAAAGACCGGCGTATGAAAATGAGGCAAGTGGCTATTCCTTGCCATAGTTTTACCTGAGCTTTCATTCACTGTAACTATCTGACAGCCACCACACAGCACTTATTATGCAATGCACTTTTCAATTAAGCAGGAGGCTGCATATCCCTGCTCAGTATCCCTGGTGGTTTTAAATAAGCTTTTCACTTGTTCCATCTCCAACACTTGTTTGGCACAACAGTAATTTTTCCAGATGAGGGAGAACCTAGTGATCATAAAGAATGAATTATTTACAGAGAGATCAGTACTCCAGCTCACGTCAAGACTTCACTAATTATAGTTAATTGAAAGTACCACAATGAACATATGCACAATTCTCTTCAGGTTCATAAAAGCCTTAAGTGCTTTTAAGTACTACTGAAAACAAAGGAGAAGGCTCAGAGGATCGGTAGCACTTCCACTTTCAGAGCATGGACTCAGATCAGGTCAAAGGTAATCAAGGCTAAAACACATCATCTACTGATTGGTTGATGGGGACAGGTAACCCCCTTTCCTAATGGGCACATGGTATCATACACCCTCAACAAAGTCAGAAGCCCCAATTATAACTATGCAGATCAAACTAAACTTGCTGCAGTTTGGTTTACCTCCACTCTGTCTCCATGCAGTCCCACCACTGAAGCAATGCTGTTGACCTAGATCTTTATCGTGCTTTTCAATAGATATTCAAGGCATTTTACAAGCCAATAAAGAAAGAACAAAACAGAGGAACCAACTTCACAAGACTCATTAAGCGATCAGCAGCAAAGCTCAAGACCATTTCAGGTCCCGGTTCATTGTTCTATTCAGTAAACTTGCCGTTTCACCAAACATGGTGAGCCAATTTAACAGATCATTGCATTCAAGAAAACAGGAGCAGGGAGAGTTTTCTGCAAGGTTAGCATATCAAGTCATCTCACAAAGTGTCCTGTGATCAGCAGAGCCTGCTCCAGGGACAAAGCAGTACCACAACCCCTCAGCAACAGCAAGCTATTAGAGCAGCAAACTATTACCCTCACCAGGCTCCAGACATCTGCCCTGATGCATTAGGTTTAGAGAGCACTCCATAAGAAATCCCACTTTGCAGGAGTGCACCAGTAACTGGTGAGTAAGTGTCTGGGCCTGCTGGCCCTTCTGGCTTTAAGTCTCGGGTTCAGTTCCTTCCTCCGTCTGAGAGGATTCAAACCCCATGCATGTGCTCCTTCTCAGGTGAACGCCCAAAACAGCAGGTTAGGGAATCAATTTTCAACTTGGTGTTCACAGACCCTTGTGGTTATTCATTAACTATTTGCAAGGAATCCATAAAACCCAACTGAAAAGGCAAGCTTACTTGCTAACAAGCATAAATTAGCCCAACAGCAGTCAACAAGACAGAAGAAAAGCAGTTGACAACTCACACTTGCATTTGTCCTCTGACACATCTCATTAAGCCCAGTGACTGTTTTAAACTCACATAGTCTGTACTGTGATAGGTAGGTCTCCCACAAAGTCAAAGAACAGGGGAACTCTGCTCTTCAGCTCCAGGACATTTGAACACCTTGTATGTTTTCTTACTATTTTTATTATAAAGACTAAACATGAGCAGCACATTTCCTCATTTGTTTTCAAAGTGCATCTTGCTTGCATTTTGAAAGAAGTTTTCCCTCCCCCAAAAAACAGGTGCCCATGCCTTATGTCAGAAGTGTGGAGCAAAAATACCACCTCTTGCTAACTCTAAGATATCTCAATACCTGGCTAAAACTGGTTGCAGGCCCCATGTAACTATGCCACATGCCCAGCATTCCCTATTTGGTAGCACCAAGTGAGTGTGCCAGTGTTTCAGTCCACACTGCTCAACCTACTAAACAGGTAAATCTTCCTCTGAAGCCTGACTCCAGCCATGTTGTACCCGTGGTTCTGGATTCTGCTGTACCGGCCAAGAACCCAAGCAGCCAGCAGTGCAGTGGCAAACTTGAAACAGATTTAAACATAGATGAGCTGATGTAACACTGGAACAAGCTGAAACAGTACACACTATTAGATTACCCATTTCTTTCTCAGCAAGAGGATTGAGCAAAGCTTCAAAGTGCTTCCCCTGAGAGCTACGTTTTAAGTTCAAAAGCGTTCAAAACCAGGCTTGCATCATGGAGACCCACTTTGTTTAATTTCTAATTTATGCTGAACAAGTAATTGCTTGGTCTCAATTCCTCCATGCCAGTTAAGAGGAAATTGATGTGTCTTGCAAAATTCTTATTGGGCTAGACAAACTGTTACAAATTCTCTGCTGACAGAGATAAGTATCACCAAAGACAGAGTAAGTAAGATTTCCTACTCTATTTAGATTTAAACCATAGAAGAACCCACACCATGTCCGCAGCACAAGAACGTGTACCCGTAACAGGGTAGTTATGCCCTGGAACAGGTTGCCAGAGACATTAAGGAACCTCCATTCACCCCTGAGCAACCAGATGTGACTTTGAAGTGAGCCCTGCGCTGAGCAGGAGTCTGGAACAGAAATCTCCAGAGGTCCCTTCCAACTTCAGTGTTACTATGATTCCATGTACGTTGACATATAATGGAAAGCTAACCTTGTGAAACAAAATGGACAAGTATGTAAATCATGACTACAAAAAAGATTCATAAAGATGTTAACAGCTTTTATTTCACTGGTGCAAGGCCCATGTGTCATCCACCACTCACCAACATCAAAACAAAACATCATCTTCTATAAAACAGTTTCAGAAATTTCAAAACAAAGTAACAGTGGCTATAATAAGCTTCATACAATACTGTAAATCACTTAGTTTGTCATCCAAACAAGAACAAATCAGTTTCTAGCATACGTGGCGCTTTTTTTTTTTGGCCAAAAAAAAAATACCAGCACAACTCCAATACATGCCTCACACCTGGAAATGCGTAACATCACTCCATGACATTGATAGTTGTTCGTGCTTAGAACTAGTCATCAATTCACCCTACCAATATCATAAAATACAAAATTATATGAAAAACCTACATTTACAAAGTACAGTCCCAATCCTGCAATCTAATCCATTTGGGCAGGTACCTGCAGCCATTCCAACTCCCCTGAAGGCAATGTGGTATTTAGTGCTCCATTGCTAAAGATTTGATTGCAGAATCAGGGCACAAGCGGGAAAGCTTGAAGTCTTTCCACAAGCAGTAAAAGCACTGCCTTATTCTTCTAGATTCAGTTTCAGTAGTATTTGCACAACCTCCTAAATCGAGACTCACCTATTTTCAATTACCTCACATTTAGGAAGAAAGAAGGATAGGCTTTGAAGTAGTCAGCAGAGAAATGGCTTTTACTGAAATGACTTGGGGCTGTAAGTTGTGCTTTAGTGCACCATGGTGATCCAAACGCTTCCAAGAGATAACCACATCCTGCTTCAGTATTTACAGTATCTGCTGCCTTCATCTGCATCACATGAGTTTCTTCACCAGCAAGATATCAGAGATCTTGTTTCCATTAGACGAGCATTATGACATGACTCCAAAAACAGGATTATGACGACAAATACTAGGGCCATATTCTTCATAGTCTTTCTTGGTGTGACATACTTGGAAAAACTCTGGCTATGAAAATATAAAACAAATCCCCTCAAAAGCGTAAGAATATATCAAGCAGGAAAACCAACAAATAAACTAATTCATTAACATTTTTGTAGATTTCAGCTTTATGATGTGGTATTACATTTTTGAAACAGTAAAACTAGAAATATTAGTATATGAATACAATTAATCAAGAAAGGTTTGTCCGGACAGAAGACTGCTTTTAAACCCAGTGATACAAAATCCCATTTTGGAGACAGGAATTGCTTGCATTTTCCTGTATTTGCTTCCCTCTTGAGTTTACGACCATTGATTTGGATCCTGTATTCCTGAAGTCCTAACTAATCTCTGGCACCAGCTTTAAGAATAAAGGGACTATATTGCCACCATCACATAAATATTTCAGAATTATGTCAAATCACAATATCCTCACTCAAGTAAAGCTCCCGCTTGCCCTGTGCAGGTTTGTGTAAGAATTCCAGAACATGACACAATTTAGGCTGTCATAATGAGAAGGCTTAAAACTTAGTGCTCAGATCAAATATAGCCAGAAGACAATATGCAATAAAAAAACAGAACTATTTTGATAAAGACTTACTGTTGAAGCCAGCATGGAACCTCCGAACCAAACTGCATAACGCTGCATGTGATGTGTTATCACTTGAACTTCAACTGGTTTGGGCTAAGAGAAAAACAGTTTGCATTTAGTTGGTTTACATTTTCTGGCAAGATCCTTACAAAGTAAATGCTCAGACCCAGACATCTTCACCCCTCCCATTCACATCACTACCTCACACTTACTATTCAGTCTACCATGTTCCCTACAAGACCAAGTCAAAAAAACTCTCCACAATTAGTATGCAAAGGGGACACAGTTAAACCCCTCTTGCCTACTGCTAAGATCACGTATCTCTTAGAAGGAAAACCAGAAAGGCCCTTAGAGACTGCTCACAGCAACTTAAAGATTCCTGTAAAGACATGTCATATTTTGCAAGGCTACCAACATGTTTAGCACCACGCACATATACTACTCATTTTACAACACTGCATTTTCACTAGTGAGGTGAAAATTCTAAACTTTCTTTCACTACCCGTGTAATCAATGCACTTGAAATTCTTACTTACTTTTATCCGACCACCACTGAGTTCCTCACTAAGTCGCAACCTCGCGTCCACTACTCTCTTCAAATCCCTTTGCAGTCGCCGTCCAAAGTCCCTGAACATCGTGGATCCTCCTGAAAGGACCACATTCTGTGCAGAAATTAAAGACACATTCTTTAAATCCGTCTTGAAGCAAGTTTCCCAAAAGCCAACATGCAGATGTAACTATTTGGATGTTAACATCATTAGGAAGCTTACAAGCTACACAGAACACCAAGTATTGCTCAATTTCCATGGTCCCCTTCTTTCTTTTTCGCCCCTCCTTTTAAAGAAGGGGTTTTTTGCCGAATAGGTTATTACAGAAGAGAAGGATTCAATTAAAATGCTGAGCTAGTACCCTACATGTGCAGGGCAGCGGACACTACATCAAAAAGTTTCCCAGGGATGCTCATAGTGAACAGTTTCAGCCCTGATACCAAATAAGGCTGTACCCTTATCATATTACTGTTAGTGTCTTTCCAAAAGCTCTAAAGTTACCTAGAACTCACTTTTTTTTAAAGAGCTAAACTTCTAAACATAGCAACCAGCAAGTCTGATGATTCTTCAAAGAGGTATCACACCTCTGAAGAGGACTGCAGTACAGAGAAAGATACAATGCCCTTCACTTTTCTTACCTATACCCACTTGCCTGGTATTACTTAGTTTTCAGAGCAGAACCAAGAGCCTCTGAGCCTGGACTTGTACTTGGATTCCAAATAGGGAGTTTAGAATGTCATGTCTTTAATCCTGATAATTTTGCAGGGTCATAGACTAATGCAAAAGTCATTTCAAAAGTGGAGGGATTCAAAACAGGAACCCTAGAACAGTGGTGGCAGCAAAAACGCGTTTCCTAGCCAGAAAAATGACCTCTGTATGACAGAGCTGCATGAGTGCCCTTACACACTGCTGCAACTGCAAACCAAAGTGCCAATCAGTGCTTACTAAAACTACTTATATGCCTTAGACAGAGGTCCACAAAGAGCTCAACCGAGATCAAGAGTTCGTTATACACAGGGTCAAAGGATTTTCTCTCAGTAATAGTTTTCGGCACTGGAGACCAAGACCGTGCACGTAATGAAGGAATCCCCGAACCACCTTTTTCAGCCAGGAAGCCTGTACACAGATCTGAAGAGTCAAAGACATGATAGTAAGTGTTCACACTTGCAGGGTACAGAAGTAACTGCTTGGATTTCAAGCAACAGATAACAAGGAAAATCTTGTTTGTAACTTGTAAAGCGAGAAGAGAGCTGTTTGTTTATTCATGGAAAAAAAAAAAAATCTCTGCACATTGCAAAAACCACTACAGTAGGAAACCTCATTTCTTCACAGCTTCAGATTATCTACAGTATAAAAGAGTGCATAGCAAGGCAAGTGTACTTAAAAGAAAAGCACACATCCCCATAACATTACTGAAACATTTCCCAAATGAAAGAGGACAGAGAAGATGAAAGGAGACATACGTATAAGCAGGAGCTAGAAGCCACAGTTGGTCCTAAAATTAAACAGGAAGGAGATTCCCCCTGCTCCCCCCATACACAGGAACAACTCTTCCCCTGCCTCAAAGTGGTCACACGCTCCACATGGGAGAAGAAAATTGCTAATGGGGAATAAAAAGACAACAACTAACCTGAGTGATGAAATAGCAATTAAAAAGATGCCATCAGAAAATACTACCTGGAGATAATGAAGTTGGCGAAGACAGTGAAAGCAATAATTCTATTCAAAGCAAATTAAACTTCAGGTATGTTCCATGAAGTGGACAATGCTACCACTAAAAATAGATTTCAGAATACACCTAGGAATAATTGTTTGAATACATCTGAGACCAACTCACGCACCCACAGAACTAGCAGTAACATTGGGAGGGGTTTTTTCATGCCAGGGTTAGAAGCTAAGAGGTTACGCCTTCCTCAGATTATGATTATTGAAGTACCTCTACACACTGAAAGAAGTTTAACAATCATACTGGTCATGGATAACAGAAGCGCTAGGGTATAATTGTTGAAAAGGTGAGTCATCTCCATATCGCATATCTGGACAAGCCAGGCCAAGCAGAATTTTGGATGTAAGTAACTAGGTGACACCAACAATCATTATAAAATTATAAGTATACTGCTACAGTTCCCCTGCTTCCTGCACTTCTTGTCAACACTGGGCCAAATCTGCGCTAACTCTAGTAGAAGACTGCTCACCTATGGGCTTCAGTAAGTTATCACAACTCAGCAGGTCAGTCTTCTGCAAGGAGGTCAGAAGCCAGGCACTCACAATGAAAGCATAATCCATACATTCCCCTCAAACAACACACCCACCACTTACAAAGGACCCAATGAAGGTGGGGAAAAAAAAAAAAAAAACACCAAACCACTAAACCCCACACCAAAAACAAGTAAGAAACCACCCCCTACAGCAAATACCTTCCTTAGAATAACCGAGCGTAACACAATACAGCAATTCCAGTAACTACCTGATGAAAAACATAACAACGAAGCAAGCTAAGTACATCTGCGCAGAAAGCTTACTAGTTATGTTTAGGTTCTCAGTCTGCTGGGGAATTCTCTAGCCTCCCAGAAAGAGACATCAAGGCAGCTAGGATTTAAGTGTCTGTTTCCAGCTGATTCCTTTAAGCAAGACTTCTGATATTACTCTGCTCAAAACACACTTCGGCTGGTTTAACAACTCTAAGCTGGCCACAGGTTTCACAGTTAACACTGAGTACCATACCATCTGACAAAAAGAAGCTCCCACTGACCTTTACTTCTATAGCTAAATGGTTGAAAGTTTGTTTCAAAAGAATGTACTCCTTCAGAAGAGAGGGATGAAGACCTTCCACGCACCTGAAAAAGCTATCCACAACAAGTAAATAACAAAAGTAGGCTATTTCTGGAAGGAAACTAGTGGGGGTGAACACCAGTCATCTCAGAGGGCTAGCAACAAATGTCTCACCTCTCATCCATAACCTCTGCCTCTCTTACGAGCCATAGGATACCAAGTTTATCTCTGTACCATGTTTCTTTCTGGTACCATGCCTGTACAGTGCAATGCTGTGGAGAAACGAGGCTACCTAACAAAACCACATAGTTGCAATAACAGAAATCTCTATATAAATAAAGTTTACATAAAAATTCCAAAAAGTTCAGTTAGCTCCTGCAGAACTCAATGCTACCAAACACAAGGTGCTGAACTGGTTTGTGCATCTGCGTGCCCCTGTACTTGGCACTGGTGAGGCCACACCTCGAATCCTGGGATCAGTTTTGGGCCTCTCAGTACAAGGAGGACACTGAGGTGCTGGAGTGTGTCCAGAGAAGGGCAACGAAGCTGGGCAAGGGTCTGGAGAGCAGGTCTTACAAGGAGCGGCTGAGGGAGCTGGGGGTGTTTAGTCTGGAGAAGGGGAGGCTGAGACCTTATCACTCTCTACAACCATCTGAAAGGAGGTTGTAGTGAGGTGGGTGTTGGTCTCTTCTCCCAGGTCACTAGTGATAGAACGAGAGGAAAGTGCTTCAAGCTGCATCAGGGGAGGTTTAGATTGAATATCAGGAAAGATTTCTTCACTTTAAGAGTGGTCAGGCATTGGCACAGGCTGCCCAGAGAGGTGGTTGAATCATATCCCTGGGGCTATTTAAACAACGTGTAGATGCAGCACTTCAGGGCATGGTTTAGGAGACATGGTGGTGTTGGGTTGATGGTTGGACTTGATGATCCTAGAGGTCTTTTCCAACGTTAATGATTCTGTGATCTGTATGCTGCACCTTGCAATATGGTAGAAGCACACTCCCAGCTGGACACTTCAGACTTTGCAGCACCAAACTGATAAGCATCCACTGCTTTCCTGGTAAATATGAACTTCAACAACACATCCCAGTATCCCTTCCTTCCAAATCACAGCCTAAATTAAAGTCGTTTAACGTAACACAACCACACCACCAGAGACAGTGTAATGAGAGCAATATCTGACTGTTAACAGAAATTGTGGGTATTATGGGTAAAAACTAGAAGGTTCACAAGCTGAAGCCAAGTCCTTCAAGAGCAAATGAATCAATTAAGCTACACGCCTCTTAATTTAGTTAAAACAGGGCAATATTGGCAAATGTTGTATGGGAAGTATAAGGAGAAATATATTTCTTGTTTGATATGTATAATATTACACAGAAGTAGATTTATTGTGAGAAACACATTAAGACTTTTAATAATGAAGAAACAATTTCTGTTTCTTGAAGATCATAATTTCAGTGTTCATTTAACAGTCTGAGTAATAGCATAAGATTTCAGCATGACTTATGGTCATGCGGTTCTGCAGAAATATGCCTGCACTCAGACACAAAAGCAACCACAAAATACTGCAGATGTATTGAGTTACTGTTAAACCAGCTAGCTTGGGTAATGTTATAAATTTAATCACAGCTGTGATAGGAATAAGCAGGGTTTCTCTTCAGTACTCCTGCACTACGCTAACAGTGTTGATCACTTGGGGCTTCCACGTGAGGTAGCAGGAATACCTTTCCTTTCCCATGTCTTATCATCAGTGCCAATACGATGCAGATCTAATGACCTGGTAGTCTCTCCAGCCTTAACCTCACCCACAGAGCCTCCCTGCTCTGCACTTGGTAATTAATAGCAAACATCTCATTTTGCTGAAGCATGGAGAAGCAGAAGTCAGTTGAACCCTATCTGGTCTTGTGCTTGAGGATACCTACAATTTTGGAGGGGAAAGGCAAGAATAGTGTTGACGCAGCAAATAAGCTGGGCACCACCACAGACTGTATTTCTCCCTGCAGCTCCCAGACGTCCAGCTGGGTGCCGCACAGCAGTCTGACAGCGCCATCTACACACCACACAGCGTATGTGAAGCTGTTTTCACACAATGTATTAACCAGCATTTCAAGTTAAAGTGATGTTAAGGGGATGTTTATCACTCCCTTAGCCTCCTGCACACCAGATCTCTCCAGGCTTTGAGAATGGTTCATTATGAGCTGGGCAGTCAACAGTTTAACCTTCCCAGAGAATGCTGATACAAGTCTAGTCCAAATCTTAAATTGTATAGCAAACTTAAGTTCACTGTTTTCCACAACAGCTGCACACTCAGCTAAAAAATCATCTACTCTAAGGAAAAGAGCCAATATCATTAAAATCATGTCCCCATGCACCTGCATTTCCACTGAAAACCTGGATGATTTATCTACGCTAAAACACCACACTTGCCAATACACAACAGTCCCCACCTCATGAAATGTTTTTAGCTTGAGAAGCTCGCTTAAATATTTGAGGTCAAGGATGTTACAACTTGATCTGTCGTCATTTGGATCACAACCATTTAAACATGTTTGACTAGGATGTTTCAGAGATATTTGTGACAGAATTCACCTGATTTCAGATGTCACTTATCTTAAATTCTTGCATCCATATATTTCTGCCAAAAACACAGCAGAGTTGAAAGAAATCAATTGTTGGGGCAGCCAATGACCCTACACTTCTATCCTTTCTACTGGGACAAGGCACAGACTGCAGAACTATCAATACTCTTCTCATCTCCTGCTACCACCTAAACTCAGGAATTATCTGTGGAGAGACTCTGGATGGGAAAAAAGGAATATGAAGTAGAGTATGGAGTAAGAGTGAAAGCTTCTGAACCTGTTACCAACAAAAAATAAGATTTATTAGAATATTAAGCAGTTTTTAGAATGTCTGGAAGTCCTTTGTCCACCTTTCAAGTTATTATAACTATATTCACAAGCTGACTGTTAAATTCGGCTACTCTTTTTGACACTTAAGTGTCAAAACTCATGCCCAAAACTGATGAAAGTTAGGACAAGTTTCAGAGCATTTCTAGGTTGAAAACAGATTTTTAAATAGCAACTAGTATTGAAAACCTCCAACACTAGCATCTGTTGTGGGTATACCACAGAACAGATGTTTCCCACTGATGCAAGCTGGGTGTGCATTAGTTATACTGTGTTTAGTAGTACGCTCATAGCGACCTGAAAGCTGGGAGAAGGACATTTTTCTGCAGATGATAGTCCCCATCGTGCTACTGCTCCCTCCCTCCCATTTCTGTGATATCAGTTATATGGTATATAAATAGGAGGCAAGTATAGGGAAAGGCTGTGGAACATATTTTAAGAAAAAAAGACGCTAAAGAACTCTCAAAAAAATACAGCTAGACAAACTATACACCATCCTTCCCAAAAAATGCCAAGTGTGACACAATGCCTCATGGAGCCCTGTAAAAGCACGATCGTGTTTCTAGCTGCACGCAGGATGGGTCATTTTTCAATGGCATTCAACACACAGCAATGATCAACATAGCAAGGATGCCAGATGATTTCAGCCGTGTGGTAAGATCCAAAATTACTCTCCCTAATTTCACCTGAGCACTCACTTAAAATGTAATTCTGCTTTCTGAAGATTTGGGTTTGTTAAAAAAATTAAAAAAATAAAAAAATCCACCTTATTTCTTCAAATTTTAAT
Organism: Phalacrocorax aristotelis; assembly: GCF_949628215.1. NCBI lineage: Eukaryota > Metazoa > Chordata > Aves > Suliformes > Phalacrocoracidae > Phalacrocorax > Phalacrocorax aristotelis. The sequence continues at coordinate 8,195,395 of NC_134277.1, read as the reverse complement.
GCAAGTCCTCTGGTCCAAAACCCAGCGGCCTACTTATCTTCTTCCACTTGAGCAGAAAGCAGCTCATCCCAAGCAATGCAGAGCTCTCAACTCTGTGTTAGAGACACAGAGAGAGACAGAATAAGAATATAAATCAATTTTTCCAAGCAGTCACATTAAGACAGTGTGATCATGGGAATTTAAAGAAAAAAACAGTGCATTGCTGGCAACCATTACACAATTAAAAAGGCTTCATTCACATGTAGAAGAATGTTTGTGGTTGGCATTGAACAGCTACAAGCTATGGGATCTGGCTGCGGAACAACAGTTTCACAAAGGTCCTGCTGGTCCCAACGCCAACATAAGGTAGAATAACTGGCCTCGTAAGAGAGATGCTGATCAGATTAGGAAATATGGATACTGGCCATAAAACTGAAAAAGATAAATACCACAGGACATCAAAAAATGGGTGGTGAAACAATGCTTCAAAGGCTACATACCACACACAGTCTCCAAGAAGGGTACTTGCAGGTATTTTCTGCATGAACACTAAGAATCCAAATATATTTGTTGGAAATCCGGCTCCAAAGCACAGGGCCTTGGCTGGCCGCCACGCAGCACTGTGGGTAAGTGAAACTGATAAACCACAGAAACTAAGAGAAACTGTGAGTGGATTTCTGGACCTATACACTCTTTTAAGCAATGAGAACAGAGATGTTCACCCCTTTGCAGTGACCTTGCTTACATAAGTATTAGTATTAATAACTACTGACATCTATCATTACATTCAATAGGTAATTGTGTGACATCATTTTAATTAATCAAGTATAATGAAAAACAGAAAATGGAAAAACCGAGTCTCAGTCAGTGGCAAGCCAGCCAAGGGAAAGTTATTTGCCTGCTGATTACAGTGAGGAGAGAGTACCTTAACCTCAATTTTTAAATACCACTCTCCAGAAGTCAGTACTAATCCCTATCCTACCAAGTGATGAAGCTATTGCTCTATGGCACCTTTGGTCTCTCAGGGAAAAGAAACCCACAGACACTAAGCACAACCAGACACTTAAGAGTTTCCTAAAGATTTCTGCAACATTCTTAAGCTTGAGGACATCTACTGCAAAATTCACTCCACATATGATCTTAAGTAGTTTAATTTCCTGTTTCAACCTGCTCCACAGATTTGCTCTGAAGCATGATGTCTCATTGCAGATTACAGAGTATGTTTACTAGACAAGCAAAACAGACTGCAAAATTTTAATAGTTACAAATTACCCTGAGATATGACTTAGTTGGAACTTAACGCTCATTCTAATAGGTGAAGAAAACTACCACCTTTTCCACGAGCAAGCAAACTTCTCCATGCTATTACTTTATGCTGTTATTTCCCAAAAGGCACTGCTGCTGCACAAGCAGAAACCAACCAGGAAGCATAGGATGGGCTGCCAATATAAAGAGAGCTTACTACAGGCTATGCCTCTCATACCTTATCATTTCTTAAAGAATTAGTGACTGAAGGTACTCTCTGGACAAGTTTAAGCAGGCATAATTATTGGATCCTGGAAGATTTTAAGTCTTCATGTGTTTTAATACTGGGTTTAATACCTGGCTAAAACTGCAGACAGTGGGAAAATATAAGACAAGACTATAGAAAGACTATGTATTTGAAACCACTGCTTCATAAAGCAGAGGGCGGAGCAGGAGTGAGACCACGATGTAACCCTTAAAATGGGCAAAAGCCAAAGACCTTCTTGCACAATAATTCACATTACAAGTATCAGATAAAAATAACGTCTCTCTGCCTCAGTTCCCTAGGGACAATACTTACCTGTGTATCAAACTACTGCTACAGATAACCCTTCTTTCAGAAATAAAAAGCGGCAAATATCAAGTACCCTTCATTCAGAAGTGGCACTTTGAATAGAGATAAAGTTGAAATTAAACAAAGTTCACGTTTCTCATGGGGGCGGGGGGAAGTGGTAGCTACGTATATGCTTCATGATGATGTTGATATTTGTCCTCAAATGAATTAAGTTAATCTTACAACAGAAAGACCATACCTTATATAATGGACGCCGGACGTCAATGGGACAGTTCTGTATAACTTCATCAACTACATCCGAAATGGATTCCATAAAATCAGGATTAGCAAACTACAATGAAATAGTACAGACATTAGGTATTTCCTCCCAACAACAGAGAAACAAAGAGGCAAACAGTGAGACTGTAGAGAGATTTTGTAATAGTATTTTTGAAGTGGGCTGGTGGGAAAAATCACTATTAACTCCTGCTCACCAATCATTCTACATTATAACAAATCCACTTCTATACAATAATTCCTTTTTCTGCAGAGAAATTCAGATTATCTTCCTTAGTCATAAATTCACTGTTTAAAATTTATGTACTACAGGCCTACTACTGCATGTGACATGAGTTTCAGTTCTGCCGTATTAAACATACTGATACTGTGTAACATGGTCGTGCCTTTTAAGTGAAATTTAGAAAGTCAGTGTGCAAATCAGGATGTTCCCCGGTAAAAAAATTTCAACCCTATTACAATACTTACGTTGAATTCCCACCCAGAAGTCTTTTTTTTTTATTAACAAGCACACAAAATCTCTAATAGTCAAAAAGGCATAAAAACTCTAATGTCTTGAGTGTAAATCCCCATCAATGCTAGCATCAATCCAGTTCTAATGTAAATTTCTGCATTTATGCATACTAGAGAGTTGCTAATGCTAAAAAACATTCTTGGACTAATTGTGATTTTCCACTTAAAACTTAACACAAGCTTTAAAAAAAAAACCAACAGACACACACACAAAAACATACCAGTTCGTAGGCTAGGTTTTGCCCTTTCACAGATTAAACTTTGAGAAAGTAAATGAATTATCAATAAATATATAAATATATTATTATAGATATATTATTATATAAATTTAACACTTTCCCAAAGGTGTTGAAACTATTTGGGACTTACATCCTACACAAGATGAAGTATTGAACTGGATGAATAACAAAAGCCAAAACACAACAAGTATACATTGAACTGAAAGAAAAATTAGCAAAGGAAGTTAGCTTGGAGATCAAGAGCCATAAGAATGATGTGAAAAATCCCCAAGAATTCAAGCTAATTTCCATAGTAAGAATTAATCATGCAAGAAGCTAAAACATGAAGCCACATAAAGTAAGAGAAAAGAAAGAAGCGGTGTTGCCTCACATGGAGAGTTCTCATCTGACCAAGCTACAGCCTGAAAACTTCTCCTGAGCCCTCCATAAAGACACTGATACCAGAGCAGGGCAAAAGGAGTAAGGAGAAATGAGAGTTATGGCATCCAAAGCAGAGTATAAATTGCTCCCAGAAAAGGGACTAGAGAACTGACATGTGAAATTGCAGTCCGCTAGCAAATACCATACGGCTGGAGAATAGCAAGTAAAACACGTAGTTTAAGATGCGAGGAGATGATCTGGATAACTACAAACCACAAAGCCTAACTTCAAGAGCATGAAATATTCAGAACAAATTTTGTAAGATGGAGATAAACTGAAAACAGGAAAAGATTACAAGACAACTTTACCAAAGGCAGCTTTTACCTAGCTAACTTGATACCCTTTGAAGTGAGGAGTTAATGAAGTCCAGCGAGAAATTCTCTTTGGATGCAGTATGTATCATCTAGTTTGTTTTTCTTGTCTACAAAGTGGGCTCAGGCTTTTTTTTTTTTCTCAAATACAGAGCCAAGAAACTATCAAGAAATGAAGAAAATGGAAATTAGGCTTTTATCCTGTTCCTAACAGTCTTTGAAAGAACTACGGAACGAAGAGCTATTAAAATGATGTCTGACGTGGGATTCAATGCCTCTCTGTAAGACCACATGGGTAAACAGCGGGGAGGAGAAACTATTTGGCCCAGAGGTTTAATGCTGGCACAAGATCAGATGGCTACAAACTGACCACAAACAGATTAAGGCTGGAATTTAGACAAAAGGTGAGAGAATAAGGTTTTTTAATATCCTTCCAAGAGGAAGCGGGTAGACAAAGGGACACTTCACCAGTGTTAATAGGGATCTCGATTAAATTTGTTAACAGTATTACAGCCTATGGTTACCTGCAATAAACTTAATGGAGTGCATAGAAATGGACCGGACCTTCTCTGCTATACCATAACATATTAAAACTTGACTCCTTCCTCTCCTGCAATATCCTGAAGCTCAAACTGAACTACCAAAAACCAGACAAGGTTAGGTGTTGTAATGTTTCCCAGAATTGTACATGTTACTTATAACCACAGCACCACAGATTTCAATGGACTTCCCTCAACGACAAATTTAGCATCCATGCTTTTTAAGTTGACTCAGAATCAACAGAGAAAGTACAGAAAAGCCAGTGTGTGATTTAAAATATTATCAATCCAATGCTACTCACGTTCTTCTGCGCTTACGTCATCTGAGACCGTACATGGCTTGCAGTCAGGAGACCTACTGATACCTTACTTCCACGTGATGGCGCGCTGGCACCAAAAATGACAGTATCTCCCTCCCCCGCTCTCTTCACTCACACAGTAAAGTTTCCGTAACTTAATATTGCTAGTTCCTATTCTTACCTCAGGATGAAAGAATATTTCAGGTCCAAGGAACCTTTCATAACCGACATCTATAACAAACTTGGTTTTGTTGATTGCATTGATGCCAGTATACTGTTTGATCCATTTTCGAGGATCTCCATCGTACTTGGCAAATTCTTTCACTATGTCAGGACAAATGTAACAGTATTTTTCCTGTTAAGAAATACCATGTATTAAAAATTGTCAAAGCAATTATTCTACCCTTGAATTCAAGTATAACAATCAGAAAACAAAAATGTGAGCATTATTACAGATGGAGCTGTTCAACAGATTTCTCACCCAGATGACTACCGAAGACTCAGCCCTACAAGACAATGACATGGCCTAGCTGTTTCAATGAGACTGCACACTGACTCATCTACATTAGTCTCAAAATGAAAACATCACAACCATCAGGTCTGCAACAATAAAGAAGTTCAATGGCGAGCTCTCACTGCAAGACCAGACCCACACAATCACCCTACTGACATTACATACATTTATTTTTCATTAAATTAAAAACCAAATTTTAAACAAATCTAAAGCTTAAAATGCTGACTTAACCTGCAGAACATACTCACTGCAAACAGTCTAGCATGAAGATTTTCTTCCTCTTTCTCCTTCCCCCGCACTTGATTGGATAAACCACCAGAAGCTTGCATAATTACAATACACTGCCTACATTTGCATTTTCAAGAGAGCCACCGGCAACTTCTTAAAGCCAAAAAATTAGCTCAAAGAGTTTTATTTATGTATTACAAGATAAAGAAGGGTGTACCTTTATGGCTTTTGCTGTCTCCAGAGATTGTTCAGGAGGAATTCCCACCTCCCTTTCCCTTAGGAGTTGTTGAATAAAGTAAGTAATATCTCTACCTGCAATAGGAATATGTTTGATGCAACTTCCAATTACATAGCCTTCTGCCTATGTAGGAGGAGAAGAAAAAATATTTAGGGAAAAACTACTGTGTATCAATAATTAACAGCAAAACATCCATTTTTATAATTATTTTGATTTTTAATTAAAAGTAAAATCTTAAAACTGTAAATTACTATAAAAATGTGCAACCCAGTGCAAAGTAGGTATTATTCTTAAATAAAAAGACCTGGATTACCACATAAAAACAGATACTGATTGTCTAAGATACACAAGCGATCAACAAAAAAATCTTGCAATTAGAAGACAAAGTCTGGTCAGATGGTTCCTTTTAGGCATGATCTGAAAAGCAAACATAATGTAAATAGACCACTCATGTCCTGTTTGAGCGTGAAAAATGAATAGGAAAAAGTGTAATGTGTATTAAAATCCTCAGACAAGAAAAATCAAATTAAATAGTATCTAATGACAAGCACAATAAAAAAGAAATCTACTTGCTAAGTTTTTTTCAAGATGCATTTATTGAAAATGCTAGTATTGCTGAGCCAACATTATTTCTTCTCTTCCCCCCCCACCACCACCCCCCCTTTTTTAAACACTTCTCAGCGTTTAATATGATAAATTCTGGTTTTTCCCAGCATTTCCCATACAAAGAAGACACCAAGACGACCAGGTTAACACCAACATGCAAGATGAAGTTAAACGGAATAAAATTTTCATTTCTAAAATAACTAATCATTCAAGCATACTATGTGCTTCAGAAATACACAAAATTACATCAGTGGAACAGATGTCAGTATTGCACAGATAATTCTATATTTTTAACATCCTAACATAATTAAGCCATTTGAGATGGACCATGTACGAACATGCATTTATTTATACAAGATTGTTGTTTCCACACAAGCAGAGTTCACTAACTTCTAAAATACAATAAAATTATATTAAAAGCACATGCTGTCAGCTATATTAAACAATCAAAATGCAGGACATCAAAAAAAGTTCAGACATTGGTGGCATGCAGGAGATCAAAAACCATTATAAGCATTAATATTAAAACAGAACTGAGGCATCACAATAACAGGCAAAGTTTTACTCAGAAATAGCCTTTAAAAGATGGTCTGACAATTCCTTACTGTGAACTTCCTATAGTCTGCAAGCTAAATTAATTGCATAAAAAGTTCGCATAATAAAACACACACTTTTCAAAACAATCATAAGGGAGAAAAAAATCCAAACAACCAAGCAACACTAAAAATTTAAAAACAAAATTTAGTTTGACACTTATTTAAACCTAGAGTAAGGAAACCCTGCACTTGTCCAAAACCCCAGATAATTTCAACTGCATCCCACTACGTACCACAGGAATTACATGGGTCACTCCATCACCACTATCGATGACAATTCCAGTCAAAGTACGTTCTCCAACCTGCCGTGACGTCCAAGATGCAGCTAAGGCCAACACTGCCTACATGAGAAAGAGTTTATATTTAGAAGCAGGCAGAGTGTGTTAATGTACAATCTCAGAAAATACTGTTTCAAACATTTTAGACGTGCATACAGAAGACTACACATACTGCAGCTATACTGTACTTTAGAAGTATATATTCACTCTATTCACCTGAACAGCAATGTAAAGTCCTGGTATGTTAAATGATTCAAACATGATTTCTGCAAGATACTCTCTGTTTTCTGGTGTGTTCAGCGGAGGCTCTGTCTGCAAAAATAATAAGAAAAGTTTTGATAAAGCACCTCAGAGCCCTAACAGTTCATGCATTGATTAGCTCCATACGGCAATCAAACTTCTAAAATTCTCAGTGCATTCAAAATAGAAAATGTCAAACAGAATTTAGTTTAAACATGATTGAAGCTTTTCAAAAACAAAATCCAATCTGCAGTAGCCTGCATCACAAAATTAACAGAATTTAGTTATAATGCAACTTTACAGATTACTTTCTTCCTTCTTCTCCTCCCCCCCTCCCTGCGGTTGCTGAAGAAATTAAAAGACAGATACAGAGAAAAATCCTCCAGCAGAACTACTTGTGCTTGGAACATTATTTAGCTTTCCTCTTACAAAAATATTTTCTTACCTAGTCTCATTAACTCACCATTAAAAAATAGTGATCCTCAGGTTCAGCTCGTAGGTATTTAAAAATGACCTGCTCCATGAATCTCTCCATGAGGTCCCAGTCTTCAACAATACCATGTCGTATAGGCCACTGAAGCAAAAAAAACTCGGCCAATACTCTAGATGATCCAAGGATAAACAAACCCAGAATAGGAACAGCCTAAGTCCCCAAACCATTACATCTTCTGTGAGAATGGGAACAGCTCAACTCACAGTTACCTTATCAAATCCTCCATTCTAATTTTAATTTAGAGGCACTATTTGAAGTTATCTCCTGCTCCCAGGTACTTCAACTTGTAATTCTATCTTGCAGGACTGGAAGCCAGAATCTATACTCTATTCCTAACACTGCTATTGCTCTACTGCAGCACGGTGTTTTAATCTCTTTTTGTATCAATTTTAAAACTTAAAGTTGAGAATCATACTTGGCTTCAGTATGCCTTCCAACCTATGAAAAGAAATAAAGACCATATAGGCTATATATTTTTCAACCAAAATTCTGGTGGGGATGATGTTTACATTTTGTTCAATGTTAAGAACACAGTTGACATTTAAGTAATATAGTAGGATGTATAAAATATGGGTTTTTTTCCCCCACATAATTCATAAGCTGGTAACATTTTGTAAGTACAAGAAGTCCTCTACTAGGGTATGGAAAATATGATTCACAGAAAAGCAGCACTGAAGACAGCCCTCCACAAAACAGTTGTGACATGCCCTGAAGCAAAAGTATTCAACACGTTCCCCAGTTCACGTGCCATGTTATGAGGATACACTTTTAGCAAGAAGTGAAATACTCAGTGTTTATGACTATTTTAATACCTAATCATTTTGAAAACTGAATAGCTGCACTGTTGCCAGGCCGAGGGTAACCTGATGAAATTCAACAAGACAAAGCGCAAGGTTCTGCACCTCAGGAGGAACAACCCCATGCACCAGCACAGGCTGGGGGCTGAACTACTGGAAAGCGGCTCTGCTGAGAAGGCCCTGGGATCACTGGTGGGCAGCGAGGTGACCGTGAGCCAGCACCGTGCCCTCGTGGCCAAGGAGGCCAACAGTATCCTGGAGTGCATTAAAAGGAGTGTGGCCAGCAGGTCACGCAAATGAGGTTATCATCCCCCTCTACTCTGCCCTGGTGAGACCACATTTGGAGTCCTGTGTCCAGTTCTGGGCCCCCCAGCTTAAGAAGGACAGAGAACTGCTCGAAGAAACCAGCTGAGAGCTACCAAGATGATCAGGGGGCCGGACCATCTCCCATATGAGGAAAGGTTGAGAGACTTGGGTTTGTTTAGCCTGGAGAAGACTGAGGCGGGATTTCATCAATACCTATAAATATCTGAAGGGTGGGTGTCAGGATGATGGGACCAGGCTCTTTTCGTTAGTGCCCAATAACAGGACATGGGCCAGTGGGCACAAGTTGGACACAGGACATTCCACCTCGATATGAGAAAAAACTTCTTTCCTGTGCAGGTGCCAGAGCAGTGGCACAGGCTGCCCAGGGAGGCTGTGGAGTCCCTTCCCTGGAGACATTCACACCCTGCCTGGACACGTCCCTGTGCTCCCTGCTCTGGGTTTGCCTGCTCAAGCAGGGGGGTTGGACGAGATGATCTCCAGAGGTCCCTTCCAACCCCTGCCGTTCTGTGATTCTGTATCAACGAATATTTACAAAAACGTTCAAGCACCAATCACACAGGACAGCACTAGTAAAACACACATTTAAAAAAAGGTAAAGCCATGATGAAATCATGCAGTTTTTAAAAAGTAACAAAAACACTTTATAAAGGGGAAATGTGTGTTTTAAATGGCTACCAAAAAGGATCAGAACATTAAATAATAATTAAAACATAAAGCTTCAGAAAGACCTCTTAAAAATACTCAGTGCTTACCTTTGTAGCATAGGTAGGTTTATCTATGGCTTCGTCTCCTATGAAAAAGTCCAGATCATCAACACCTTTCATTACCCTCCTCTGAGCCTGGTCACCTACTTTGGCTGATTCTCGGATTGCAATACCTTAAAATAAAACCCAAACAAATAAAAACAAAATTAAAACCGCTAAATACCAAGCCATGAATATTTATTCACTTATGGATTCTTTTCTAGAAATAAATACTGGGATATAGGAAGCATAGTTTCCAGAAAGCAGAAGTTATGTGACTTATTGACAAGCCGATACAGCAGAGTTCATTCTCACTGCATCACACAGGATTCTGGTCATCCATCCCTCAGTGTAAATCATAACTCAGAAAAGCTTAAAAATGTGCTCTGTTACAGACCACAGCAGTCACTAACCCTGCACAAGTACAGCATTCCACCAGAGATACTCTTTACACCAGTAAGCAACATGATTTTCTGAGTTTCAACTCTGGGAATTAAGAGAAAGAACACAGGAGGAGAAGAAAATAAACTATGTACTTCAGAAATAAGTATTGGAGTCATTATCCCCATTGGTGAGAAGGAGGAAGGGGGGAGGGGAGAAAAAAAATTTGCAGTGCTACAGAGACGTCTTTGGAGACACTCGCGCTTCCCATTAGCGGGCTGCAACTATCACTAAAATTATTAGATGATGGCTGCTATAGGCAAGAAGATGAGGCAGCAAAAAACAAATCTGGGGCAAGCTATAAATAAAAATGGAATAAAGTACTCTTAAAACATAACCTTATTTATTTACAGTTTTCTTTTAATAGATCATAATCAGGATCTAAATAACATACAGTAGGAAGTGCAGAGTAGACAGGCATCATCCACAAATGTGCCAAACACTATCAGCACGAAAATTTACTGATAGGCAAACAATTCTTTTGGAAACACATCTAAGTCCCAACAAGTTTTATAAAACAAGATTTATAATAAATTCACAGGAAACTCTTGCTATCACACTTCTTTAATGCAAGATGTTTAAATCTTTACCAGTACTTTGAGTTTTTTCACAATACTTAAAATAGTTAGACTATAACCAGTACTGCAGCTACATCTGGCAAAGAGCATGTCCCCCTCCACCTCTTGGCCCAATTACCTTCATTATTTCTTTACCTTTATACCTTCTACTGTGAGTAGCTACAAGGCAGGCTAGATGCATTAATAAGTAGTTAATTGACAAAGTTGACAAAAAGTAAAAGGCAATGTTTAACATAATTGGAGATAACCACGAGATAATAGATGCCATTATAGGCATAAATAAGTAGTCAGTGCTACTATTTATAAACATATATAGCATTTGAGATGAACTATTAAGACGACAATTAAAAATCAACACCAGAAAGGTATAACATTTTAAACAAGTTTAACATACAAATAAATTAAGAGTAAATCTGCTCAACAAAAGTATGTTAAATGGGCAAAACCAATTTAATTAGTAAACATACAACCAAAAAGAACATTTTCTAATAGAAGCAAGTTTTTTGAATATTAAACTGTCTACAGTCCCAGACAATGTAAATAAGGCAGACACCACCTGCACTTTAGTACTTAATTTGATTGGAAGCCTTCCCCAGATTATCCGGGCAGTAACCATGGTGTCAGGTAGACAGGAGGTAAATTGCATTTTGTCTACTCAAGAGTCCTGGCAGAAAAATAATGGAGATAAAAAGGAAATTGGACTGGAGTTCTCTTCATCTTTGTCATAGCAACCAAGAGCTGATTTAATGAGCAACAGTCCTAGCTAACTGCAAACATGGAGTTCTGTTTAGCTACACTCCAGCCAAAGATGCTAACACAATGAATATCGCTTCCCAGATGGACAGGAGACTGTGAAGGCAGAGTTGGGAGTTGGAAAGCAAGCCATTTACTCATGAAACTGCTCAGTAATAGCAGTGTATATTAGAATTTGGAAGGAGAAAAAATTACTTACATGATGGGATAATGAACTGGGGTTCTGTATTTCCTGCATAGCCAAGTTTCGTATACCTAGGAAAAGAACGATCACAAGGTCATTAAACGCACTTAGGTGTAAAAAAAGAAAAAATACTTTCAATTCACTACAATTCTTAAAGTGAAGGCCAAACAACTGCATACCATGTGTACACTTTCTAGTTTATGCTTTCAAAGTGCCATCCTGCTGAGAAGAAAACCCAGAAGTGGTAAATATTTTAGGTTTGGGTTTTTTTCTTTCCAGATACCTTCAGCTTACAAATGTTGGTAGCATTTTTTCCAAACTACAAAATGTGAAAACTCAGCTCTTCCTTCTCCATCTTGTTGACCAGCTATGACAAAAGATGGATAGGCCACATGGGTAAAAAAAGGGCTGTGCAGATCTTACCTTTCAGAAAGCTACCATGACCAAAGATGTCATTAGACTTTGCGTATTTAGTATTGTCAAACACAGAAAAAAAAGAAGCATGTCTTCAGTACAAACCATGTTCAAACAGATGGTATGAAGCATTGTCCGTCCCTTTCAATATACATATAATACCTATTTTAACAAATAAAGGATCAAGAGAAAAAAGAAACTGGTGTCTCGGAGAAAAAAAAAAACAAAGGAATTTCTACACAAAACCTAAAATCTGTGTATGGTGTTACTGGCTGCAAGCTAGTTCAGGTCTTTAGCAAATAGAAATAATTAACATCCCAGACTATGAAAAACAGCTCTAATCTCAGGGAGGGTGGGGCGGGGGTTGTGCAGATCCAGAATCAGTTTTAAAAAAAATGAAAAAAAAAATATTGAATGGTTGCAGAGACTAAAGTTTTTCTCTAATACTGTCATTAGATTGGACTAGAAGTACAATAATAGCATGATTTTAGGAGAAACCAGCATTACTCACATCCATTTTACCATGACATTCTTAAATGAGACCAATCACAATCTATGTCCTAAAGTGAATTTATGGTCTTTGTCTACAGCCTATTCTCAATATTTGCAAACAATATTATGCCGACGCCAAAGCAGAGGATCGCTTCTTCATTAACAGCTTAAACAGTAAGTTCCTCTTTATGAAGTATTTGGTATAAAAACACTCATTAAGAGTCAGTTTGCTTAGATAAAGGAATTAAATAAAAACTGAATTAGCAATGACCTTGGAATTTAAATATATTTTCAGCATCTCTTCAAAGCTATAGCTTCAGCAGACTTCAAATAATAGTTAAAAAAGCCAATTTCCCCAAGGCTAAAAAGACATGGGCTGTGTTCTGAGGGCAAGGGTTTGTTGTATTTTTAATCGTTATATGGGTATATGCTTTCAGTCTAATCCAAAATGTTTACGCATACTTTCTGTGGCTCTCAAAAAAATATAATCAGGACATATTTGTAAAGAAGGCCATTACTAGTAAGAGTTCTTTTTATGATTATTATTGCATAGTTTCTTCACATTTTAGAATGAGGCCTACCTAGGGAATATTGTTAAAACATAACAAGCAAAACAGGAGTTACACCATGATTTAAGAAGCATTACAGGATAGTTCCTCTTTGTTTCTCTCTCTGAAATGGGTTTTGCTCAAAAGCACATAGTGAGGACCAAGGAAACCATTTTTGGATTCAAGAAACCTAGCTCTAAGACTTAGAAATGGCAGGCAGCAACCTCATGAAAACAGCCTTTCAAGCCCCAGCGACAAAAACCAAAGTCAATATCTACATATACATGCATATAACTAAGCATGTAAGTATGTATATCTACTTTTTATACAGTTTTTATATATGTGTGTGCATATACATATATATATGTATATATAAAATTAAAAGGTTCCTGCAGTATAACCACAACTCATTTCTTAAACTAAACTCTTGCTGAGAGGTAAATTCAGTTTCCCATCGCCCCCACCCCCACATGCTAAACTCACACCCACTGACAGTATTAAAAAGAAAACACTCTCTAAAAGTCAACTTGGGCTATCAGTCTGCAATAGCTTTACCTTCCCCTTCAAGTAGGAACCAGAACCCCCTACTAGAACAACTTACAATGTTACCGAAAGCCTATAGCTCAATATTTCATTGAATTTTTTTTTTTTTTTTTACAGTAGCTGAATTAACTACAGTTAAAACTACAGGATAAGCTTATTTCTCAGTATCAGTGAAAAATAGTTCTCTTCAAAGAACACATCTCACAGGAGATAATGTCTGGAAAGATTTCTTTTGCATGCCATTAATCCATGAAGGATAAATACTAGAACTATGAGAACAACTAAATTCCCAGTTCAATGCTGAAGCAAGGAAGTAAAAAAAATACTGTTAAAAAAATATCTATTTAGGATCAAACAAGAGACAGACTCGAACAAGCAGCCATATTTCAGGTGTTTTGACAAAACCAAATGGAAGGGTAACTCAAACTACTCTCAAAACCACTGAGGAAGAGAGACACTGCAGTTGTGCTGCCCCTTCTTATTCAGCAGCCTGCTCATTCAGGCCATGGCAGACTTGGTCCCAGATATTTCTTCTGCCCAGCAGGACACAAACGTATTCCACCTTCCAGAGCCATACCCAAGAGTACACTGAAGTGACCCACTTCTAGGACCTCCTACAGAGATTGTTCCCTTTTATACAAGATATTTAAATATTCATTGCCCTGAAAGACTCTGGACTTAAACAGTTAGAGAGGTTAGCTGGTCTCCAGTCCCTCCTCCAATGAATATTTAAGTATCTAAAACATGGTTTTCTTTCTCCTGGGTTACAGCCTAGCAGACTAATGGCAATGCAATGCCTTGTGATCTGCAAATTAGAGACAGCTTTAGGGAATGTGTAGATAATCAGTATTCCAACTTAATTTCATTTAAAGTAGCAGATTTATTGCCAGCGAGATAGGAACCTACTGGAAACTCTCCAAAATATAGGACACTGGAGGCTGCATTAAAGATTAGTAGAAAACTGATCCAATAGACTAAGGCTATTTCACGCAAGGGGGTTTGGAGGGACTACTCATTTAAAAAAAATAAAAAACACTGGAAATTATATATTGTTGAAACAAGCAGTTTCTAAAAATAGTGTTGTCTCCTACATACCATTTTTCCCAGGTGATCAGTTATTACACAAATCAGACTAGTTTTTGCACAAGAAATGGTCATCCTAACACTTTTCTCTTCTGAGGTCTCCAAGGAAAGATAGAAAAACATACATAGAAAAATGACTGCAAAGAACAGAGATATATATTTTGGAAAATTCTTACTAAAGCATGAGAACAACATAAGTTAGGGATTTTAAAATCACAAACTCAGGCAGTTGCTTTATCCATCTCAAAATACAAGACATTCAATTTTTCTCTGGACAAGTATGCAAAAGACCAAGGCCCAGCTGTGAACATTTTAGCATCTCCTTGCTTTTTGGTCCAGATCTTTAAAACAATGTGTTACCTCCACAAAAAAAAAAAGCTCTGAAAAGATAGGAAGTGATTGAAAACAGCAAAGTGTTTTAAGAAAGTCCTGTAAACAAACAAAAATACCCTCTGTAAACAGCGCTGTCTGTGACAGCTAAGATGCTAAATAACTAACAGTTATTACTGCCAGAACACCTGTGATGCCATGCTGCCATAAATAGACTGTAGTATCAAAATTATTACAATATGCCTGAGGAACTTGCAACACAAAGTCTTCATAAAGATGTGGAAAGGGACTTTAGAAACGGAAGACGATGTGATGAAGGAATGGGAATGAAGAAGGAAGGAATGAAGGGGGAAATATCAAACAGGAAGAAATCTACTATTTCTGCACAATCTACCCAAGAGCACCAGCAGGCACTATAAGTATAAAGTGTACATTAGAGCCAATGCTTTTTTTGTCTTTTTGAGGATTTAGCACTTTACAGGACTGAAGCCTGTGATTATAAACAACAGCTAATTAAGTCGGGCTCCTCAGACCCAGAACAGCAATTACAGTAATGCCTGTTCACAAGTCTCACATGTAAAGAGCAGAGGTAATACTTGGCTACAGCAACTCCTTTAGCATCAGAAATATAGTAAAAGGGGGAAAACATAACATGTTCTGGGGTTCCAGCTATCTTCAATAGTCCAGCAACAACAACAAAAAACACCTTAAACTTCTCCCAAAAATCAAGTATTTACCTCTAATCTCATCAGTAAGACTTTGCCAAAGTAATATTTCTTTACTGAAAGAAAAATGGAATGACATCAATAAGATACACCCAAAATAGAAGTATTCCTCAGTGTCTGCAAAAACACACACTGAAGAGGAGAGAGGTATTTTAAGACATCTTTGTTTCACACACCCACCTACTAGCATTCTGATGTCCACAGCTAAATGCCAGTTAATAAAACTAGTTATGAAGTTTAAAGTTACTTAAAACAGCAACACCATAAAGGCCTGGTAGCCCTAAGAAACTAAAAATAGCACACCCTTCTCCACAAAAGGACCGATCGCAATGTGTAAACTGACCACGAGGAAAATCTCATGCAAAGAAAATTAAGACGTCATGCATCAGAACTAAAGTAGGACAAGTCATTTGCAAATACTAACAAAAAAGATAGCATTACCACTTTCTCCAAATTTGCCATAAACTGTTCACTCTTTATTTACAAAGAAAGTTCAAGTCACCTGTCCAATAGAGAAAAGGAACATTGTCCTGTCCTGCTCTGACAATATGTTTCTCACTGAAAGCATGTAGCTATTTTCTATACACCTGTTGTTACTTTTTTTGAGAAATTCCAGCATTTTACAGGACTGAGGACTATGGCTGCAAACAACAGTAAAATAAACCAGGCTCCTTACATGCAAAACAAGAAACTTCTTAAATCCCCTTACACGAAAAGAACAGGGATTAGTGCCTGGACAAAGCACCTCATTCAGTACCAGAGATGCAAATAGAAAAGTTTTATATCCATAATGTTCCACAGCACATGACTGCATATACCTTTTCCTTTCCGCTACACTCTTCCAAGTTTTTCATCTGAAAGACTTTTCATTAATAATTTGAATGAATTGTTTGAAGCTTGTAACCCAAAGTAGATCCATTCTAACAATAAGAAGGTTTTCAGCCCACACGGAGGAAAATTCCAGAGACTGCGTATCAATGAGTCAAGCAAGCTACCTCTTCTGGCTGCTTTGGTTCACGCTCCTATTTCTTCTTGAATTCTGCAAGATTACTTATTTCAAATTCAATAATCTCATTGCTGAAAAGTCTTCCACATTTCAGTGCCCTGCAGCGAAGCCAAGCAGCAGTCCCACCAGCAGAGACACCATGTTGTCGCCCATGACTTAAGATAATTTAGAGGCATGGAAACCCAAAGTCACATCCAACTATCCAAACTCTTCCTGAAACAAACTGATGCACATGCTCACACACACATGCACGCTCCACCAGTTTTTCCCACCCAATTGCTAAACAGATTTTAGAAATTCTACTTTATTATTTCTCTGACAGGACAGAGCAAACTGCTTTCTGTCCTTATTTACTTTGTACAACTGTTGGTCTGCAATACCTATTGCTAGTGCAACGCTGGAATCATTTCACAAACTGAGAGCAAAGGAGGTCTCCTGCAAGAGACAGACATTGCATCCAATGCATCTTCTGGATTTTGTAGTTTATACTGTAGCCTTTTTAAAGGATCCGCACAGGTCCTTTAGGATGCCTAATGGGATAGAGCTCACATTTCTCCCCTTGAAAAACTCTTCAGAACTATCAAGTAATATTCCTGTAACACCAACATTTCTGTGGAGAAGAGATATTTAAAATATCTTTAGCAAATAAATGGAAGGACTCTGGGGAACTACCAAGGAGTATCTAATACACAGGCAGAATGACATGCAAGGTGCAACCCAGTCTCCATTTACTCCCAAAGTTTCCAGCTGTGGGCTCCAGCATTCTCCACTGAGGGGACACAGCTGATTTCTGTTAAGATAAGGTATAAACAGAAACAGGACAAGAGACTTCTGAAAGTTTTGTAACAGTTGAATAGAGACATATTTCAAAATATGAAACTCTTTCTCAGGAGAAGGCAGTGTGACACCACATCATTAGAAAGTGCTTCCCCTGGTTATCTAGGGGTTTGGGTTTTTTGTTTGTCTGGGGTTTGTTTTTTTTTAAGAAGCCTGAGTTTGGAAGTTTGAAAGGCAATTTTCCAAGCATTGAATAAATGAAAATAATACTGCAAATTCTCTGCAGAGGAAAGGTCTATTTTTATTGCAATAAATTGATGCAATCAGTGACGCTGAGGCACAGCCTGACAAGTAAAGTTATTGGCTGAATAGTCACTCATGGACCAGTACCTCCTCAGAGCTGTCCATAACTGTCAGGCCAAAGGAAAGATATTAGCAAGAGCACACCACATATTCAGTATCACCTTCATTACAGCTCCCTCTGACACCTCCCACTCCTGAGGCATAGCAGAACTGGTCTGTTGGATGATGAATGGGTCTCCTCCAGCCACAGACCAGTACAAAAGACCTACCTGCTCCTGAAACACCTCCTGAGCACATCTCCTGCAATTTAGATTCATTTTAGTCCTCAGAAACTTGAGTTACAAAACTTGTGGTTTGGCTAAAGGTAGAATAAATCTCACACTAATCTGACAAAGTTAGAGAAGTGATAACCTAACGACCAAGAAAACACCAGTAGTATAAAACAGCCAGCTGCCGTCTCATTGCTGGCCGGAGGAAATACCTGGAAAGGTTCAAATACGTGCCATTTAGAGGCACGGGCAGATGCAGCCGGGCAAGGCCGCTGCGGTCCCGCAGCTGCGCGCGAAGGAGACGCCGCAGCCCAGCGATCGCCCCTCACCTGCCCCTGGGCCGGAGTCAGCGCCCGTCCGTGGCTGCCGGGCAAAGCCAGCGTGTCCCCTCTCTCCAGGCAGTCAATTGAAATAAGCCATGGACAATTTGAGCATTTTAGTCATGCAATAGTTTAAAGGCAGAGAACAGGGAACAAAAATCGGACCCGGGAAGAGGAAAGAGGGCATGGAAACACACCATCCCCGGAGGGCACGGCGGGGCTGTCCCGCTCCAGGCTCCCAGCAGGGAGGAAGGGCAGGAGGAGGAGGGTGGTCGGCGGAGGACAGGCCGAGAGGGGACCGGGACACGCGGCAGGAGCCCGGCCCCGTGAAAGGGACAGGGACTCCCCGTTGCGGGAGGCGGCTGAGGGGCGCCGGCACGGTGGAATCACCCCCCTCCCCCCAGAGCGGGGACTGGCAGCGCCGGTCCCCCCCTCCTCCCCGCACTCACCCAGTGCCTCCGTCTATCACGCAGGGGGGCAGGTAGCTCGCCATACTGGGGAGCCGGCAATGCGGGACCTACCCCACCATCCAGGCAGCCACCGCCGCCGGCTCCCCCGGCGCGGCCTCAGCGCACCGGCGGCGGAGAGGCGGCGGGCACCATGCAGCCCCCTGTCAGCGCCGCCCCCAGCGCGCATGCGCCGTCCGCCACCAACACGTGACGCGGCCTCCCGCCGGCCGCCCCCGCCGCTCGCTGGCGGCCATCTTGGGCTGGTGCAGCACAGCGCTGCAGCGCGGGGCGCGTGGCCCTGGCACGCTGTCCTGGGCGCTAGAGGAGCTTGTCCGGGGCCCTGCGTGCCGTACTCAGCTCCCTGCTCTCTGAGGGGGGGCGCCTTCATCCGGGCCGGTGCCTCGGGCCTGTTAGCCAGGGTTGACCACAGCATGCTGGCCAAGATGGATTTCATCAGCTTAAAAGCTTCTTACAAGCCGTGTATGACCACAAAAGGTACAGTGCGTGTAGAGAGGAAGAAAGGGTTCGCCACCCCCCAGCAAACAGTGCAGATGCTGCTGCTGTTCTGAGTGAGGGATGCCTCACAGGTCACGTTTCGGTGAAGGTGGGGTTTGCCCCAGGAAAAAACACCAACATTGAACCAGCCAATTGTAAAAAAACACAAAGCTGTGTTCCTCTGGGTGCAGGTGGCCATGCTACAGCCCACAGATCCTCCAGGTTAGCCATAAACAGGTCAAGAATACGACACATTAGTACACTTAAATCGAGAGGAAAAAAAAGGCCACAAACAGGCTGCAACAAACATCACCTGCAAAGTTGTTGATACCTAATTTACATACAGGATAATGATGTCTCATCTGTGACTCAGCCCTGGTCATACTGCAAGTGCGTGGTAATGCCTGAAATAGACCCTCCAGATGCCTGGGCCCAAGCATGAACCACGAGAACAAGTGTTTCCCATGAGGGTCTAGTTTGCTATTGCCCTGTCCCAGCTCCACGCTGATATGCTAGATGCTCGTGCAGACCAAGGGTTTGTGTAAGAAAATGAATGAGATGTATCCTCTGGTCCTCAGACCAGAGTGGTGTGATGGCTCTAGACTGTGCATATGCTCGGGGGGGGTTGTTCAGCCGTTTACCACAAACTGAGCACACTCGCTCGATGTATTTGTTCACTCCATTCCCCTTGGAGATTTTGGAAGATACAGAGTGTGGAGGAAGGCAGCCCAATTTGTTTGTTGAAAGGGCTCCCTTATCAGTGAGTTGAAACAGCAGACACTCAGACTCTAATAAGTAGGCTCTGGGACTAGGCATTGAAGCTCGATAGAAATTGTCTGCCCCCCTTTTCAGGCCAGTCAAATCAAAATAGCACATGAAAAGCACTGCTTTAGCATCCAGCAGATAAAAGAAAGAATACGCTTTGACTTTCCTGTCCAAAATTTCCTCTCTCCCATGCTGTTGCACAATATGCTGTGCTGGGCTCAGAGATCATCTGTTCATATGCTATATGGGCTCATCACTGTAAACTTTCTTACAATTCTCAGCTTTTTTTTTCTCTTTTTTTAAGAAGTTGCTAGCTGTTACAGCAGAGGAGAACACCTCATCTGGAAACAGAGGTATTGCCATAGCTCACATGCAGCCTACAGGCTCTACGTAGACATTCAATTTGCAAACAGCTGCAGAGGTTTGAAACGTTTGTGTCATGCCCTTCTCTTCTCATGCTGTTTATCAGGGTCCCCCGGGCATTGATTACTACCCCTGTAGTTCTCCCAGCTGTTTGTGTGCCAGCTCCCTAAGCCACTTCAAGCAGAATCAGCTGAGAGAGTTCAAACAGTTTAAATAGGAGCTACACGCTAACTCACTTGATTATGCCTGAAGTGGGTTTAGGGAACCCTCAGACAAGTTGCTTTGTTAGCAGAAGTGTAGGGGGGAGTAAAGCACAGTAACATCTCAAGCTGTTCCAGCTGAATCCAGAAGAGGACATCTGTCCATAGTCTAAGTAACAAAGAGACAAGTCCCTGGAGAACCTGGAACAAAAATTGTGCTGTGAAACTATGATACATACATCAGCTGATGATGGTCTTACAGCAATGACAAATGTGAAAACATTCATTCATCCTGCTGATATTCTAAAGACCAAGTATCTAATGATTATTTAAATTACAATAATGATAACTAATTCCTCAGGTAGAAGAGGAAGGAGGAGACACCTGATTTATACAGCTTAGTGAATCATAGATTCTTCTGATACCATCATCATGTGGTATTTGGAGGATATCATGGCCTCTCCCTCAGAACACAGCCATTGTTATTGTTGTTTTATGCTTTAAGCCCACAGGGATTGTTGTGTCCTTCCACCCTTTGTACCAGATAGGCCACAACAGTTAGCTGAGTTTAAGCTATACTGAAATGGAAATGGACACCCAAGAAGTGTACGCAGTCTCAGTTTGCTGTACCTCTACAGGTAGCTGTAGAGCCTGCCATGAGCCGCACAACTGAAGCTATGCTGTTTTACGTTGGTTTGTCTACGCCCCTTCACACCACAGCATCCAAATGCCTTCCAGGAATGTGTTAAGTGATGTGGCTGATACCTGCCATGCTTTAATTTCGGTCTCAAAGGGAGAACTGTGTAGGCAGGAGAGGATTGGGTTTTTATTTTAGGGGGTTTATTTTAAACTGTTGATGCTACTGTATGTTTACAATAAAGAAGGTAATCTAAAGAAGTAGAAAGTGTTGAAATTTTGATAACCCTTTACTCCTGTGAGAATTTATTCAACAGTAACACAGCAGCCCCCAAGAAACTCTTAGATAACTCTGAAAAAGCGAGCCTGCACTTGGCTATGAGAAGCCAGTATGCGAGAAGAGGGTGCTTTTGATGCATTTATGCTAGCTTTGTGTTATTAAGATGAATCGCACATTGTGTTCTAGATCATGCATCTCCAAAGCTGATAGTGTCATACCCATATATATCATGTTGCTATTTCAGAGAAGGGGTAATGGAAACCCAGCTTTGGTTACATATGTAATCTGCCAGGAGGAGATGGGTTCCTAAACAAAATGCATGCACAAGCTTAGTGACAGCTCAGAGTCCAGGGACATTACCAAATTAATTAGCAAGTTAATCAATTGTGTTTGCATACCCTCAAAGAAATGGGATTACAAAAAAGGTTTTATTTGTTTACATAACCTCTCCCCTGCTTGAGATCAGCTTCAGTCAGCTTTTCTTCATTGCTGAGCTGATCTGTAAAAGCACTAGTGTATCTTAGTCATACTGATAAGACCTAAGGACTGTACTGCTGGCACTAAGGTTCACATTCCCCAAACAACTTACCTGCAGGCCGCATGTTCTTGGCAAATTCTAGTTAAAGGGATAGTTGTGAAGGTGTATTCTTCCATCACTCCTCATTTAGTGGCCCGAAAACATTCTCCTGAACCTCTGCTTCCTCACAGGGACATCATCAGAATCTTGACTCGACTAACATGAGGGTGA
Organism: Phalacrocorax aristotelis; assembly: GCF_949628215.1. Taxonomy (NCBI): domain Eukaryota; kingdom Metazoa; phylum Chordata; class Aves; order Suliformes; family Phalacrocoracidae; genus Phalacrocorax; species Phalacrocorax aristotelis. The sequence continues at coordinate 8,173,238 of NC_134277.1, read as the reverse complement.
GGGAGTGCTATCACACATCCCCTGAAGTTTCTGTTCTGTCTAGCTGTCATGCTCCATCGAAAATAATTTCAGCTATGTATTTTTAAAAAAATTGCTGTCAAATCTGAAATTTAAATCTCCAGATAAGCGGCTGGTCGGCCCTCTTCCTTTAAACTTTGATGTTTGGTAAGTAGTAGAGAACTGTTATCAGAGCATATTCAGTGAATTACTTCTGAGTTAGATAAACAACACCCTCTGATTTTGTTCATCTGACCAGCCAAGAACAGTGCTTATGTCTTGGTCACAAATACATGACTGAGGTCTCAACTTGTTTTCTAACTAGCAGAAACAACGACAGCATAAAAAAGACTCAATTCAGAAGCTCAAAAAGTAGCAGCACGAAAGACAGGTCTTTAATCCCTTGATCATCTCAAACATGAAGCTATTTTAAGGGCAGCTGTTACGCAGTTGTCATCATACAATCACTAGGAAAGGTCACCAAATAATGGTGTTCACACACTAGCAATCACAGAGTATTACTCAATCACTGGAAAGTAAATTGCTAGAGAAGCTAAGATTTCCCCTTGGCTGCAGACAAAACTAAGCCAAAAAAAAAAGGAGCAACACAGTTCAGACTATTCATAGAAAGATGTATCTGTAGGGCACACGTTAACCTATTGTATAGTCTTTATGCCTACATAGACCTGAACACAGCTATTTCTAAGACCATTCTTCAGCAGGGTACTTCAGTCCACCTGCAGTTTAAAGCACATGAATAGTCCCACTGAAAACAACAGAATTATCCATGTCCGTGAAGTTATACGTCCTTTAAATAAGTCTGCAAACTGGGGCCTAAACAAGCTTTAATTCCTACCAAAACAGCTGACCTTAACATACTGTGGGAGAAAACTACAAGCTTCTTATGCAAACAGCCTAAAAAGTAGTACTTGCTCTCTTTAAATTATATTGGGGTCTTATGTGACAAGACAAGTTAAAGAGGACTTGGTTGACGAGGGACAGAGGTGTATGTCTTCTGCAGAATAGGTGACATTTCTGAGTGTGTTTCCCAGTTGTGTATCCTGCTGTTCTGGGATCCCTTATTTGCTTCAGAGATACATGGGGGAATGTTGCCATTTCTAGCACCTGTCTGTTCAAAAGAGGTTTTTGTCTCCCAGGTAAAAATCTTTCTGTGCTTCTCGAGTTTCTAAAACATCTCCTGTGCCTGCTTTTTCTGTGCTAGGGTAGAACAGAAACAGAATCCAATACTCCTGTTGATACTCTATTACCAGCCATGGTATTACCAACTGCTTCCTACCTTCCTCTTTCTATAAACCAGTCTGGATTTACTATTACTGTGTATTTTCCTAAATTCTGCACAGTGAATTCCTACCTCTCTTTCATGAATGGCCACTGTTAATTTAGATCTACTCAGAAACATTTTGGATTCTATCTAATCTATTTTCTATTTATACCACATTCATCACCATGGTAGCTGAATGCCTTAGAAAGTATCTTTGAGGTAGAGGCTATGCAAAGCTTATTTTAAACCACTCTGATTCTTTGCCTTTAAAATTGAATTCTAACAACTTCATCTTACCCCAGCTGAGAAATTACCCATTTGCACTTTGCAAATAACAGTCTGAAATTTGAAGCCAGTCCAACGTGACTTAGGACCCAGTTTTAGTGAGAATATCAACTGCAGTAACTCTGACACCTATGTAAATAACACACTTTTATTTTGATAGTTCTCTAAGAGAAATGTTATGATTTAGAATGTTCATAATTAATGAAAGCAGCAGTTCCACAAACTCAAGCAAAGCCAGCAGACTTGCAGTAAACTCTCATGTTCACTTTCACCTATGTTAACGCACCTGTCTACCTTGAAATCTGGTTATTATTAACTATACAGTAAAGCTCTGCATATATACATGTATATGTACAGATACAATGACATAACTGCATTACATGGTTTTAAAACAACGCAAAATTTTGTTCCATATACTCAGTTCTGTGTACTTTGTGATGCTGCACCATGGAATTTGCCAAACATTACACCTCTTATTTTCAAAATAATACACCAGAAGCTATGTTTTTACATCAGGGGATTTTACCTCTGCAGTTCTAAAGAAATCTGGAAAATGACAGAAGGTCTAGCTAGTAGGTAGGGAAGATCGGAAGTACTCCAATCATCCCTATCTTCCTAAACAATACCAGCGATACACTTATGAATTGTAAATTCAAGGGGAGAAAAAAAAAAGGCTTCCCATATTGAACATGGGAATAGCATAAAGTCAGTTGTATTTGTCAACTTTTTCTATTAAGTCTACTATTCACTTTCAAATTCCATCTTTGGGTTTTCAGTTTCGTATTCTTCGGAAAAATGTTTGTATTATCTGACAATTTTTTCCCTCCCTCCAACTTGAACTCACTGGGCAACTTCAACCAAGCTTGAGTCAAGGGTAGAGGCCTGAAAGATGTAAACATTTCCAGTAGTTGTGTAAAGAAAACAGCCAAGAAGCTTACAGAGAAAGGCCATGTCACCCTCACAGAGAGACTGTAGCATCAGCACAGCTATATTATTAGACAACAACAAATTAACATGGCAGAGGCAGCTTCCCAGGTGCCACTATCTAAAGGACTATTTCCTTAAGTTGCCCGAAATCGCTACAGAAAGCCAGCAGAACGGCGCGGAACGCAGCAATACAGTGATGAATTTGTCATCGCTGGAGCACGTACGGCCACCCGAATCTTTATCTGGTTGGAAACAGATGCATTACAGCCAGTTCCAAAACTAGCAATTCAGGCTGTTTAGACACACCAGAAGAGAGACAGATTTAAGTCCCTCCAGGGGTACTCCAGCATGCAAACAATAACCCGGCTCCACACTTTGTAGAACCACCCCCACTAGGAGAAGTGCGTCATTCAAAAGCAACTGCACACATATGTATGTACAGAACCTCCTATCCAATGGTTTCCATCCTTAAGCAAAATTGCCTGCAGATTGAACTAACCCTCTATTACTCCAGCTTGGAAACGGCACATCTTGTCTCCTGTGCACTGAATGGAATATTTTCTTCTGTCTGACTGAGTCATTAAAATACCACTCAAAGAACTTTTATGCAATGTAGTTTTTATCAATATCAAACATTCTCAGGTTTCATGGTTTGATAAGTTTCCCCTAACATGCTGCTCATAAAGCGTAGATCTGTTTGTCACAATGATGCCATATGAAACCCCATCTGAGGCCCAGAAGAGCTGATGGTAATACAGAACTGATTTCTTCACACAGACCATGAAACAAACAAGAGATCACAATAATCTGATGAGAGATGATCTTGACATCCTCCAGCCCAGCCTACCTCTGCAGATATGTCAGCTAGACTCGTTTGGACAAGCAAATCAGTTTGTTGTTTGTTTTCTTTTAAAATACATCAAATGAGTCAACATATCAACAAAGCAGCAACATATTTTTCCAGTTAGCAAATGCATTTGTTAATCAGCCAGACCAGAGATATCAAGAAGCCTCTTTGTGGAGACGAAGTCTTTGGTTCTCCGAGTCACCACAAGCGCTGTCACACACAACACAAACATCATTTTGATCTAATCAGGCTTTAAGAAAACATTTGTTATAGCTGAATACAGCTGTCTGAAATCACAGAGATCCAAACTGCACATGACAGGAGCAACCCTAGAGGCACAAAAAGGGGTCTGACCAAGCCTTGCCAGAGGAGTAGGGCATTAGCTTTTCTGAAGCACCATGCCATTCCTCAGCTCCTAAACCCCTGCTATTTATACCATATATCTTTCTGAGTCTGCGTTTAACTTTCTGAAGCAGCAGAACTGTTTTTTAAAAAAGGCTTTTGGAGAAAATCTTGTGAATTTTTCAGGTTGCAACAAGTCACACACCAGAAGGGCTCTGAGGCTGGTACTGGCACACAGTACCTGGAGGTGGAAGCGCAGCCTTCCATGGAGGCCAGGGACTAATTCTCTTCAGTAATATGAAAATCCTGGCATATTCTTTCTGCCAACAGGGGAATGGGCTGTTTCCTTCCCACAAAAAGATTCACAAAAACTGGGAGCTGGACCTTACTTCTAACTCAAGCAAATATATATTTATTGGGCATTTGCATATTAAAACTGATCAAGAATCCCCAAAATCTCTAGCTTGGCTTAACTCACTGCAAGCGTTCATCCATCTAGCAGTAAAAATGCTGAGTATGGAGTGTTTTGTTTCTAAGCGCACACGCCCAACACTCAGCAGCTGTCACTGACTGCACAGTGCTCAGACCTGTGGTAGTTGTCCTGTTGACAACTGTCCATTAGTTTACACTTTTTTTGCTGCTCTACCCCAAGCACCATAAAGGTTTATGCCAGCCTCAGCATTTCTAAGTTATACATTCACCATCAAAACTTAATATTTCTCTACATGAGATATCAAAGGAAACCCATCTTCCCAAAGTAGTATTTTCATCTTCTGCTATATAGAAAAAGGTAATTTTCTCAAATACTCTTTGCTGCTTCTTCCCCCTCAGCTCCTCTGTCTCCACTAATACTTCCCTGCATCCAGCTCCATTTGTTTCTGGGGACTGAAGTATACGTCAACTAATAGACAAACTAGGACTTTTCCTTGAAGAATAGAAATTTGTGAAGTATTTTGATATTACTCCTACATAAAGGCAAAACGCGATGGTTCAAGTCTCCTATATCATAACTTCAGAATTTGTGAAAACAAAGACTTTCAAGTCTGTGGACACTCGGTTTCATGCAATGCCTTCACGTACACCACAAAGCAGCAGGTCTGTTCGGCAACTGGGAAGAAAAAAACCCAGTTGCAGCACCTGTAAACATATGCAAACTGTTCCTAATCTCTGTATCTCAGCTATGGGTAGCAGTGACGACGCAGCAGCACGGAGTGGGCTGTGGATGATTAACCAAGTGGGTGGCTCTTCCACTGATCTCTTCACCCTGCTTGTTGCCCAAGCAAAGTAGATCACAGCTAAATCAAATGTATTTACACACACTACAAGCAAACCTCCAACTGAGGCAGACATGCATGGCCACTCCACTGTTCTGTGAGTCCTTGCATATCAAATTTCCTCTTGCCTATAATCCCACTGGGAGAAATGTTAAGGTTTGTAGCAACTCTTCAGAGCAGCTAAGGAAGAAGTACTCTTGTGGTACTTGTGTGGGCGCCGTGCCTTTCCTTAGATGGTTTTGTTTTGTTGTTTGTGGGGGTTTTTTTGCATAAAGTCAGCTATTATTACAGTAGCTGAGACTAACACATCATGAGGTTGGAAGTAAGAAAGTCTATCCGTAGATGCAAGCAATGAGGTGAAGATTCAGTACTAATAATCTCAAAGCCTAACAAGAAAGTGGATATCACACACTGACAAAATAAGTAGATGCAATCAAGCAACTGCACCCTTTACGATATCGCAAGTTTTTCATCTTATCTATTTATTGCAGACCCACCACTAGTACTTTTCCACTTAGCCAGGCACTCTAACTCGCTCAGGAAAGGTATGGAATCAGGATGAGAAAAAAGAGGAAAGAAAAATGTTTCTTACTGTTTGAAAAATGTATCTGTTTCACAGCTTTACAGATGAAATATGGGATTCTAATGTAATTCAGGATCTTGGAGTTAGAGAGAGGCAATAGTTTAAAGATTACCCAGCAGTCACAATCTACCCAGCACACTGCCAGAACACAGCCACAGCGTCATCACTTTGTAAACCCTTACTTACTTTCTAATGACAAAGACACGGCTCATCTCTGTGCACCATACCCCTGCCCCCAGTCATTCCTGCTGGAAAGAGAAAAGAACAACACAAGGTGCTTGTTCTATATTGTATTTCTCTAACACAATTTAGTTTTCTAAAACAAAATAAAAACAAACAAAAAAACCTCCTGCCTGATTTCACAGCTAGAAGGCCAGATCCTCCCCACCTACATGACAGCAAAGCAGTTAGCTTGGGGGAACTCATTCTCAAATAGTGATTCTCAGCACTTAGTCTATTGCCAAACAGCTCCCAGAGGAACTAAATGTATACATTTTTATGTGTGTGTGTGTGTGAACTGTTGTCATCACTTTGGAATACAAACTTACCTGCAGTCTGAAAAAGAAGAAACATGCTGAGTCCCTAAATTCTGCCTCAAAATTGCTGTGAAGCTTTTGGGCTTCCTGCAAAACTCCCTGGGGGAAAAAGTAGTTTATTTTAGTATATCCAAGTGAGTCTTACATGGGGGTTCATTGCAGAACACAGGTAGAGAAGATGGTGGTAGCCTTTTGTATCATAACTCAGTGCCTGCAGCACACTCCTAAGATCTTGAAGACCCAAACTTCTCTTTTTCCACATCTCCAGAAGGCAGGAATCTCGTTCTCACTCAGTGACTGCTTGTATTTTTCCATTTAAGAGTCCACCCATCATTACTTACCTTCCTAGAGCTCAGTATTCTTGATCTGTAAGGGAGATCCCCTAGGCAGTCCCAAGTCAGGCACCTGGTCTCAGACACATCTTCATCCACCACTTCCCATTGGCTAGCCCAAGAACTTCTTCGTCAGCCCACAGGCTTCATCATCGCATAGGTTCGTTATGCACAGAAAGAGAGGTATTGCCTCAGGCACACTGACATGGCTTCTGAACTTTCTGTCTTCACTTACTATGTGGAGACCCACAGGACTTGGGTCAGGTGCTTGGAATCACTGCCTGAAGGCCAGGACTTAGTCTGGAAGCATTATTTCACTTCAACCCAGTGCCTGAAGCTAGTGGGTATATTCGAGTCTTTGGTTGTGTTTTCTAAAGCACTTGTGCGACCTCAGATCCTCAGAGTAACTTTCAAACTGACTCATTGAAAACGCTCTCTACAGCCTCCAGTTATCTCTTCAGTTCCAAGAGGTAAGCAGGACTGAAAAGCAGAAGAGGGGAGGGTATATATGTATATGTGCACATAAACATCATGATAATATTTAACATCACTATAAAAAAATCAAAGATATTTTCTAAATTAAATATTAAGTTTCTGAGTACAAATTAGGTACTCCTGGCTATAAACCAAGGAGGCATTTCCCTTTCAGTAGCTGATTCTCCAATGGTCTGCTCATTTCTCTTATCAGTGCTTTGAACTAAGTGGCAGTTCCTCTGTTTGGAGGTAGTGAGGTTCAAAACAGACAGAGCTTCACTAGTAAAAACTGTTATTTTAAACTGAACTATATGCCGAACAAACAAGAATATAAAAGATCTTGACCATCACTTGATAGTTTCTTCTAAATTCCCCTTCGATGCCTAGTTTGGAGTCCGGCACTTGTGAGCACGTAATTTCTTCCCCATCCTCTCCAAGCAAACTCTAACAGGGCTGTCTTGTCTCCTTGCAGGTGACAGGAAGAAGTCATCACAAAAAGGAAACCCTATCATAGCCCAGTGAGCATTATTTTCAGCAGCTCTGCCTGCTTAAGGAGTGCCTGTTCCTACATCATTCCTCCTGTACCTCCTAGGTTGCTGCAAATAAATCAGAGGAGGGGAGCAGGGCTGGCTAACCCCCCTACCCCCCATTCTTTTTCAGCCAGGATTTTTTCAGCCAGATTAACTCTCCTTTTGCACTTCACCACATGCCCAAATGCTTGTGCCAGCATAGCAGAAGGAGTAAGGGAGTGGGAAGGAGTGGCTGGAAGTAGGAGGAGGTGAGGGAGCAGAAGGAACTGCTTCAGCAGGTCTGAGGCCCACAGCCTAAAAAAATAACAGCCTCACTGGGATCAAGTACTCTTAGGGTGCCCTTGTGAGGATGGATGTGCTCTTTTCCTGAAATGCTTCACTTGATGAATCTTTGTGTGCTAGTGAGTGTCTAATTCACTGTAACAAAGATCTACCACTGAATGCACTCATTATTTTCCAGTGGGGACACTACCTGCTAACAGAGAGACGGTTTCAGGCAAATGGTGCCAACATCTCCTTCAGCGTGCTAGCCTTTGGGCCTTCGTATGTCTCTAACTTTGTTTTAGGGCACTAAACAGATTCTCCCCTAAAGCAACACTGCAAGCAGGCGTACTGTTGCCTGCAGATTTCACACAGCCTACAGCGCAATCACAGAACCTGCAAGCGGCTCGGATATATTTAGAATCCCACATTGTCATTACTTTCATCCTGCAAAAGGAGAGGGGGAGGAAATAAAGAATAGAAGCAGATGATAAATGCACAGCTGGAGAACATCAGCAGACATCTCAGCACTGGCTGGGCCTGGTTCACTTCTTGTGTAACTGAAAGGGAGTGGATGACCCTGAGAAAAGAAAATCAACGTTTATTTCTCTTGCTGTGGTCAACACCTGGCTGTCCCTGTGAAGACAGTGTTATAATAATCTGCCAACCATCGTTTTCTGTGCCAAGTCACTGCTGCCACTGAGGACCGAACACACAGGTGGGAAAGGATACAAGGCAAAGAACTGCCTGTGAAGAGGGGAGTGCGTGTCTGCTGCCTGGCTTGAAATACCCTACAGGCAAAGCACAGCAAGACAACATGCCGTCAGGATGGAAGAGACTGATCATAAAAGGTGATAAAAAGCTACGAGAAAGCAGTAGAACAGGAGGTCAATACTTTTTCATATGTAAGCAGAGATGATTGTAATTAAAGATTTAAATCACAGTTGTTGGGTAATTACATTGGATTGTGAAATGGGATGTTTTTTTCCAAGATGGAATCCCAAGAGTAAAAGGACAATATTGAAGATGCAGATAAAGCTAGTGTTCTGCCTCCAAAAGATACTTCCACAATCGCTCAAACTTATCAGGACTGTTTCTCCTTCCTTCTCTAGGCCCCTAACTTATGTCTGTGTTAAAACATAAGTTTTAACTTGCCTTGCAAGGAAGGCAAGCTGACCTTTTTTGTGTTCCCTTTCACTGCTCCTGAGCCTCCTCATCCATCTAGCTTGCTTTAATTCCTGAGACACCTCATTTCTTGCGAAGGTGGAGAGGAGAACACTTCCTCATACAGCCTTCAGGCTATAATAATGGGTAAAATCGCCCAGATTATACCATTTTTTTTACCTCCATGATACATTTTAAGTTAATATTGGCAGTTGGGGATTATACTAGTGAAGGCTTTTGTCTGTTGGGGCTTTGTTTGCCTATGGCAAGAGGGAAAGGGGAATGGAGAGAAAGAATCTGGTTATTTTATTTAAAGCTTTTTTTGAAGGAACTACTAGGTTCACTTCAGAAGAGCAGGCAAACATGACAGTCAGCTGAAGACTCCAGATTATTGGGTGAGAAGAGCTTTTCTGGGTCCCCATAACTGTCACTCTCTAAATAATCCATATTATTCTTAAACTCAGAAAAAAAATGCACCAATTTTAGTGGCTGTTGTGTTCAATTAGAAGCTGTGGTGTTAATCTCACTCCTAACCATATCAGCTGCATTTTCCCCTCTCTCCTTGCAAACGAGTCCTATTGTTTCCTAGTGCTCTGTTCTCCGCACCCCTAATACCACTCAAACCAGTGGTTCCACTTAAATGATACAGATATTTTGCGGACATTTCCATGTTTCACTTTCCTCCTACAACTCCATCTCTTCCTAAGAAGCAGATCTTCCAGTTAACATAGACACAAATCAGCTTGCGGGAGGCCAGCAGCAACAGAGAGATTTGCTGGAAACTGTAATGGTCTCTCAGAAATCCAGGGACCTTTGCTGATGGCTACACTGTGTCAGAAACCCTGCTTTTCATGCGTAGGGTTTTATGCATCAATTATCAGTATCATTGATATATCAATATACATGCAATTTTTAATATTGCAGGTAACTTCTGAAACACCACATGGACATGGAGAGGTTCCCAGAAGTCCATGGTCATGGGGTGTGCAGCTCCCACAGGTCTGCTACTACTTCCCAACTTTCCATGTTGTCTTAGATCAACTTCTTTGTTATTGACCAACCATTTAATAATTCCAAGCTAGCGCCTGAGTACAAGTCTTTGGGAAGCACTGTAACACATTTCTGGCTGTAGTTGCTACCTTGGGTGAAATCACTCTTGCTGAAACTCTGCTGCCGTCAGAGGATTTATAAAGAAGTTATTTTAGCCTACACATCTATTGCAATCCCCTCACAAATTAAAGAGCAGAAACTGCCTTGTGTTGGGTCAGGCACAAAAACGTTTTGGATCACCTCTGGATGGCCTAGCAACAGAGTGGTTTTTCTTCTGGATGCTTCATTTTGTGCTTCAGAATTCCAGGCTGGTTTTTTGTTTTTTTTTTTTTGGAGGAGAATTTCACAGAGGAGAAATTAACCTTTGAGATTAACCAGTTCTTTGAGGTCTCCTCGCAACTGGCTCTGTAGTCACTTTTGGCTAACCTAAACACAGGCTGCCAGCATGAGACAGTCCTGCCGGCTCTCACCACTGGCTTCACGTTGCCATCTCCCCATCAGGGAACTGAGCACCAAAACCAAAGGCAGACTCCTCCCTCTCACCTCCATCAGCTCCCAGCTGGGTCACAGGGCTGAGCTGGTTCAGTACACAACCACCAGCACAACCCAAAGGAGGCAGCAAGAACATGCAGCCCAGAAAGAGATCATGTATTGCAGAAGCAGTTTGAATTTATGTCATTTTAAAGCAATCAGGCAATTGCAGCCTTAGCCTGCACATTGAAAAATCTTAAGTGACTAGATTCATTTTGGTGAAGTGCTTAATTTTTGCAGTTAGTCTTTCAACGCATTGCTGTTCCCTAATGCACGGCTTATCAAAGATTAGGGCAGTGAAAGAGGTGACCATGTTTTCAAGCTCTACATAATCTGAGAATGTTATCCCATTTGCAAAGAAAGAATGTTATCATATACTTTTTTTTCTCCAGAAACTACCATTGCAAATCTCAGTTCTAACTTTCAGACTTTCCTGTAAGAAGTCTCTTTCTGTAACTGCCCCTCAGCAAGTTTGTTATAAACATGCATCATCAGAAAATTCAGTCCATCATTGCTGATGTGATTGCAGAGCTCACACAGTTGATGAAAAAATGGAGGGTTTTATATATATATATTTAGAATTCATTTTCTGCAGATATACTTGAATGTTCACATATGAATTTGGTGCTTCAGTGAACATTCCCATCAGCAGTTTATTGTCAGAACATTTGCAGAAAATCAAGCATTGAAACAGGTATGAACACAAGCAGAGTGAATACATGGAATAATCAGAGAAATGCTACTTACCCAAAGTGGCATTTTGCACTAGTGTCAGGATGCACCGGATATAGGACATCAAAATACAGGACGATTTTCCCAAGCCATGATAAGGCTATTTTGCGCTGCCCTAACATAATATAACCTCAGATGGCTATTTTCTTTCACAACAGTAGGAAGAGGTTTCCCATCCTAGGGGAGTTTCAGGATTTCAAAATCAAAAGAGCAAAGTCTTGTCCTCTAATCCACCAGTGAGCCAACATGAACTTTTTTTTTACATGTTTCATTTTAACTATGGCCCTTTTTCATTCAAATATCTTAGTATAATTAAGATCTATGAGAAAAATCGTTTCACAAGACAGTTTCACATTGAAATTGCTAACCAATGATGTCTCAACATCTTTCTAAAAACCTCCCCTGAAACTTCTGAAGATGAGAAATCCATCCAACCCATTTCCTTCAATCAGAAGAGAGTCCAAAAAACCTTTTTGTTTTCCACCAGTCTCTATACCCTGGTAGGAAAACTACTATCAGTAAACTCCTGACTGACTCTATTCTATGTCACTACCATGACCATCTTCCATCATTGTAGCAGAAGAACCATGAGTATGCGAGATGAACGTGGATGGAGCATGCTCTCCTTGCAACACTCCACATTCGCAACTTCGTAAGAGTTACTGCAAGTTGCCTTACACAAGAGAATCTCTGAGGCTGGTGTAACATACATCAAGGATGATATAGCTTTCCATACTACCAGAAGATAGAATGGCTTCTGACAAAGCCAGTGCAAAGGCATCTTTGATTTACACCCATGGTCACAGATGTCCAGTTTGCACAGATGCATAAGAAACTTCTAAGCAAGAAAAACCTAACAGATCTGGGAAGGTTGTAAGCAAACTCACTTGTGACTCTTCTAGCTGCTGTGTGGAAACAAAGATTACAGAATCAGAGAAACTGAAATAAGCTCCTGAAAGCCATCTGAACCAGCCTACCACTGAAAGCCAGATTATCACCAGCTCTAAATCAAACCTGCCACGGCTTTATTTGGCTGAGTCTCAAAAACCCCAAAGGATTGAGATTCCACAACTCTTCCAAATAATATATTCCAGTGCTGTGCTGCACTATCCTCCTGCTGAAGAAATTTTGCTAATGTCCTGTTTGAATCTCCAAAGGTACAAGCCGTGGCCCTTGGCCTCAAATTTGCCCTCAGTTTCCAGTTCTCATAGTAAGTTCCCAGTCTGTATTGCTGCATGAGGTTATTCTGCTCCAGGTACCAAGCTTCACGCACCTTACTGCATGTCTTAAGGTGCAATCCACAAGTGTTCCAAGATTCCTCTAGACTGAAGCTCTATTATTCAGTGTCCTAGTAATTTTCTCTAATTTAGCATCACACGTAAGTTTTCTGAAGGTGTGTTCTCACTGATCACAATGAAAATGCTGAACAATATCAGCCCCAGTATCAACCCCATGGTACACAACTACTATCCAGCCACCAACTGGGCGTCAGGCTGTTGATAATTGTCCTTTAAACCTCATGGTCCCAGGCAGTTTTCACCTGATCTAGCAGTCTATTCATCTAACCTATACTTCCTCAGCTCCCACATAAGAATGCTATGGTGTCAAAAACTTTACAGAATACAAGATACATTGCATCCATCACTCTCCCTTAATCTTCTTAGCCAGCCATTTCACCATAAAAAGCAACCAGCTTGGTCAAGCATGATTTACCATTGGTAAATAAATCCATCTGCACTCTTTGTCATTACTTTCTTGTCATTTGCATGTTTGGAGATGGATTCCAAGAGGATGTGCCCCATGAAGAGCATACTTGAGCTTTAGTTGCAGTGGCAAGGCAAACACCAAGGCCAACACCATACAACATCTAACTTTATTCACAGATATCCAGACGTTTGGGTATGACCCTGTTGCAAGTGCAGCAGTGTAGGTGTGCTTAAGTTAGTCCAGACCCTACAGTGTGGCCACAGCAGCACAGAGTATAGCTTTACTGACCAAGCTTACACTGGGGCTTATAGCCGTGGTGAAACAAGACTGCCATAGTAAATCTGTCATCAGTACCAAAGATGGCCAATCACTGCAGTAAACATACCCCGGTTCTTTCTAATAAATTTACTTCACAGACCATTCAGACTAAGTTGTAGATACCTCCTGGGTGAATACACTGCCAAGCCCCAGTTTCAAGACAACAGTCAAAACCAAGGCATTCCCTGAACAGGGTCTGGAGTGTCATCACTGAGGTGAAAGTGTGGTCTAGCTTGAACAAAACTTTAGAGCCTTCTATTAAAACATACCTTTTTCTATTACTACCAGTAGCAGATCTGACAGCTGTTATCTCTCTACTTATACTTTATGCTTCCTAATTCTAATATACGATGGCACTTCACTTCCCAATATCCAATATACATTCTTTTGATGTATCTTTTGGGCTAGTGCCTAAGCACATTTGCAAATAGTTTAGTGCTCAATTTTAAGGCTGAATATATTCCCAGAATTCCTTTGGCAATCAATTATTTATTACTTACAAGTGTTGAGATCAAAAAGAAAAGAAATAGAAGTATATTTCACTCTGACAGGAAGTCTGTGGGGATTACAGAAAACAGAAACTTTAATGCTAAATCTGTGTAAAAAGGGTAAAATGGGGATTCCCTGGTCAGTTTAAAAAAACAAAAAAAAAAGAAAAAGAAAAAAGGGAAATGGCCTGGATTATACAGTTATTCTGCTTGGGCTTTATCTCATGGTTAGAAATGCACGCTTGAAGTGTACCATTAGTCCTCTGCACCACAGGGGCAAATTCTGATTTGCTTTTGCCAAGGAATACCAGTTAGTGTAGACTCGGTGCCAGCTACCTGGATGCATCTTTTATCAGAGTACCCAGGGTGGCATACATAGCTAATTAATTAAAACACTGGTTCATTACTATTGACAGGCCTAGGATTTGTGTTAATTTTTCAGCAAGGTCACACTGCCTGCATGGCTTCTTGGTCATGTCTGTAAAATCTGGGGCTTGTAAGGGCATCAACATTCAAGCAAAGGGGAACTCACAAGAGCAGAATTTAGAAAGATCATTCATACTTCATTGAACAGCTCTGTAGAAGGTGGAGAACATTCTCACAAGCATGTTTTATGGGGGCAAAATTTGCATTATTCCTGTCAGTGGGGTACGAGCAGTGATGGAGGTTCACAAGGTCAAAGATAAGACCTCCCGGTCTTGTGGGCTGCAGGTCAGAGCTCAAGGACTCAAAATGAAACTTCATCTGTAGTCACTGCTGGCTATGAAGGTGTCTTTACAAATCACGTGCTCTTCTCTGTAAGCCTTTATTTATCTGTTTATTGCTAACCTTAAACTGTGCCCCAAAGACAAGCAAGAAAATACCCCTGGCCAGGTCACCAATACAATACCAGTCCTTATCTGTGTGATTAACGTCTGAGTAAGGAGTATCTGGCAGCTTTACAACGAGGCAGTGCAGAATTATTCAGACAGGATGGAACAAACAGCAGGAAAAGAACAATGTGGTACAAGCAAACAAGGAGTAATTCCAACTCCAAGGGTAATTCCAACTCCAAGCTGACAAAAGGCAACCTGCAGAGATAAGAAATCTAGACATAAATGCAGGTGAATGACTGCACAGAGCAAGTTTACTCCTGATGTAACCCTGCAAGCTGAAATGTAAAGCAGAATATCCAGCAACCAGCAATAGAACTCTATCACAGATGCCAGAACTTAGTAATGACCTGGGCTGTTTTTTTGATGGCTAGCAGTCCATCTACCAATGGACTAAATTTTTTTTCCCCAGGTTGCACAGCAAATCTATCACTTCCTCTGAGGTCAGTGAAATAATAACACCCTTGTAATTTAAGTTACTTATTTCTGAAGTAAACAGATAAATTAGACTACCATAAAACTGAGACACATCTAAAGAAAGTGGCAGCTCTCCTGGTAAAAAGAATCAGCCATCTGCTCTAAAAAATCTAATAAAACCCAGTGACAGATCACTTCACTCGTTGAGAGAAACTTGGAACAGTGGGGCTGTAATGAGCTGCATGAAGCTAGAGGAGTCATGCAACAGAGAGGTTCAAATAATCCACCGGGCAGTTCATCATTTGTTTTGCCACATGCAGATTCAACATCTACCATAAGTCTTAATTTTCACTACTACTAGTAGTAAAAACTACTACTAGAAGTAGAAAACGAGACCTTCCTATTTTGTTTCTTGGAGTGATTCTTCTGTTTAATGACTTTTTGGTTAGTCAATTTGTCACGTTTGGACTTAAGGTGTTTAAGAGTCTAGAGGTTAATTAGAAAAACAACAGCTGACTTTACTGAAAGAGTTTAATTCAACTATACGAACAGAGACAAACTGTTTTCAACCTAGAAGATCTGTTTGGAGCTGGTTTATGCTGGAATGTCACCCACACAAATCTTGCGAGGGAACATTAAGTGACAATACGCTCAAAATGATGAAGCTTATGTTGGAACAAAATCTCTGTGGCTGAAAAATAAATGCTTAAAGGAGGAAACATTTACATTCCAGTTTCTAATTTAGCTATTACTTAATTAAATATAAAAGTTTGATGTATTTTTTGCAAACATCCTCACACATGCTGAATTTCTTGTCACCACATTGGTTTTCCTCATGCTTTTCCCTTTTGTTTAAGCTCTTACCTCAGGCCTTGTTCCAGGATAGGGTGTTAATTCTTTAGACTGGATCTCTGTTGTAGACCAACTGGCAATTTAAAGTTAGGACATTGCTCCCTAAAAAAAAAAACCAAATCGTTTTATAAACAGTACACTTGGTTCTCTGCAGCGCTGGGGCACCTGGGCTTGTCCTCCTTTCCGCAGAACCCAGCCCAGTTTCCTTCCGTTGGCTGAAATTAGCAATGGTGAACATATGAATGAGCAAATACGCTCCAAAAAATAGTAAAAAATTAATTTTGCTCAGGCCTGCAACTCCAATTAAAATACTTTCCTCTCTTGCCCTGTCATTCTCTCTCCCTACGATGAAGGTCTTAAACATGTGCAGTAGAAAACGCAGCATCTCAGTGTGGAAGATGCTCAAAATCAAGATTGGGAAACAGGAATTTTCTCTGTAATACACATTTCATGGAGATAGGGATGCATACCCCTAGAGTCTGATCTTTCTGCTATTAGGAAAGTCATTGCTCTTGCTGCTGAATTGCTACATAAACAGTGCCTGTGGCTCAAGGGGCACCCTCAGGCTCCCCACATGCCAAACAAAGGAAGACTAATTTTCTGCCTGTAGAAACAGGAGTGCTGGGGCAGAGAGTCCCTGGATACTATGAGCTACTTATAGCTATACTGCATTAAGGAGGATTCTGTGTTAAGGAGGTTTCTGCTGTTTCAGAGGGAAGAGTAAGGAGCAGGTAGGATCCTGCACCCTTGGATCATATGCTATCACTCAGAAACACTGCAGAAAAAAGATGAAAGAACGTGATGCTGATTGCTGAAGTGCAGAGGGCAGGGGTTTAGAAAGACAAAGATCTACGTAAGGCGGGTTTAGGGTTAAAGTTTGAAGTGTGCATCATTGCCTAAATCTAGCTTTTGATCTGCAAAGAAGAGAAATGATAGTACTGACAAATAAATCTAAAAAGCACAATGTGAGTCTTTATTAAGGCAGAGTGCTGTCAAAGTAAGTATCAATTTTCTAACTTCATAATGCCAGCCACGCTGTACGAAGCAAATGAATGCGAAGGTAATATATGAGAGGTGGTTACAGCAATCTGCCTATCAAGGTGACCAGTGTATTTGATTTACCTGTTTCTGTTACCTACTAAATATGTCAAGCAATTAAATTTCCATTTTTTCACTGCTCAGGTGAATTCCATGTTTTTACCCTCTTTTGAATCTTTGTTGCTTGATCTCCACTGAACTGTGATACTTCATCCTGCGTTAGATTGTAATACCAAAACCGTGTTCACCCATGCAGAAGAGCTCCCCTAGGACCCTGCTGGGATATAGGCAGTGGTAAGTGATGAGGTAGGAGTGGGTTTCAGTCAACTGGCATTTATGTGTGCTGTATATTTTATGTCTCTGAATTCAAGTAGCCACCCCTTTTTAGAAATTAGTGTGATGGCTTTAATTAGAGGAGAACAGCAACAAAGAACCTATAATTAAAACAAACAACAAAATCATGTGGTTGATGCAGTGAGTAGTGTCTTTGTCATAAGTCACAGCGAGTCGCACTCTACTCTTGGGTTGTGTTCAGTCACCAGTCAGCTTCAACAGCAATCACTGCTAATTAATGAGTCTTTTGAACTCTTCCAGGGAACATGGCCTGGACCTCTAAGGTACTGTAACAACAGACACGCAGCTCTTAAGGTTGTCCCTTATGTTGGCTTCTTCCTTGCTCTAGGTGTGCCTGCTCAGGCAGAGGGGTTGGACGAGATGATCTCCAGAGGTCCCATCCAACCCCTGCCATTCTGTGATTCTGTGAAAGTGTGAGGCAGAAACATCCTTCAATAAAATTAAAGCAATAGTATTGTAGTTGCATTTTTGTGCCATGTGTCCCCCCTGCAGCCAGGGGGGACTTTGTCACTAAAGAACCAGCTTCCATGCTCTTGATAATTTTGCATGTGTATCCATACACAGAGAAAAAGAAAGGCTACTACAGCTGCCCAAAGAGACCATCGTCTTCCTGCACTTTAATGAGCAGTATTAGAACTTGACACTAAAATCCTGTTTTGAGTTGGGTTAAATCTGACTGACCTTGTAGAGGCAGGTGGCATCCATCTAAAACTTTGAGTAGAGTCAGGTGGCAACAACAGGGTGTTTTGAACAGAGGGAGCAGCATATTTTGGGCTGAAAGAGGGTTGAAAGAGTAAACAAAGCCACTGCCTTGCATCTGAGGTTAGATTTTTCTGATTTGTTGGGTATTCAGGACCAAGCTAGAAAAAACTCTTTTTATACAGGCGAACATGATTTCTTTGAAGAAACAAAGAACTCCACCACCAGTTTCTCCTCCTAACTGTAAGAACGTGCAGTATTGCCAATAACCTCACTAAACCCAAAGGGATGATATCATTACTGCTCTTTGATATGCAGATACGGGGAGTTGCTATTCTTAGCCTACTGTTTTTGCATTTAGCCTATGGAAAACACAAACAGGTTCTCCACATTCTCCGATGCTTGTCTCGCTGCCAACCGCAGCGGACGGGCCGTGGTCCTCAGGAGGAGCAGGTCCTGCTGCCGGCCATGGGCACGCAGCTGCCTGCATGAGGGACTCACCGGCTGGCCGGCTCCTGCCCCGGAGCATCACGTGCCACACAAATTGGGTTCATTCAATGTATGTAAGATATTCTAGACCCCTTTTAATCCAAGCCATAATTGATAGCTGCCTTTTGCAAAGAGCAATTTCGTAGGCGTCAAGATCTTAATCACAGCTGCACAGATGAACATCCCTTGAGTCACATCAACCCCCATGTCACAGAGGAGCATCCCTTGAGTCAGGCAACCCAGCCACCTGCCCCCATTTCAACAGGAGCAGAAAAAGACCCCACCCAAACCACTAACCTATAAAAAGACAGACCTTTTAAAAATAAACAACCTCTCTGCAGTGACTGGTCCTTCGGGAATGTACAGCAGTGCTGGGCCGACGGCGCCCGAGGCGAGACTCGAACCTGCGACAAGGAAGCACGCAAACCCCACCCCTCTCCCCGGGGGCTGAACGCCGCGTGCGCAGAGCCGCTGGGCGGGGAGGGGCAGGGCCCGCGAGCAGCGCGCTTGCGCAGTAGCCGCCGCCGGCCCCTCGCCGCGCCATGGATGAGGCGTTCCACAGGGCGGAGTCGGGCGCTCAGGTGAGGCGCTGCCTTCGCTCCCTCACCCCATCCCCCTCCCCGGGCTCCCCTCAGCCGGCGGGGAGGGCGAGGCGAGGTCACAGCCGTGGGAAGGAAAGGGGAAGCGCCCGGCGGCCGCGGAGCCGGCAAAGGGGGCGGTGTGTGAGGGGAGGAGGGGGGGAGCCGTGCCCTCCCGCCTCCGCCGCCCTTTCCCCGCCCGCCGCCTCCCCTGCGTGAGGGGGCAGGGGGGCCCCGCCTCCTCGGAGCCGGTGTGGGAGTACGGCCCCGGGGCTGCGCCTGGCGGTGCGAGGGGAGCTGCGGGGGCGGCGGGAGTCGCTGCGGGGCCCCGACGCGCTGAGCCGCCCGGACGCGGTCGGGTTTCAGTGGGTGGCCGGGCTCTGGCTGAGGCGGCCGGGGCGGGGGCAGCGGGGGTCTCCGTCCCGCCTTTGTGCGTGGGGGGTTCTCGCGGCGGGGGGTTACAGGGGTCTCAGTAATCCCTTTACAAATGTTTTCTTCGCGCTTTCCCTCCCAAACGTTGGCGTGGATGCGTTAAGGAGGAAGAGCTGTGAGGAAGGTTTGGTTTAAATAAACAGTTTGGAAGGTGGAATTGCTTTCCTGTTCTTCGGAGGAAAGGCCTTTGAGTTCGGGGGTTTTGCTGTTTGTTTTTTTTTTTTTTCCCTCTGCTGGGTGATTTATTTGTAGTGACTTCTACTTGCAATTAGCAAGTTAATTACCTGGAGATTTGTGTGTAACTGTGCCAGAATATTCTGAGTAGTGCACGCAAAAGCATAGAAACGTGTGGTGGTGAATATTTATTTCTTGTTACAGCTCCATGCTTTTTCAGTGTCCCCTTTCAGCGAATCTACACAAATTCAGGGCGTGAGTTGTGCTCTGTCTGCAAGTGGGGATGTGCATTTACTTGTCCATGTGAGTGGTGCCAGTAGGGAATGCACATGGCAGCACCTGCCCGTGACAGAATGGATAACCAAACCTGAACGAGGGAGGAACTGATAACTGATCGGTTAAGAAAGGTGAACGTATAAGTACATCGTCCAGAAAAAAATGGTAGAAGGCCTTGAAGCAGAAAATACTTCATTTAAAAGAATACTTCCCCAAATAGCCTCATGTGTCAGATCAGGTTGTAGTGAGGGTTGGACACAATCTTGTACTCTTATTACTGAATATAATTCATACAACAAATCAGAACTTCTCGCAAAACACCTTTGGTATATCACAATAAAATAAATGATAAATTGCTTGCATATGTCTTCGTGCCCAAAGTTTACAAAAGCTCAGTCAGAGTAGTTATAGTGGTTGAAAATTAAATTTTGCGTCATACTCAAGATAGGTTTGTGTTTGTAAATAGCCTGTAGGTTAGCTAACAGCCTCTAACAGAGCTGGAGTATTTAATTTAAATTTCTGTAACATTTTAATGAAGTAATATCTCATTCCTGACAAGACCTATGTGTATGCTTACATTTATGCATAACTTCGTGGAAACCAATATAGTAGAAGCGCATAATGTATTAGTCAGTAGGACTGTTTATATGCATATTTCTTTATTAAAAAGATGAAATCGATAAATTATAAAGGACATAGTTGAAATATTTGAGTCCCATCAGCCTTGTCATTAATGAAATTTAACCCATTGCCTAACTCTTGCTGCATAGCTTGTTCTCTACACGTAACTGCACATACGTGCAGTTTCTTGCTAGTGTAATTACACTTTTGAGGAACACCTGAGAGCAAAGACCTACCACTAACAGGTTGCTAAAACATGGGGGTTTTTGTGTAAACGAAGATAAAAAGAGCATTATGAAAGAAGAAATGATCATCTACAGTTAAACTAGAGAATCTGAAGTCTCTAATTTGTAACTTGAAATTGTTTTGGTGGGTTTTTTTTTCCAAGCTCTTCCCACTCAAAGGCTCTCTTCAGCAGTGCTGTGCTCTGTATGCTCTCTGTGACAAAGCTCGGGCGCCTGATGTCCGCCATCCAAATCACCCTTTAAATACTATAGATTTCCCCCCACTCCTCATTTTACAGAAGGAAGTGTGAGAAGAGAAATGAAAATGCTTCTCCTGAAGCAGAGCCAAGGTGGCTTTTTCCAATTTTGAAAAACCCATGTTGTCCCTGCCTTTAATGTCAGCAGAGGTGAGGGATGCCTGTCTGGTGTCTCATCTCAGCTTTGTTTCTGTCACTTCTGCTGTAGTGTGGACAAACCTTTGTTAGATGTGAAGGAAAATTGTTAGCTGTTTCTGCCAGGAACCCCGTTGCTCCCAGCGTGACACTAATGAGGCAAGTGCCTTTGGAGATTCTGCTTCAGAACTCGGAAGTAAATATAAGTTTGATAAAAACACAGGTGTGCTATCATCAGTGAATTACCATAAATTACCTACATGAGCAGTGCTCAGAGTAAGCATCTGTAGTTATTTAAAATGAATATATGAAATTGTCATTTAAATAACCACAGATTCATATTTAAACGATCGTGATCAATCTACTGTGTATTTACCAAGCTCTAGCAGTAAGCTTAAAGAGGTGATATCTAAGAAGAGATGGGGACTCATCGTTTCCAGAAGAAATAAACTGCAGAGGATGTATTCACTGATGTACAAATAAATTTGGGAACAGGAGGCTGCAGAAATATATTTAGGCCAGCAATAGTTGTGACTCCCAGCCCCAGCAGCGCTGATAATCGAGCCCCCGTGATCACCGAGTGTCAGAGTGTTGCTTCCTTTGCTAAGAAATGAAGAGCATCAGAAAGCAGCAGCCGGCAGTGGTTTTCCTGTTCCTCTTGACTTCCACAGCTGGACGAGGGGGTGAGAGATTCCCAGCTCTTCTCCGCAGTGGGTGCAGCCTCTCCTTGCCAGGGGCCAGGGCCAGGCGCAGGTGGCCGCTTGCACGGGAGGGCTGCACATGTAGGGTCTGTGATGACCCTTCAGTGGACGTGGCAGAAAAACTCTGTGTGAACAGGCAGACAAAGGCAAACACATTGACATTTTGTTAATGGAAGGGGATGTTAAAATGTCAATGAAAATGTCACGCTTAGATTCCCATTGTGACCACCTGAAGTAAATTCAGGGCCATTTAATGGAGTTTTATTCTGCTATTAAAGGCAAACACACACACACACAACTGTTCAAACAACTTTTAAGACAACTCAGAGCAAATGTTGCTCATCGACGTGGCAGGGAAGAAAGAGAGATAAGGCAGTGTGTGTTTAAAGGTGTGTGCTCACTGCTTGTTTGGTGACTGGTTTTAAGAAGGACAGGATAAAACTGAATGGGATTTGTTTTCTTTAGGTCTTTAAATGACAGCTGGGTGTCTTGGAGAGTGAAATATTTGGCACCAGGGTACATGCTGTGGCAATGCTCTGAGCATCCTGATAGCGTCCTTTCCCGTGTGTTAATACATGTAGGGAATAACAGCTCTAGCACTGGGTGAAATGTTTGTTCTTGGTTTAGCAATGTATGCCAGAACTACAAATAACACAAGTTATGTGAATACCTGTCTACTTGCTATGCAAATACCTGTCAATTTAAGAAATTTTACATGAACTTTGGACTAATTTGTTGTACAGTGGACTCGCTTTACAAATTCGAGCTTGTTTTAGAAAGGTTCTTGCAGAGCCACTGGTGGCTAATTATTTTTGATCATTCTTAATCCATACTATGTTTGAACAAGTAACTATGATATAATAGGATTGTGGCCTAGAAGAGTCCTGTATAACTTCTGAGATGAAATGTGTGTCTTTTTACTTATAAATGCGCAAAGAGGCTGACTCAGGAGACTAACAATGGG
Organism: Phalacrocorax aristotelis; assembly: GCF_949628215.1. Classification (NCBI taxonomy): domain Eukaryota; kingdom Metazoa; phylum Chordata; class Aves; order Suliformes; family Phalacrocoracidae; genus Phalacrocorax; species Phalacrocorax aristotelis. The sequence goes on along the minus strand of NC_134277.1, from coordinate 8,150,495 downwards.
TCACGTTTCACCTCTCAACCAGTAGTTTGTTGTGGAGGTGATGATTATTACAAATCATATTCTTTCCCTTTTTCTGTCGAGTGGCAGCACTGCTGTATACCAGAGGTGGCCCCTCTTGCTAGTCTACCTGTGCAGCTTTTTCTTACTTTTTTTTTTTCAGCTTTATATCCCCTCCTTATTGCCATTGAATCTGTATGCTAATTGTTTGTCAGGGTGGAACCTTCTGTTGCTGTAGTCCAGACTATGGTTTTCCATACGTATTTACGAAAATGTTTTTTAAAATCAAACTAATCTTTTGATAGGGCTGTCATGGAAAGCTCCCAGTTCTCAGAATCCTTTAAATTTGATTCCCAAGGTCTATTATTTTGAGTTAACAGCATGCCTCTTCGGTCTTTTCTTTAAAGCTACTTGCACGACTTGAGGGCAGGAGTTCTCTGAAGAATCTTGAACCTCATCTGTTTGCTGAGGAAGGATCTCCTGTTCATGGTAAAAATGTATCTTTATCCCATTTATGGAAAAATGTTGATGTACAAGTATTCTCAGAGCAATGTGACAGAGATAAGCATACAAGTAGATCTTTTTGCCCTGGACTCAGAATTTTAATTGTTGATGTAGTTTTATGCAAACTAGATAAAATGAAATAATGCAGTCACCATTCCAAACTTATTAAATGGACCTTAAAATATCTACTTTATAGGTATCAAAACAGAGGTGTAGGGGAGTAAGTACCAAGCACGTTGGTCTGTTTCTAGTAGTTTTACAGAAATTTGTTCTGGATTCTGTCATTTAACTTTTTTTGTTTTTAATCAGTGGCCTAAAAAACCACCACAAAGCCATAACTACAGAAATTTGCAAAGAACTCGAGGTTCAATAAATAGCAGAGTTTGGTGATATGGAGTTGTCTGGATCAGTGAGGAAGAGGGGCATGAGCAAACAGGATTTCTCAATAAAGCCAAGTCATCAAGCCATTCAGTCTTTGCCTCAAAAGTCCTGGTTATACTTAGAAGGAACTTTGGAAGCAATTCCATTATGAACATAGGCACAAACCAGCTCAAGGAGTGCGGATGATGTTAGGATCAAAATGGCTTAAACAGACCTTTGGTGAATAAATGAGATTTTCAAATTTTCAAATTGAGCTGCCTCCCAGTGAGGCAGGTATGACAAGTTTAAGGTAGATTCTTCTAGCAAGGTTTAAGATCAAGATCGTATGTCTTAATGAAAGAAATCGCTGAGATAAACAGAAATGTGCACATTTAGTCATTCCTTGATTACTCAGGGAGTCGGGCTAGTTTTCCAGATTGTGTCAAATTTCATGGATATCACAATGGAAGAGACAACTCTGATTCCACAAAACTAGAAATACATAGGAAAAAAGGAGTCCAAATGGCAGACTGCAAGGATCGTGCTGTGAGGTACTGCAGTTGTTGAGCATATGTATGAATGAATGGATTTCATATGAAAAGTATGTGGCCGCAGCGGTTATCAACATACTTGTCTGCAATTTGAATTCCCACAAATTATAGAAGGTTCAGAAGAAATAGCAGAAAAAGCAATAAAAAGAATCAAGATAATTGGATGAGGGATGATGCTTAGTCTACAAAGGCAGTCACTGTGAGACTATTTGTGTATTATTTTGCAGCACTTGAGAATACATTAGGGGTTTAGCAATATATGATTCTTGCCCCTAAACATTTCAAATGTGATATAACAAAGATAAAGGGCAGAGAAATACTGGTAAGCCAGTGCAAATGGAGCAAAGATGATTATTTAAATACTCGCAATTCTGAACTGCTTTGTTACCCAAAAGAAGAATAAAGAAGCATGGTGAAATTGGTATATGCTTCACAAGGCTCCTGAAATCTTAACAGTTTTTTTAAAGGTGAGATATTTTTGTTTTGAAAAAATGCAGTAGTTGCAAATGCTGGTCTTTCAGTCTGTTTTTTTAATGAACTTTACACCCAAGAAACAATTGTTGGAGACTAAACTGGCTGTGTTCTGGTAGAACAGACTATGAGAAGCCTTCCTGGTGGCCAGTGATTGCCCTTGCCGTCACAGTCCACAGTATTACATAATTCCGTTCATCAAATTATCAGCTTTGATCTTAAAGTTATGTTGGCTTGTTCATGTCTGCCCAAAGACTGTTCCAGAACCTCGTTTCTGAGATGGCTGGAAACCTAAATTTGTCACTGGTTTCTCTGTGCCAACACGGTCATTGAGCTTCTGAAGCACTTCTATTTTTCTTCTGCTTTTAACAAATGGCATCAATTATTATTTGTATTGGTCATGCTTTTTGGCTGACATTAGTGAAGTTACATAACGTATTAGCACAGATCTTTAGCTTTATATACACAAATGGACTTTACCTTTTATTGCATTTCTGCTTTGTCTTTTAATACCGCAGTACTTCTGTGAGGCCATGTGTTATTTTGATGTGTGTTCTCGTTATTCAGTCTTAAATCCCTGTTGAAGACCTAACTCTCCATTTGTTATGAACTTGACTTTAGTAGGTCACTGTGGAATACTGTAACACGTTGCCCGTGAAGTCCGTACTGAACGGCTCTCAATCTAAAATGATATGATTAAAGTAATGCAAGGACCTAAATTACTCTTTTTTCCTGATGGTATTTGAAACAAACAAAAAATATATATGAAGCTTCATTAAACTATCCAAAGGTTACATCATAATTAAGTGTTCATGACACATATGTCAGGGTACTATAAAATAGGAACAGCTATTATAGATACTGCTGTGATACTCTAGTCGCTCCTTCTAATTATGATGGACTTGTATATTTAAGAACAAATAAGCGTATTAATTACATACCATTTAAGCTCTTCTGGAATGGAGTAAAAGTGACACGAGCTTTAAATAATCTTCCAGTATTGCCAGTCGTGTTTCTCCTATGCCACCGGCATGAAGGTGTGGGCGTCGGTGTAAAGCGCTGGCGTTCGGCAATAGTATGACACCCAGCATTAACTTGGGATAAATATTGGGCCTTTCTACTTCATTTACAAATGGTACAAATATTAATGACAGCTTCTGCATAGTATTGTAAGTTACTGGTCCAGTTACCTCCAGGTATCTGATGATGGGAAAACTTCAGAGCTATTGCAGAGTATTCAAATAGCCTGTTTATAACGCAGCAGCAGCAAAGTTTAACCAACATTGGCTAGTGCAATGATTACAGACAAATCTTGAGCTTTTCTCATTCAAAAGATAACACTGAATTAATGAATTTATGCAACATCATTTAGTTTATCCTGTACGCCGGTGCATAGCGGTGGACCGTTGTACTCTTCAGTCTGACCATGGTGGGCCAGTTGAAGCTACTGTGAGCCAAGCAGTGCATAATGTTGCTCCTTAAAATGTACTGCTTGAATTTGTCAGTGCTGAATTTCATATGGAATCATTCTGCTCGTCCATCTTGATCTGTTAAATCTTCACAGCCTTAAGTCTTTGTTAACCTAATTTGTCTTCTACACGTTATGCCAAGCTAATGGAACAGTCATCGGCTATTTTTAACATTGGGCAACACCAGTTCTTACAGGACAGTTTCCCATTAACTTTCTTCCACCTTCAGGTGTCTGTTCCTGCTCTGCCTCTCAGACTGTTTCCATCCCATAACAGTATCCCTTTACTAATCCTCCTTTTGAAGTATTTTGACATTAATGGATGACGCTAGTAGTGATCACTATGTTTCTTCCATGAATTATTGTGAGGGTGTCAAAGGCTTCTTGAAAACACTGCTGGCCGCAGTTCCTCCTCCGCTGTGTCATGGTTTGTCTGCTCTTATCCAGAACGATGAATTTCCCCTCTTATCTTACTGTAACAGGCTGGTTGCTAATTTAATGTAACCCCACATTTATAGACGTTGCTATAAATGGCTTCTGTTTGCACCCGTTCATCTTGTGGGCAGCCTCTTTGACAATTATGAAGGCACAGAAATCCCCAGCTCTCTTGAGGTTATCTTACAGTCCAAACTGTTACTCTTTTCAGATAACTTACGTGTTTTGGTCAAACTCCAACCCGGATGTGTGTCTTGTTCAGCAATATTGAACAAGCTTTGAAGGGTGCTTAGCTGCCTTGCTGTTGAAATTTATAAACCACCAGCACAAAAACTCCTAAGAATGATTTTTCATTCAACTTACAATTTTTACTTAAATTTGTTAGTTCTGCCAATAAAAGCTCATCCAGTGTTATTCTGTGCACTACAGCTCCCTTATGTAAAGTTTTATAGGAGGTAACACACAGACAACCTGATAAAATGTCTTCAAATAGATAAAGTCAAGCGTTTATTGCAATTTGTTTGGATCATTACCAAACAGTAACTCAGGTTTCCCCACTGCTGTGTCTGAGTGGCCATACAGAGTTTTTCGTTAAACAAGTCATATTTTGCTGTGAAGGTAGGTGAAGCAACCTGCATTGCATACTGGCCCAGCTCAGCTATTGGTCTGGACTCGGAAAGACCAGTCAGGGTGGCAGAAGGCTTGTGCCAAAGCCAGCGACAGACAGAAGATACGCTTGGTTCCTTAACAAGAGGTGCCCTGCACAATTGTTTTAAATATTTCAGTAGACTTGAAGTATGAGGGAATGGCCTACCCACCACATCTAGGAGGAGTTCTCCCAAGCTGATATCTCATCCTAACAGGGTGTGGGTATGTCACTGCATGGTCTGTGTGACAGCAGAGCAGCTGCTGGCTGCAAGTGGCAGAGGTGGACAGTGCAGCCTCTGAACAGGAAGAGAAAATGAAGATTTATGTCACAGGAAGTGTAGCCATCTTCCATCTCAAAAGTAGGGAGAGCCGTTCAGAACAGATAAGTAAGGGCTTGGGAGGCAATCAAGCTTTTTAATAAATTTCCAAGTACCAGAAAATCATAAAAACAGAATTGCAGTTGTAGAGCAGCAGGGAATTTCATTATGGAGAGGTGGGCAGTCTGGGTGTCACTGAAATGGACAGAATTGTCACATCAAGTGTAAATGGCTTTCAGCGCTTGCAATGGGTAAAGTAAGAGCTTAGTTTCTTCACCACCCTCCCTCCGCCCCTCATCCCATGCTGCATCTGGACATTATATGCACTTATGAACAAGGACATCCTCTGGAAGTTACATAATGACTTGAAAAACCCTGTTATCTCAGGTACAAACATGTTTAAGTAAAGTTGCAATTAATTCTCTACTCTTGCATCCCTCCTATGAAAAGCTGCTATGCCATTTGCACTTGCCAAGGCCATAGAAATCTCTCACCTTCCTGCAGTTACAGTTGTGTGATTCTTCTTACTGCATGTCTTTACCCTGCTGCCTAAAATCCAAAATGTCATAAAGAAATGATCCGGTTTCCTAAATTGGAAATTCATAAAGAGCAATTAGTAACTTTTTTCAAGTCTGTGATATAAGACATAAGATGACTTTGGAAAAGGCTTTAGAGAATCTTGCATTCACATGCAACAAAAGAACTAGTTTCCTAGAAAAGTGTAATGCTTTTATTAATTAACATTTTAAATTTCTGTGCTGTGCATTTTAGTAACCCATGTGGATCAGGCAGTTAGGCTGTCTGTTTATGAACAGAGATCCTTTGCCTCAGACCGTAGAGTCGTTGCCTGGAGTTGAAGGAATCCGTGAGTCCCCCTCATCAAAAGAAGCAGTTTTGTATTGTGATCACCACAGACGAATATAAGTGCTAAATAAATATACTGGTGTTCTCTTTACTGCTCACAGATTCCTGGTGGTATTTTATGACACGTGCAGATACTGAACGAGCATATAGCAGTCATGAAATGCTGAAGGACAGCCTGCGCTATAAAAATAGATGTGCCAACATGATTTGCACCTCTAATATGTCAGCTTTGGTTTGCTTGTCCTCTACTTTATTTCTTTCTTCATTTTCTGTACGTAATAGATGGCTTCTTAGCCACTTTTGTGTAGCAGCTTCCTTTTCAGCCTCCACCTACCTCTAATGATAGATGAAATCCAGTTGCCAACCTTTTATTGAGATCTGTGTCCTAGATGGTATTGGCAGGGTTTGGGTTTTTTTTTTTTTTCAACCTTTGTTCCCAGTTGATTTTCTTCAGCTTAGAACCTTTCTCGAAAATGGAAATTTCTCTTGGTAGGTGTTCGTCAGGATTTAAAGAATTCTATGAATATCAAACTTGTAAAAAATGCATTTTCCAATTAGCAGAATAGTGACTATTGGTTATAATGAGGTATAGATTCTCTCACCTGACAGCTTGCTGCTTTGTTTTTGAACAGGAGATGTCATTGAATTCCATGGTCCAGAAGGAACAGGAAAAACAGAAATGCTCTATCACCTAGTAGCCCGCTGCATCATTCCAAAATCGGGAGGAGGACTGGAAGTGGAAGTCATGTTCATTGATACAGACTACCATTTTGACATGCTTCGTCTAGTTACCATTCTTGAGCACAGGTTGGCACAAAGGACGGAAGAGATGATAAAGCAATGCCTGGGAAGGCTTTTTCTTGTGAACTGCAGTAGCAGCACTCAGTTACTCCTCACTCTCTACTCTTTAGAAAACATGTTTTGCACCCACCCCTCTCTCTGCCTTTTGATTTTAGATAGCATATCAGCTTTTTATTGGATAGACAGAAGCAATGGAGGGGAGAGTCTTAAGTTGCAGGAGATGAATCTGAAGAAATGTGCTAACTCTCTTGAAAAGCTTGTGAGAGAGCATCACCTAGCCCTCTTTGCAACAACACAGACACTTATGCAGAAATCTACAAACTCTGCAGAAAGCTTTTTTCCTTTAAAAATTCCACATGAAACTGATACAGACTATAGACCTTATCTTTGTAAATCATGGCAGCAAATGGTAACTCACAGGATATTTTTCTCTAAGCAATGCAATTCTGGCAACAGCAAAGGTTTTGCAGTCATTTCTTGCCACCTCAAAAGAAACCATGTAGTAAAACGTTCGTTTAGTGTTGCAGAATGTGGAGTTCAGTTTTAACTTCAGTTTGTTTTTTAAGCGTGTAGCAAATCCTGGTGCTTAAGGCCTGATTAGGTCTAAGTAGTTTTTAGTACCTTTTAAACTAGTTGGTTGTTGCTGGTTGATCAAGAATTTTTGTCCCCATCTTAAAATTTAGTGAATGGCAGGAAATGGTAAAAGTTTTGTATTACTGTAGACATCCAGTCCAAACTGGACTGGAGGAATGATGAAGTTATGTGTTTGTGCCTAATACATAAAGAGATTAAATCAAGAAAATTATGACCAAAGTCAGCTTAAACTCCTAGTATCCTTCAGTAATCTGACCGATGTGGTATGCGGCCAAATGCACTGACTTCATTTCTGGGTCTTACTGCTTTCCACTCCTCCTCTTCCAAGCTACAGAAATAGGAGCCTAGTTGTCTGTGGGGGAGACTGCAAGAAGGCGAGTGTTCGCTGTATATAAATATTGGTCTTGGTTTATTCCCAGTAGCCTAGGGCACATGAAATGCATTCACGACTTTGCCTGAAGAAGAGGATTCATTTTCACAGCCTGGTAAATAGTGGTAATCCTGACCATCCTCCTCCCAGCTCACAGCCTTTCTGTTTATGTTAGCATCTGCTTGGAAGAGCAAGGATTGCAGGTGTTTTGACCCTTGCAAACATCTGGGTTTGAAGAATCTACAGCTATTGCAGAAATGGAAGCCTGATTTCCATAACTGAAGGCAAACTAAAGACCCAGCTCTGGGTACCTGTGAGTTTGTGCTGCACGCAGCAAACAGCTTAGTCTTGGAAAATAATGAAGTGTGGGTTATGGGTTGTTTCAGGTCGGGGTGTTTTTTGGTTGTTGGTTTGCTTTTTTAAGATTTCTGCAGAGACAGGATTTTCTTCTCTGCCATCCCTCATTATTCCCTCCCACTTCTTTCCCTTCCCCCACTCTCTCTAAGAAATCCAGGAATGCCATGCCTCTGGTCTTTACCAATATGTATTTGCCACATGTAGAGCATTTGTGTGCAGGATTTGGCATGCAACATGTTGCAGTTCTGGCAAAGGAGATTCAGAATTTATGGGAAATGCCCTACAGTTCTGGCAAGGAATGCCATATTATTTATTAACCTAGAGTGCCCTTTGAAAGCTTCGAAGTGCTTTACAAGAAAGAAAATTACACACAGTACATTATTTAATACAAAAACTTACATTAGCTTACAAATTTAAATTACTCAAACAAGGGGGAAATATTTCTCACAGCAATATTCGTTCAGTCATGTTGTACAGCACGTTTTATAGTTTAGATTGAACAGATTATTAACAAAAATGCATATTAAGAAGTAGTATCTAGCACAGTATCTTTTTGAGGAAGATGCTTAAAAAACTCTATTGTGAGACATTTACCTTTTCATTTCCTGACTTCTGAAGCCAGCTTTTTTCAAGCCAAATGTCTACCTGGATTCCCAGCAGTGTGCAGTTTGGCGTGCTTCCCAGACTCCTGTATATAGAGCTAGGGGCGTATATCTATACTGTTGTTTATACAGTTTGGTATCGCTGTGATTTGGCTGGATTTCTGCAAAGCCGATGAGTGTCCTACCTCTAACAGCAGCCAGTACCAAAGGTTGTGGGAGGAGTGTGAGAACAATCCATTTTCACTGGCACAGCCTCCCGCAGCCTGGGGCTTGGGGAGCTGCTGGCCAGCGCCTGCAGTCAGACCAGTGTTCGATGGCCACTGATCAGACCTGCCCTCCGTGAATTCATCCAGTCCATTTTTAACTTATCCTCTTGGGTCTCACCATGTCATTTCACAATGAGTTCAGTTTAATTAGTCTTTCTGTGGGAAAGCTTCCTTTCCCCCCCGCCCCCCTCATTTTAAACCTGCCATCTGATCATTGTTCATGCTGTCAGTTCTTTTACTGGGAGGCATGAGCGAACTTTGCCTTTTCAACATCTCTCAGAGGTGATGATTTTATAGGCTGTCATTTCATTTCTGCTTCCTCTTCCATCAACACCAATATTTATTTTATTTCAGAATTTGCATAAGTACCCATAAACATGAAAAACACAGCTTAACCATTCAGCCTAGACTGGACCCAAGTTAGATGGTTTAACGTGAGTAGACACTTCCACTGGGAATTATGGTAAAGGACATACTTGCATTTTTTTGTAAAAAAGTGGGAAGATGCAAGTAGAGCTACAGAACTCTAAAATGTGAAAATTATAGGACTACATAATTTCTAGTACCCAAAAAAAAAAAATCCCCTTTTCTGTCAGAGAATGCAGTTCCACTGAAGATTAACTGCTTTGTAAAATCATACTTGCAAAGAAATATGTTTGATAAAAAACAATGGAAATGTTCTGGCGTTCCTGTCTGGAAAAAAAAGCTTTTATATTATTCACTGCGTAGTTTACACTTTGCATTGAATTATAAAATAAATGCCTAAATTGAAATGAAGCCAAAGTTCTAATTGATCAAAAGGAACACCTCAGGAGATTTTGAAATTTCCCAGTTTTATTTTTACTTTGAATGCAGACAGATTTTTTTAATTCTCTGGTAATTGTAGTATTTGTGCTCTGCACATGTTTTAGATGCATAGCAAACCTAGCTTTCAGGGATGCTGAGCATCTTCATCTTCGTCCCTGTAAGTCTGCAGGAGGGATAGGCAGTATGCAATCTGGGAGCGCACTGACCTTATCCTCTGCCAAAATTATGCCATTTGAAAAAATGAACCTTTAGGATACAAATCTAAGAAAGATGCAGCGATAAAGAACCTGGGAAGCAGCGATTTTGTTTGTACCTTAATTAACTGTTGGTATTAAAAATGGTTTTAACCATTTTTTTTAATGAACAATTTTCTCCATTAAAACTACGTATAAAATTGTAGTTGGTGGAGAATGCAGTTTCTCCTCAGGAGCCAGGAGCAGTATATTAAACATAGCATTACATTTAGTATATAACATTAAATCCAAAGTCTCTCTTTCACCTAGACCAAGTTCCCGCCCGTCTCCAGCCCACTGTCTAACCTGGCGCGACCGGCGCTGCTGCAGCTCAGTCCCCCAGGGAGGAAGCGTGTTTTGGGTTAGCAGGTCTGTGCTGCTGGAAGTCGGCCCTGCCACGATAAGTGCCACCGCGTATCGTTAAGTGTGAGGGTAGAACGCGTGTATTCCTAAACTCTGATTTATCCAGGTATTTCTTGCAAATTAAAACCCTTTCATGCCGCTGTCATTGTCCTTTAGCTCGGTGTTGTATTAGTAAGGCTTTGGTACGCACAGGAACTTTCTACATTCCTTACAATTTCTGCTTGTTGCTTCATATGCAACATTGAACTAAAGCAGCAAGCCTGAAATAAAGAGGAACTAGTTCGCCCTTTTTTCCCCCATCCTTTTTATAATGAGACAGCTTTTTAGCAAAACCAAATTAAGGTATTTTGCAGGTTTTATATTTATTTTTAAATAAACTGGTATTTCTATGGACACCTGGAAAGAAAATGTCATTTTTATATTCAGAAAAAAGCTTTTTGTATTCCTAGACTTTTTAACAGAGCAAATAAAACACAAGTAACACTTCGCTTGGTTTAAGTTTCTGCTTGCACAGAAAATTAAAGTTTCCTTTTTCTTACATAACTGATGCCAGCCACTTAATTTTCCATGGAGTTTGGAAGCGGCAGAAGAGAAAGGTTCTCATGTGGAAACGTACCTGCCGTTGTATTTTTACTGGAGACTAATGGACAAAGGCAGAAGGCAATACCTATCTGATGGCTGCTGGACGTAAGGCTTTGATTATGTCTTGGAGAGGAATGTGACATTTTGGTTCTTTTCTGTGGCTGCAGTTATAATTGTCTCTTGAATCTCTTTATTCAAATGTATTTTGACATGCAGATATCGTAGCGGGGGCAATGGGCAACATCACTGTGTGATCAGCAAGCCTTACGCCAAACTTGGTGCCCACCTCGGGAGAAAGCTGTGCCATGCCACCAAACTTGGGCTTGCAGTGAACACTCACCTGCATAAAAGCTGCAGACAGCTTTAACGTTTCCAACAACTATAGAATAGCATAAGACTTGAGCATTTTGTAAAGGGGAAACACTGGAAGAGCTTGGAGGCTTTTGGCAGTGGAAAAAACTTCCAGACAGGGAAAGGCGCATCAGTACAATGCACCTGCATGATCTGGATAGAAAACTCTTGATGCCCTGCAGCAGTCTCTGCAATTAGAGGTCTGGCCGTCCCTGTGCCAGAAAGAAGACAGCAGAGTGGCACTGAGCTATGAATAACGTGTAGTACAACAAAAGGATTCTTGAACTCTTAACATGTCTAGTATGGTAATGCTTTCAAATGCAAATATAAAGTTGGCCATAGTTGACCTGCAGGTTCTTCCCACCAAGGTTTGAAACTGGTGCTGGATTCCACTATGTAGATGCTGTGTAGCTTATTTATAATGAAGATATGAAGCCCTGCTCCTCTGGGCCCAGGAGGAACTAAATGTAAAAACAGACTCCTTTTTCAATGTTGGGTGTCGTGTGTTGTCCCACCCCCTGCCCCCCCCCGCCAGCTCGAGGCGCCTTGCCCACAGTCGGCACTCAGCTCCAAAAGCAGTCTCCCAGCTTTCTGTGTCAGGACCACGCTTTACTGGAATTGGATAGTTTTCTCATTTGCTGAGAGGTTATGTATATACTCTTTATTACCAGCACAGGGTGGGATACTGGAATATATAACGATGAACCCATGTGACACATCATTGTAACTGGTGAATAGCTTTGGAAACTTCACCCTGTTTGCAGTCAGGAGTAGTGTCACATTGGAGTAGATGATTTTGAAGCAATGTGGCTGTGACTTTCCTCAGGAAAAGTTTGGCAGTGTTCCCTCTGTTTTCCCACGCTGCTTTGCATCCTGCCCCGACCAACTGGTCGGTGTACCTGTGTGGGCCTCGGTGCTCACGGACAGCAGTGACGGGATGTCACTGCCTTGCCAAATGCTGGTGAACAGCCGTGTTCTGGATCTTGGCACTCTCATACTGTGGGAGTTGGCACAATCTCTGTAGTTTTTAATTTAAACCATTTGCCAGGCTGCTTTCTCATATATCTAGCAGGGCCTGTGCTAAGGGCCTCCTAGTCCTGTGGGGAGAGATGAAAGAGAAGAAATCTTGGTTTCCCAGTATAAGAAGGACAAGATTTCTAGGTCATTGCTAAAAGAAGAGGCCAAGTAGGGCCCTGAGGTTCCCAGCAGTGGCAGGTAGGCATCAAGGTCTTGAAGGTGGCTTGGCGAAGATCAAGGGACAGACTCTATGTCACCTTTACCAAGTCTCCACATTATGAAGAGGTGAACAGGATTTTTGATTTAGGACATACCTGTATTCTCTCACTTCAGCATAGTGCTGAGAGAGAAGGCCATGCTGCGGTGGGCAGTACTGCCTCTGAGTTGCATCTCAAAAGCTCTGTTCAAGCTCTGTCACTGACAGTTCTGTCTCCAGCCCAACGTCTCCATGGAGTCCCAGCCTCCTCTGTAATACAAACAGCAGTGCTGCAGAGATCAGTGAACAATATCGCATTTGCCTCTGCTGGGCGTAGCAATGCTGCGTGCACTGGTAGATGGTGCTGGGTATTGTCATGTAGGGCAGGTTTGAGCCACGCTTTCCAACTTCAAGAGTCTTCTGCATATCCCCTGCAATGACACTGGTCAGTGAAAATGCAATAGCAAGTCCACAGCCTCTGAACGGCCAGACCAACTGCACGCCCGTCCTGCGGACTCGGTCAGCACGTCAGTTGCACCCTCTCTCTTGTGCTGTGTGGTCACCAGGTTCAACAAAGAGCCCTTTCCACAGAAGTGCACAACTTGAGCTATTATCCCCCAGTCGTGTGACAAATATACGCCGTGTTTTGGACCATGCAATAAATGGGTTTAGAAAATCAGGGTATGTTAGTGGAGATCTCGTCAAAGCAGGTTGATTTCTGCTCAGTAAAATCTCACGTAGTTCAAAAACTTTGAAGCTGCTTTTGACGTGCAAAATAACAGCGGAGTGTTTTTGTGATCTGTTGAAGAACAACTGCAGAAGTAAACAAGGCACCACACGGCACACCACAGTTCACAGGGCACAAATAAGATCAGTCCCAGAGAGACCCATAACTTGCTGTAAAATGACATTAGCAGCACCAAAAAAATTACCATCTTCCCAGGGAATATAAAATGGGATTTTTTGGTACAGAAATGACTCTAGTATGGCCCCAACATATAAGGCCAGGAGAACCTTCTGCACAGTGGCACTTGGACTCAGTGATCCTTATGGGTCCCTTCCGACTGGAGATATTCTGTGACATGAGCCAAAACAGTTGTGCCATCCCAGCTGCACACAACGTCAGGAGGTGTTAGTGTAGTGAATACCAGTGGTGTGTTACTTGCTGGGCTCCCCTTAGCCGTCCTCAAAAAAGCAGCACGTCTCTTCTGTTTTTGTTCGTGGAGAGGGACATGCCCTCCAAGGAACGTATTGGCTGTAGCAGTGCAGTATAATGACACTTCCTCAGTGGCCCTCAGCAGGTTCCCTACCCAGTTAATCTGAAGGCTGATCACATACTGCCTCACTGACGTGAAGTACAATACTGTGGAGGAACAACCCAGCTTGTCTCAGGCACCTAATACCACCCCTGAAACGATGGAGGTGTGAACTCCAGGTTCCAAATGCGTGGAAGGGCAGCTGGCAAAGAGGCTCCAAGATAGAGCCATGGCGCAAGTGGGAAGAGGCTCTGGGGTATAAAAATATCATAGAATCATAGAACGTCCTGAGTGGGAAGGGACCCACAGGGATCACCAAGTCCAACTCCTGTCCCTGCACAGGACAGCCCCAAATTCACACCGTGTCTCTGAGGGCCTTGTCCAAGTGCTTCTTGAATATCCCAGGCTGGTGCCGTGATGCCTCCCTGGGGAGCCTGTTCCAGGGCTCCACCACCCTCGGGGGGAAGGACCTTCTCCTGATACCCAACCTAACCCTCCCCTGGCACATCTCCCTGCCATCCCCTCGGGGCCTGGCGTTGGTCACCAGAGAAAAGAGATGGTTTCACCTCTAAATCCTTCACCAACTCTGTGGCCCTCCTCTGGACACTCTCTAGTAGCTTTATATCCTTAATGTCCTGTGGTGCCCAAAACTGCACACAGTACTCAATGTGAAGAATATTATAAAAAAATTGTCTGTTGCAAAGCTGAGTAACGAATAAGAGCTTATTAATTTCTCATCCAACAAGGCTACCAACTTGTACAGCCAAACCATCCAGAAGCCGGGTGTTAACAACTGCCTGGATTGAGTAGGGAAGTGAGGGGAAGGGGAGAAGTAGGGAAGAAGAGGGGAAGCTGTTTGGGGAACTCCGTGAGGCTTTGCCAAAGCATGGGAGAAAGGAAAGCTGCCTGGTCATCAAAAGCTGGCAAAGGGCTCCGTTTCGCTCAAGCCTGTAGAAAAATGCCCACAGCGGTGAGGAACGGCTTAGCTGGAAACAGCAAACAGGTTTCTGGAGGAGCCAGTGGCCATCATGAAGAGGAAAACCCAGTTGGAAAGGACATGCCACCAGAACTGCAGTTCTGCTCCTCTGGACTCTTCTGAGCTTGTCCTGGTGGGAGCAGCAGATTGCCACTTGGAGCTCCTACCGCAGCTCCTTCCAGCTGGAGATGGGACACAGTTCAACCCCTTCTGGCAAGTGGGAGGCTGGTGGGAGGCCACCCTGTCCCCGTGGCTGCGGAGCAGGCTTGCCCCGTGGTGGGCAGCTTTCTCTTACAAGGTCATGACTGAACTTCCCCTCATCCTTTATTTTAACATCTTACCTTTGTGGTTCTGCAGTGAGACTACTGCCACTGCTTGCACTTCCATTACCGTACGTATCAGTGGCACTTTTCTGACAATAAAGTCACATTTTGTGAAATTATACAGGTGCTTGTATTTTCACCTGTCAGAGAAAAAGATGCTATTAATAAAATTTAGGAATAACCTAAGCAAATGATACAGACCAGTTTTGTGGGCAGCAAAGCTACAGAAGTAGCGTAGAGCCACGTATTTGAATAGCCCGTGCGGTAAAAGGAAGGGGCTCACCATCTTTAAAAACCAGGGAGGCATTCAATATATGACTATCCTGCAGTCCTTTTCACAACAAACCTTGCAGGCTGATGCTACGCAGCCCTTCCCATTGATTGAAATGGCCTGCATGAGCGCTCTGAGCGTATTAAGCCTGAAGACCTTGGCTAAAGATTAAAACTTAAACATCCCTGTCCCTCAGAGCAGATGCACGAAAGTATTTGCTAGCACAACTTTTTGTGGGAGTGTCCTTTGGGATGCCAAAAGCATCCTAACAACTGGCTGAACTTTCTCCTTCGCTCCCAAAAGTATGCTTATGTAAAACAGCAGTCGGAGCTCGCTGGAGGCAGGCAGGGCTCAGCTGCGTGGGGCCTCTCAGCGAGCGCCCATGATCTGCTGCTCGGCCTCCCGAAGGCACCGCTGGCTGCTGCACACTCAGCAAAGGTTTCATCTCCCACCATGGCAAGGGTGTAAGTAGGACCCCCCTGGACTCAGAAAGTAAATCCTAACATGCCCCATTTTCACCGTGTTTGCCACAGTAGCAAATGAGCCTTTCTCAGCGGTGGAAATGGGAATTTCTGACATTTCTCAGGTCTTTGCTGGCTGCAGATCAACTCAGGCTGACATCAGTAAACTTACCCCAATGACTGATCACTAGCAGCGCAGCCCGAAGGAGTGTTTCACCCAGAGGTGCCTGCTGGGAGGTCCAGCACAGCTCCTGGAGAGACATTCCTCCTGGCACGGGGCGAGCAGGCTCGTCTCTGCTAGAGCACAATGCTTGACCGTGGTGGCGGTGACTCCTAACCACCGTCCCGGAGTACGGAAACCACTAAGGAAACCCCTTTCCCTCATGTTGCTCAAATTCCTTAGCTCTACACGTGGCTCTGCTTGTGTGGGATCACGTGCCTGTGTTTTGTGTTGAAGTCACTTTTGTTTTGTAAAGAAACTCAAGTGGTTTTGCTGCTCGAATGAAGGACAGAGGTTGTATCCTCCAGTTTTGGTGACACTTCACCCTACCCTTGCAGTACTGGCCATGAACTGAATGTTAACAAGTCAGAGCAGCATAACAGAATGTAAGGATTTCAAAACAGGCTTTTAGTTTTGTGTTTGGGTTTTTATTGCCACTACTAATATCTCTTCCAGGAAACAAAATTTCCCAATACTTCCTTTTCTGGTAGGTCATATAGTGTGTGTGGTATCCTACCCACAGAAAGGCAAGAAAGAGACACAGTCTACAGTCTCTGCGTTTATTTTCTGGACTGAAGCCATACTTCTGTTTGGACTGTGTGTTACGCAGCGGTGGTGTTCTGCTTGTGGATTGACCAGAGATACCATGGGCAATGGGAGAAGCAGGGGGGAGTACTGAAAGACAGTGCAGGCGGAGCTACCGACAGAGGTATTTAAATGAACGCGCTGGATATAAGGAACAGAATTCTGCAGCGACTGAAAGCCAAGACTAAAACGTTGAACTATTCCTTCTGAATTTGTACTTTTACATACACAGCACGGCCGAGTTAGAGCCTGAAGATGGAAACGTGCAGACACAGAACAACAAGGCTGATTTTCTAGATCTTTTGATCTACAACCTGTTTTCTCCAGGAGCAAGGTCTAGCTTCTAGGAAAATAAAGGTAACACAAAGGAAAGTGCTTTCTATTAGGGTAAGAGATCACCAAATACCAGTGTGAAAGTTCAAAATGTGCTGAGTTCCCAGTAATTAGAATTGGTGACTGGCTAATCTCTGCTCTGGAGCATTTCAGCGTCACTGTTGTCCTGCCGTTTATTTGAAGCCAAAACCATTATTCATGAGAACCATGTAGGTTTTCAGACTGTCTTTCCAAAAGCCATTCAGTATAATTATGGGGTAGGATGTACTAAAACTAAAATGTTAATTCATCCCCACACTGAAACATACATTTAGATGCCTCTAGGATCCTTGTGAATGAGAGCAACACAGAGCTAGGACAGAAGGCATCTCATCTTGCAGAGCCTTCATGATACAAATCAGAACATTCAAAGGGAATGGTTTAGCTTTGGCATGTTTAATGAAAACTGACTGCAAGGTGCATTTTCTTACACTGTGGTCTCCCGTCCCCGATTTCCTCCCCGTCTGCAACAGTGTGCCAAAGCTCAGGGCAGTGCACCTCCCCCGTGCCAAAAGAAGCCTTTTGTAAACCACAATAAATACGAGCAGAGACTGGAGTAGAGACGGGAGCCTCATCTCATTTTGGACTTGCCTTGTTTCCCCACAGGTCTTCTCTCTAGTTCATTGGTTTTGATACTCAAAAGCAGATCCTGATAATCCTGGATTGGGTTTTGAATGCAGAAGAAAAGAGAGGTCACAGTGTAGTCTTGATACAAAGAATCAACTCCCCCCCAGTCCCGTGCAATTGTATAAAAGCCTTAAGTACTCCTGAATAAGGAGCTGCCTTTTTGTAGACTTGCAGCTGAATGCCTTGTTCAAGCACCCATTTTTAATGCATGAAAGGAAATGTAGAAGATAGCTGAGAATGCAGCTTGCCAAAACTTCTGCCATGGAACAGCAAAGCTTAAAGGTCTGTTTTCAGATGATTTAGCAAACGCAAATCTAAAAGGCCGGAGTATAGCACAGCTTTGAAAAAACTAATGGTCTTCAGCCACAAAATGGCTTCGATAGTGCTGTAGGCTGGGCTCATGTTCATCTCCAACCACTAGCTCCAGACACAGTATTGTTTATTTGCTGGCAGTCTGTGTAGCTAACAGTCATGAACACAGGCCATGGTAACACCAGAACAACCTATAGATCTAAATGCTAATGACTACAGCGTAAGCTAAACAATAAACCTCTTGAGAAAACCTAAAACAATGTGAAGAAGGAGATACAGAAAATAAAAATGGAAATATTTCCCATGTGAATATAAAAAAAAAAAATTAGAAGCTAATAACTAATAGAAGAAGTCTCACTAGCCCAGAGAAGCTATTCTTTGAATGATGACTTGTTCCTTATCACCGGACTCTGGATCTCTTGCCTACAACAGACTGCTTAAGTAATGTAGATCCCATTCATTTTTATCAATTCGCTTTGTCAGGCCCTCGTGGCATTGTTTGAGTTTGACTTTGCCCAGAAGCCACCAACAGAAATGCGTCACTGGGTGTGCTGCTCCACTGGCACGACTCGGGGTCGTCAGCACAATGAAAGGATCTCAGCTGCACAACCCAATTTCAAGTTGCCTCCTGCCACGTGCTCAACTCCAGTAAGCTGCTTAATTAATGTAACAAATGCAGAGTGTACCCTAGTCTGCACTATGGGTAGCTGGAAACACCCTCTCGTACATAAGCAACAATGCCTTGTCCGTTAACAATGATGTGGCTTAGATTTTATCTGTTCTTAAGAGCTCCTACGTGCACGCTCCTGTAAATTCTCCTATTTCATTGTACAGAAAGTATTTCTGGTTAACTATTTTGGTAGTGTCATTTATATTCCCTATTTCTAGAAAGGCTCATGCATATCTTTAATGCATGAATAGTTCCAGGGAAGTCAATGGGCAAAATAATATCTTTAAAGTTAAGGGTGCGCATACATCTCTACAGAGTCACACTGGACTTTGCAGCTACACCTAAAGCTTTTCTCCAGCTGTGTCTGCCAGAACACACGTAACCGAACCAGATTTGTAACAGTGGTCCATTATTCCTCCAACTGGAAAGTCGAAATCCACCATTGGCTGCACAACCATCACATATGGCTGGCTTCCTTTTTCCTGCTTCTCTCCCAAAATACTCAGAACCTGGGGCATGAAGAAATTCTTGTGCAGGCTAGAAAAGCGCACGCACACACCGAGCCAGCTGGTGATGACTGGAGAAGGAAGGCAGGCTGTGCTGACAGTCGCTGTCTCCCCCATTGCAACTCAGAGGCCTGTAGAGGTACCCACAGCCTCGCTGCACGGAGGCTCGTGTCCCGTTACCAGACTGTGATGACTCACACTCACTTCCACCTTGTTCCGGATCAAAATCCACGATCTAAACATCTTTTGCTTCTCTTCCTCTGTACTATTCATGCCCTTGGTCACTTGTAGTCCTTTCCTGTCAAACACATCGGTCATCGTGTTGATGGTTTAACATCACACTGGTCTTTCTGGTATAAATCTTCCACTCCAAAAAAACCAACCAACCAAAACAATAATAGTCTGTATCACAGAAAAGAAGTACCTGCATTTTTCCTATCTCAGTTTAATTTTCTCTGCTGCAAAAGATGGGCCAGTCTAAGACTCTGTAGAGTAGAAAAGTGTGCTCAGTAGAAAAGCGTAACTGCTGCCTACATAACGTTTAACTATCAAGTAGAAACAACATTTTTTGCTCGGTGATTGCATTCCCTCCCACTCTCACACAAGCCAAGAGGAGTCTCTTGTGGTTACAGCCAGGGAATGGGAGACAAGCACTGGGCTGCTCTTGGCTCAGCTCTGTTTTTTGTTTGTGTTGGACACATAGTGACACTCCCCTTGTCAGATCCAAGGTCCTAAAGGCAATTTGTTTTCATTTAAAAACAGAAAGGGCAGTGCTTTCTTACTAGCACACGTGCTGGGGAAGGCTGCCTTGCTGACAAAGCAGCTGTCTGTCCTTGTGCTTCAGTTTTGGTGCCGTAGGTTCCATGGCTCCCACCCAAATCTCAGGCGCATCAGAAAAATATAAACACAAACTTTCCAAACTTTCGCTATCGAGCCAGCTATATTGCTGGTTTAGCAACTGCAACACCCAGTTCTCAGCCTTCCTGGGCCCTATCAGAGCCACGTGGACACAGGGATTTGCTCACACAGACCAACTTGCAAGACCGGTGCCTCAATTTGTCATGCTCTTATAACAAATCAATTTATTTCCTTTAACCAGGGGTTAGTCAGTAAACTCTTAGTCACGTATTTCTCATACAGTAAGTCACACTTCCCGGTAGCATTTGTGTGAATGCGGTTTCTGACTGTGGGCTTACCTGCACTTCAGGAGAAGCAGCGAGATGAGGTTGGTTTGCCTGAGATATCGATTCTCCTGTGACTCCTCACACCCAATAAAGACCTAATTTTTCTACCCATGGTGAAGAGTCACTGGGCACGTGGTCTACACTGTGTCCCATACACCAAGGTGTAGGAAAGGGATGTTGTCCTCGAAGCAATTGGCCTGACCTGGATACGAGTGGCCAAGCAGCAGAGCTGCATTTCACTACAGCCCCTCTGCCACCCCCTGGTACGTGTCCTGGGGGTGTATGTGGAGGCTCTTTGTGCCGGAGCAGTCTGCGGTGCTTTCTCACTGAGCCGTGGGAGGTCTCGTCCATCCTTCTGGGCAAACAGGTTGTTGCGGTAAGCGGCGGAGGTCTATCAGCAATGGCATCTCGCAGTCTGCCCCGGCAGGGCTGTGTGGGAGGGGTATCGCTGGTTGTCAGCAGCAGCAAAGGCACTGCTGTGGCTCCCTATAGCCCCCTTGAACTACTGCAGTCAGGAGAGCGAGTTTGTGCATGGTCCGGACGGGGGATCCGAGCAAGAGGGCAGTGGCGGGGGTCCCCTCGGCACTGCGCCTCCCAGCCTCGGGCTGAGGGGCTGTAACATCTCCAGGCCCTTGTGCTCAGCCTTCCTTGTCCAGCTGCAGGAGGACTTTCAGCTGTGGAATAATTTCTCAGAGGAAGTGTCTGCCCATGAATTAATGTCTCTAAGAACTAATTATTGGGTAAACTGTATAAACAGTCCCTGGAGTGCCTCTTCAGTACTCAGCTTTTGGGCTCAAAAGAGACCAAGCAGGCAACAAGACTTTCAAAGGACAGCCTGTCTGGGCAAGGGATGACTCAGTGGTTTTACCTCTCACAGCCTAAGAAGACAGAAAGGTCCACAGTGGTCATTTGGGGTGAAAATTTATAGCTTATTAATTAAAAAAGGAAAAAAAAAAAGCCATTTCCAGGCCAGATCATAGATTCTAGGCTGCCATCCAATGTCAGGAAATGTTCCGCTCCTGGCGGAGGATCCAGGCTAAAAGGCTATTTAATACTTTCTGGTTGATTTTGTATTTGGAATAACTGCCTTAAATGATTGGTTTTGGCCTGAGACGCTGTTTGCTTACCTGGCACCTGAACTTCAGTGATAAACTTTAATGTCCTCCTCTGAGTATTCCCACAGCACACAGAAGAGACTTCATGCAGTCCCGCTAGCTATAAATCTGACCTTTTTCAAAAAATTAAAATCAAAATCAGATGTTACTCATTATCTCTTCCAACTCCTATCTATCCGTCAACATCCAAAAGTTTTAAAAGCCCTGCTTAAGCAAGTCTCCATTCCATTGACGGAATATCCTTTAATATTTTATAGCTCTGACTTGCACTTCTAAAAGTACTAATTAATCTCACTAGATAAAAACTGGCACAAAATGGCACGAGTGAGAATAGCTCCATCCTTCCTCACAGCAATCGTGTGCCAGTTCATCTTGGAGCACGTAATGATTTACCGTAATAGTTTTAGGCCCATAATGGGGCCAATAACTGGCATCTGGAAGCTGTGAGGCTCTTTCCCAATGGATGCCGCTCACATATAGTTATTTAATTAATTAACAGCTCCACTAGCATAAGCCAGTAAAGGGTCCATTAAAGGTTTTTTTTTAAATATCTTCCAAAGTAAGAACATATGCCGCACGCTGCTTTTCCCTTGGAGAGTGTTTAATGTTGCAACCTGTTTATCTTATGACTGATTTTCGAATTCCACCTTAACCAGCTGTTTTTTGCTTGACTTCAGGATTCAGCCGAGAGCAAACTGCCGAGCGCTCAGCAGGAGCAGCGGAATAACATTCTACCTGCATGTGCTCATTCCCGCGCGAGGTGCCAAACCCCTGCAACGGCTGCCTGGCTGCCTCCGCGCTGTTCCCAGACGTTACACGTGATGCACTTCCACTTGCCCATTTCTCTGCTGCCGCTGCTGCAAAAAAAGAAGCAAATAAATCAAGGTGTGGAGTTCATTTGGAATAAGCAAAATATCAGTGGGAAAACAAACCCCTCCAGAGGCTGGAGGGAGTTGGTCAAACTTGTAAAAGGCATTTGAGAGCCCAGTCCCTTGTGAAATGTGGAAAAGCTATCAGGGGCCATAAAGCCAGCACAGATGGGCTTGTTCTGGTTACAGTGCCAAGGGTTTTCACTTCCCAAAATATGAGGGTGCCCATTCTGGTGCTGCAATTAAATGCAAACCAGGTCCTAATGGGTGCTGGTCTGCAGTGGGGTGAAAGGCTTGTCCGCAAGCCTCTGTCCTTCTGCAAGGAGCTGAAACAGGAGGTGAGAGTGGCTTCCCTTGCCACTGTCCAGGCACAGGCACCTGCAGCATGTGGCTCTGGCTTAGTGCCGCACAGCCGGCATTGTCTAAGGAGCTGCCCCATAAAGACATAGTAGACATGAAATTGGAGAACCTCTGACAAGACGGTAATGTTGTTTAACAATAACTGTCTAAAGCAAGCACTGCTAACATGGCACGGCACAGCATTAGCTCCCTGGTACTGGATCATGATATATAGGACATGTCAAAAGTTACATAATCCTTGAAGCAGAATCCTTTTCTCTTCTCTGGCGGTAATGCGTTGTGTCGTTCCTCCTCCCGCTCTCCCTCCCGCCGGCCCGCAGCACAGCTTTCTGCCTGCAAGGCTCTTACCGCGGCGTGCTGTAAGGCTTTGGAAAAACAGCAGTGCCCTGGAGTAGCCGTCACCTAGAGCCCTTCAGCCGGTGCCTCATCCCTGTGATCTACCACGGATCATCCAAGGGCTGTCAGAAACCCAGGGGAAGGCCAGCAAGAGCTTGGTTTGATACCCTCGTGAGAGAGATGTCAGGTTTGCTTTGCCTAGATGTCGGCTATGGATGAGTGAAGAGGCATCTTTTTAACTGTGACGTTACATGCTCCTGCCTAAGTAGAGCCTCAGGCCTGACGAGCCTGAAAAGTTCAGCACCCAGCTCACGCCCAAGTCCATCTGGGCCTCTCAAATAGCTCTTCAGTCTAAACCCCCTAAAGTGACCAGTCTGTCAGGGCGTCTGGTTCATGGCAAGGCCTCAATGGTAGTCTTCCTCCTTACAAAAGGTAATGGTAGTCGTTACTGCCCCACAGACAGAGCAGGGACTGTAGAGGAGGTGGTTCCCACTTTTAGGCAGTTGCTTAATGGTAAAAGCACTCTGCGGGAAGTGACACATGGACTGAGTTCCTTCTACTTTGGGAGGATGTTCAAGCGCACATCTCCCACTTCCCTCAGCAATACCTCGCCCCCTGTGATAATGTGCTGTCCTGGGCAGGAGGAAGGAGGGAGACTGTGCATTCGTTATGGCTTGTGCCTGTGTGACCTGTAATCTGCACACTCTACCAGAAGCCCCTGAAGCAGCGGCCAGAGCCCAGGCTCTCTCCTCCCAGGAGAGTGCCATAACCAATAGGCCACGCAAGGTCATCCCAGCTAACTTCACATATACGTAGGTAGATACCTAGATGTCTTATACAGGCAGCAGAGAAACAGGCACTTCCTGTCCTGAAAGGAGACAAATATCTCTCCTGGGTTCCTTTTCCTCTCCACTGACTGTATGTGGAGCCTGGGGTGACTAACGCAGTCTTTGAAGTCCAGTTGTTCAATATCTAAATCAGGGCAGATGAGTTCCCCCTCTCCTCCCTCCACCCCTTTCCTGTCTTCTCTTTCTATCCCCGTAAACCTTTCATGTTGCTGCAGCTGTAACAGGAAGACCGGGGAGTGCAAGGTTATCCTAATCCCCTGCAGAACAACCAAGAGTTAGGGGCTAGAAGGCTCCCAGTGGAGCTGTGGGCTTGAACCATCTCCAGAAGTTCTCCTGTGACCCAGTGACACCCCAAAGAGGAGGTTCATGAGATACCGTTTCCTTTCCCAGCTTATTTTAATAGATGTGACTGACCACTTCCTGGTTCTTACAACAGATGCTGTAGACACCTATCGTCCACAAAGAACCGTAAAAAGATTATTAATTAATATGGTAACTGATGCCCTGTGGGTGCTTTGTGCTTTTGTGGAAAGCAAAGCAACTGTACACCCAGCTTAACTGGCTTTTTTGTTTTGCTGATCTGTACTGCGCTAGTACTCCAATGAATATACTCTTTAAATGGGATTTAGGCTTAATATCACCTTCAGAAACATCTTCAAAATATTAGAAGTATCCCACAGTAGCCATGACTTCAGGTTTCTTGATTAGTGTTCATTTAAAGGTAAATTATCTCAAGGTGGAATGAAGGTTAAGCACATTTATGGAGAATTTGAAGTAAAACACTTCTAACAGATTTTTGCAGCTAAAATAAAACCAAACAGCAGAAAATCCAAAGCCCTCATAGCTAAAGTTACACTTAAAATCTGAACAGGTTAAGATTAGAAAGTGCATTCTGTAGCAAATATATTCTCTGGCAGAGTTTATTTCATAAGAAAAATCCATATTTCATCATCTCAAGAAAAAATTTAGACCTGCTACAGCCATAGATTTGGATCTCTGCAAGGCCACAGGCAAGTCCAAAGACCCGGCGTGGAACCTTTGTGGGCTGACTTCCTACCTCCACATCCGGACTTTAGACCAACCTTCTGGTTCTTTTCTAAGTTTGCAAACACATTCAACCGAATTTCTGAAAATATTAAGAGGTCCTTTGACTCTCCCCTGTGGAAGAAAACCCAGCTCACAGCCTCAGAACTTTACAGAATCATAGAATGCTTTGGGTTGGAAGGGACCTTTAGGGATCATCTAGGCCAACCCCCCTGCAGTGAGCAGGGACATCTTCCACTAGATCAGGTTGCTCAGAGCCCCGTCCAGCCTGACGTTAAATGTTTCCAGGGATGGGGCATCGACCACCTCTCTGGGCAACCTGGGCCAGTGTTTCACCACCCTCATTGTAAAAAATTTTTTCCTTATATCCAGTCTAAATCTGCCCTCCTGTAGTTTAAAACCATCACCCCTTGCCCTGTCACAACAGGCCTTGCTAAAGAGATTGCCCCATCTTTCCCATAGTCCCCGTTGAAGTACTGGAAGGCCACAAAAAGGTCTCCCCGCAGCCTCCTCTTCTCCAGGCTGAACAACCCCAACTCTCCAAGCCTGGCCTCGCAGTAGAGGTGCTCCAGCCCTCGGATGGATCATTTTTGTGGCCTCCCCTGGACCCGCTCCAACAGCTCCATGTCCTTGTGCTGGGGGCTCCAGAGCTGGACGCAGCACTGCAGGTGGGGTCACACCAGAGCAGAGTAGAGGGGCAGAATCACCTTCCTCACCCTGCTGGCCACGCTGCTTTTGATGCCGCCCAGGGTATGATTGGCCTTCTGGGCTGCAAGCGCACATTGTTGGCTCATGTCCAGTGTTTCATCCACCAGTACCTGCAAGTCCTTCTCCGCAGGGCTGCTCTCAATCCCCTCATCGCCCAGCCTGTATTGATGCCGGGGGTTGCCCCGACCCAGGTGCAGGACCTTGCACTTGGATGGAACTTCCTGGGATGGAAACGCCATGGTGCAATTTTCTGTTTCTGGTAGTGTCACTGGAGGATCAGCAAGTATCGCCAAAACCGTAAGACAGAACTTTCACTGGACATATGCCGTATAATGTAAAAACACTCAAAAGATTAACAGCAATCAGTGGATATATCTCTAGCTGCACACACAGAGCAAATCTACAAAGAAGGGATTAGAGATACAGGATACGAACCTGCAAGGAAAAAAATAGAGTGGAGCCAGAAATGAAATAATGAGAGAAAGGTTATTCCTGTATTTGTAAAATTTTATACAAATCCTTGTGTTACATGATGGCTTATTTGTATTGCAGCAATACGTAGAGATTCCGCAATAAGAGATCAGTCACCAGATGCTGGGTTTTGTACATGCTGATCGTGAAAAAAAGAGTATCTGCCCTGAAACTTGCAGGCCAAGAGCTGGGTCTCGCACATGCATCCACATGGTTGTACTGTCGACATGTGGAAGTCCAGTCCCAGGCGCTAGCCCAAAATGGTGATTTAAACAAGAAACATCCTTATTATTTCGATGCTCATCATTTAAATAAAACACCTTTATTATGAATTTTAACAAGACCCGTGCACTCCCTCGCTAGCTTTACTTCATCACCCTCTTATCTAGCAAGTTTTTCCAAATGTCAAATCTAAATTTTATTAGCTGCAAATGAAGCTGGTTCCTTCTTTCCCTATCCCCCCGTGGCCATAGGGAAAGATTTATCACTATCCTCCTTACAATAAACTTCAACATATTGCAAGATTTTTATCATGTCTCTTCTTTAGACTCTGCTCTTCCCAGACTAAACAAACAATCCTTTCAATGTTTCCTCCTAGGTTGTTCCTTCTATGCCTCCGATACTTCTAGTGTCTCTCTCCTGGACAGTTTGTCTACTGTCTACTCTCTCTCCAGTTTGTCTACATTTTTCTTACAGTGCGGTGCCCAAAACTGGACACTATATTCCAGCTGAGGCCTTACCGGTGCCAAGTGGAGTAGAATAATTATCTCCTATGTCTTAGGTCGCAGTCACACATCCTGTTCTGCCTGCAGCTGAGCTGGGTGAAGAGTTTATTTCTTTTCACCCACTCCAGCTGCTAATCACCACCCCTCAGCTGCAGGCTCCCCCCCTCCCAGGTCAACAGGCATTGCTTCCTTATAATCGCTCCCTAACACAATCTGGGTAAATGATCCAGGTTAGAGTCAATAATTCAAATAACAGGTCTTTTTAAATCATCAGTTTAACAGAGCCAGGTAAGGCTGAGGTGCAAGGAGGCATAAAGAAGCCAAAACGTCAGATGAGAGGAGATGATGTGCAACAGGGTTATGGACAGCAGCTTTTGCTGCTGGAGTAACCGCAGCCAGAAAAGGATGTCTGATATCGTCCTTACATTCAGCATTTAGTCCACTCTGTGCCCCCGGCCCCTCCCTGTGCTGCTGCCCAGCCGGGAGGTCCCCTTCTTGCACTTCTCCTCCCAAAGTGCAGTAGTTTGCTCTTACTCATCAGGCTGATTTTGTAACATTTTTACCCAATGCCATTCTAAATTCAGATTTTGTTGTCCCTAGTAAGACCACCCCAAACATTTTAAGTACATTCACTCTTCTCACACTCAAGGTGGTTATGAAAAGGATGCAGAGAACAGCGAGGCCTGGCTGAAATGCCCTCCTAATGTGACAGCAATACCTTCATAGTCATCACCTACAGGTATTCATCCACTTCTGCAGCCACCTTAGAGTGACAATGTTTGTGTCTGCTCACAGCACTGCACAGAACTGGGTCACAAGGCCCACTAGTGTCACAGTACAAATTTCTGTTGCTTTCCTCCACTTTGCCTGTAGGGAACACCTAGCAGGACACCACGCGAGCTTCTCATGCTGCTAGAAGAAATACAACCAAGCATCTTGGAAATACTGTACTGATTAGACTGGAAGTGGGCATTTCTTAGTCTGTAGCTTCTGCAAAGATCCGATGGAAGACCTGATTGGCTGCTGATCAACCTCACAGATCCTGTGCTCCCCTGCAGAACGCAGTATTTCGTGCTCTGAGGAATGAAGACTTGGGAAAACAACAATGCTAAGATATTTTTTGTCACAGTCCTCAGCACAAGCTAAGGGCATGTCTGTACCAACCAGGACCACCAGACACAGTGAGACCATTCCATGACGTGACCTTGAGAGACTCCCTCCCACAGCTGATGTCTCTTTCTGCCATTTAGACAGAGTTATGCTTGTTTCAGTTTATTGCCTTCAGCTCCGGGTATACCTGCATCCCACCCTTTGCTTGTCCACGCATCCTTTCCCTGTCCCTCCTCATTCCCTATTTTTCTCCTTCTTGTCTACTTTCCATCTCCTTCCATTGAAACTTTCCTCCAGCAGCTTCCTTCTTGTTTTCTCAGGCTCTCCTCCGCCACCTCGCCGTTCTCCTCTTGGCACCACCACAGCCCCATTAACTGCACGCATGCACTGCTCTGCCTGGGCACAGCTGCCATGACTCTGTTCCCGCTGCAGACCCTGTCTATTTTCTCAGGCTCTTTGGAAGTGGAGGGTTAGGTAGCGCGAGCTGATGGCAGGATAAAGTAATACGAGTAGAGATGAGGTGAAGTTCTTGTTCTGTCTTGAACACAGACTGCCAATCATGCCATAATAGATGGTGATTCTAGGCAGGGAACGGCTTTTCAGCCCACCAGAATTAGACCATTAAATGGAATTTCCTCTATGGGCTAATCAGGATTTGAACCCATTTCTCTGTAGATAAAAGGCACAGCTCAATCTCCTGATTTGCGAGGTCATCTGGAATACAAATCAACTTTCATGTATTCATTTGAAATGTTTTTATGTAAGGGATTTTTTTTTTAACCTGCTTGTTAGTGCCTTGTGCCTAAACTGGAGCCGTGAAGTGACTTTTTCTCACTAGAGGCTAAATAAAGTACTGTACTGTTTTTATAAATGTCCTAAGCTTTGCCAGAAGGCTGGCAATGAAAGAGGCTGGCAGGAGACAGGCACCGTCTCTGTTCTGTATCACGGAAGTAAGCCCAAGGACGCTGGCCAGTGCCTCCCATCCGCGGGAATGTGACCAATTAACGCGCAGATGATGTCATTGGATGGCAAAAGCACTTCCCTCGCAGCTCTCCCTGCTCTGCCAGCTCCAACCTTCAGTGTATTTTCCTCAGTCTGGTCCATGTACTGTAATAACTAAGTCAACTGGAAAAAATATTGAAGAAAAGACTGAGGAAAAACAGAGTGTAGGGGCAGCTGGAGCCAGCAAAGAAGGCACACTGAGAGCTATAAAGAAGCTTTGTGCAGCAGCTCCTCTCAACTTCAGGATATTTAGTTCCACAGGAGTTGGAGAAGATGGGTAATAAGCTGGCCTTTATTTTAAGGGATATCCCTTGTAGTCTCAGCTGCATAAAGATCAGTCTTTGGGTATGTGGAAACAGTGCTAACAGTATCTCTCTTTCAGTACCTCCTGCTGCTCACTCCATTGAATGGCCCTGGTCCAGCTATAGAGGAAAAAAGCCCTCCATCCCAAAACAGTCATCAGTCTGAAGGAAAAGAGGTGATGAAAAGAGGCTGCGAGTGATGAAGTGAAGTAATAATTTATAGAAAGATACATGACCACAGCACTCAGGTGCCTGCTCAGGAACAGGGCCCAGTACTGCTAATCCTGAATGTGAGGAATATGAGCCTGTGCTTCCCCTGCCCCAGCACACGGCCCACGTACCGCCCTGGTGCAGGCGAGGAAAGCACGTCTCTTGGCTTCGTCTGCGTGAACTGCCCTGTGTGCAGGGTCAGCGAGCACCAGCCTGGGCACGGGGTGAGGCTGCTCCGCGATCAAGCCGGGAAGGCAAGGGGCTGTGAGGGACGTGGCTGTAGCTGCAGCATGGCCCAGGCGAGGACCCGGGGTGAGGACCGGAGCAAAGGCAGCTCCCGAGCGAAGGGGTTGGCCCCCGACAGAGCCCCTCCCAGCTCATCTCACGCAGCTCCTTTCCCAGCAGCCTGCTCCCAGGTTGCAGCTGCGCCAGGTCTGAGCTGGGCTTGAGCACCAGCAGCCAAACCCTCGCAGGGGGGCCGAGGCTTTGCAGAGGCTCTCGGTGCACCCAGGATCTGGACGTGTCTATGTAACTACGCACAGCACTGGCCTACAGAAGTGACTACTCCACACAAACTATGAGTCGAGTCATCCAAATGGCTATGTGCAGCTCAGGAGTACGTACATATTTGCAAATTGATTTTGTATTATTGTGAATCAATACATGCAATGCTGATTATGCATATATATAAATTCATATTGGCTTTGTGTTATTGTGAATCAATAAGTGTAGTGCTGATTATGCACATATACAAATTCCAACTGGTCTTGTATTATTGTGAATCAATAAATGTATTGCTGATTATACCTATCCAAGTTTTTAGATTTTATAGCTGATGGGGGAGAGCCAAGCTTTGAGGACGGACAGGAAGAAGAAGCAGTCTTACAGGCATTGAGCAGAATGTCCCAGGGACCAATGTGTTAAACTGATCAAAAAACAAGTTTAAAATTTTACTTGGAAAGGAATTCAAAATAAAATTGACTTGAATGTATCGCAAGGGAAGGCCGCTTGAAGTGTTCTGTTGTGCTAGGCAAGCCAGCAAATGTTCACACTTCTTTTTAACCACAGTCACCTGCACACAGTTAGCGAACATTTTTCTACCCTCATCATTTTGCTCCCAAGCCTATGCTTTTCTGTTCTACCTCCATGACAAAACTGGCTTCAAATCATGTCTCAAGTCTGATGCGACAGAGATGAAGAGCAAAAAGGTGCCAGATTGCTGGTGGGGGCTCTGGCTGATTGGTACATCGATGGTAGCTGGAAAGTGCTAAGTCTAAGGGAGAGCAAAGAAGCCCAAGTTTTTCAGATGCAATTGGAAGGTTCCAGGGGACTTATCTCTGCCTTGTGAGATGCTTTGCAGATCTTCCAGCTGGTAAAATGTAAAGTGACACTAAGTGAAATAAGCTACTTTATAATTCACTATAAGTATCTTCAAGAACCATATGACCGAATTGTTTAATAAAATAAAAGTTCTTCTTGTTTTAGAAGGGTTTTCTTTTTTAATGGCTACTTCAGATGCTCGGTTAAATGTGTTGTGACCAATGCAATTATCATTTGCCTGTATCTCAAAAAAATTGTCTAATCAAGCACTAGTGGGCCAAGTATCTCATATGCACAAACACGGTGATATTGAGCTCTTTTCCCGTGGATTTAATCTTCCACTTCCACTCACCAGAAATACAAAAATTGTGGAGACAAGGGCTAGACATGAGAGTATAACAGGTAAAACCAGCTTGGATAAACACAGGCTCAAAAATCAAAAGTAAGGCTGGGCATAACTTTACTGCAGGAGGAGAGGAGAGCAAAACAAGTGGAGAAAAAAAGGAAAACAAGCAGAACTGACTACTTTTAGAATGGGAGTTTGCTCATGTAATGAAAGGGATTACATCATGCTTGTCTGCAGTAGTGAAGGGCTGAACTCGGTGACCTCAGATATCCCTTCCAGCTTCCTGGGCACACAGATATCATTTCAGTGAGCACAAAAGAAACACCTGACCCTGCTTCCTTCTGCCACAGAACCAAACAATGCAGGCTGCCTGTGGGCAGGAGAAGCAATTTATGTATTGGCTGCTTTTTTAGCAAGGCACTCAGAGTATTATCCATGCTCCTTACCCTCTGGATTTAGGCAGAATTTAGGCACCTTAGTTCCAGAGGAGCCAAAGGGAGCACTGCCTGCCACCATCACTGCCTAATCCCTGAGGAACCCTTCTGCTCAGCTTAAAAGCCTGGTCAGTCTCCCTCCTAAACTCTTCTGCAACCTAGATTTAGGCCAAATCCTACAAATCACCTGAGAGATGACTGGAAGGGCATCCTCAGAAGAAGCCAACAAATGCTAACAGAAACACAGTGATGAAGGTGAAATCTCTTCCCATCTTTTTCATAGCAATTTGGACATGGGCTCGGCAAGCAAGAAGAGCATACTGTAGGCTCTGCTCAGCCTAGTGCCACTGGCTTTTTCTTAAAAAAGAGTGAACCTGGCTCAGTTTGGCACCCAGTGGAAGAAGTTCCTCCAAGGCCGGGAGCCCAAAGGACAGCAGTTCCCATGGGCAGCCCCGAGGCAAGGGCTGGAGCTTCGGGGAGGGGAAGGGAGGGGAGCGAAGGCAAATGCAGCATTTAGCACTGGCTACATCCCACCAACTCTTCCTTCACTTAGGAAAGCAGATCGGCTTTTTGACTGACTCCCTGCATATGAAGCCTAAATGCCTAATCCAGGTGACCTGGCTTGTCCTGCTGGAGCCAGTCCCATAATTTCAGCTTCTGCAATGACTAACGGGGACCTAAATTAGGTGGTCTTTTTTCCTGAGCTCAGTTCCTTCTCCCAGCTTCCCCGGTATAAGGTGACTGTTGCAATTAGCAGCACTGTGACTAACTGGGTAATAATAGTTTCAGGTTGTGCTGCACAGATTTTACAAGTATTTCAAAATGCCACTGAGCTTTACAGTGCATTGCTTTTCCCTGCAGACTGAAGGAACAGCATCCACCATCCACCAGGTACATCTGTCAGCAGTGCTAATTCACCATAAATATTGTTTCCCCCTTTATGGATGCCGTCGCTGTCTCTCCTTCAGGATGCAACAATCCCACTGTGTTGGCCATTCCGCGGAGTAGCTGGTATTCAGCAAAATACAATATCCCTTCTTCAGTATTTTGTACTGCTACTTTTGTATTGCCATTTTGGGAAGAAATCGGTGTATGGGCTGCCTGCAGAAACTCAGCAAGAGCTGTTGTTCCTGCTGAGTTCCTGCGGGCAATGTGGAACAAGAAGGCTCCAGAGCCTGTCTCTCTCTTGCAGAGGCAAGATCCACCCCAACAGCTCCTGCTGTGCGTGTGGCTGCACCCCTGCATCCCCCTGACTTCAAGCACTCTGCCTGCTAACGCAAGGTGGATTCAGAGATGCTCATTTAGGTTTTCCTGGTTTTTTTTTCCACCCTGATTTTTAACTCTGTCAGCACAGACAGGTGCAGACAGATGTGAGCTCACCCTGCCTGTACTCCCAGCCAGCCGGACTTGTGCCAGCCCCTGTCTAGGAGCCACAGAGCTATATTAGCGTGGCTCAATGCCCAAGCTAATATGCCTGCTGAGAAGGCATGGGCAGAAGAAACTTGTGTCTGTCTGCACAGAGCCTAACAAGCCTGCCCTGGAAAGCTGAGGACCAGCTACTGCTCTTGAATAACGGACAAATTTTTCTTAAATACAGACACCGGCATGAAAGCAAAGGGCTCTGATCATTTCAGGAAAGGCTCGGTTATCTTTCTTTGAAACTGCCATGGATCAATCCAGCAGAGACCCTAGGAAGAGTACAATAAAAGCAAAGATGCTGGGGAGCCGGCCGCTTTCTTACCTCTGCTCTGGCCTTCCCAGTCCAGATTGCCTGTGTTTACCTCCTCTTCCTTGGGGGAAATGGAGCATAACGTGCACTTCCCTAATGTAATTTAGGCCAGCAGCTATCGCTTGAAAGCTTTGTGGCGGTCTGACATTAAAAAATTATAAATCTGTTAAAAAAGGTAACACTTTTCTAGAACACAGTCACACATTATATCCTATTTTGATAGAAAGAGAACTGTACCAGCATCTTTCAGCACATATGTAGGGATGTCAAAGAAAAAGAATAATTTTCAAAAGAAATTCCTGGCTGCTAATAAAAAGTTTCCTATGTGATCCTTTGTCTCCCAATATGGTGACTCAAGGCTGTTTCTGTTGCCATATACAAACGCATTCAGTGTTTCTTTGTGCAATAGCTACTTGGCTTAGCCTGCTAAGACATAACTTCCAATGGTTGTGACCAGGTGGAAAATGTCCAGAAATAAAGTCCAGTGCCAATGTGCCC
The DNA here is from genome assembly GCF_949628215.1 of Phalacrocorax aristotelis. Taxonomy (NCBI): domain Eukaryota; kingdom Metazoa; phylum Chordata; class Aves; order Suliformes; family Phalacrocoracidae; genus Phalacrocorax; species Phalacrocorax aristotelis. The sequence continues at coordinate 8,117,151 of NC_134277.1, read as the reverse complement.
ATTTTTCTCAGAAAGATAAGGAGAATTAGGAAGGGAGCTAGTTCTTAACTTGGGCTACCTTCAGATAAAAAGTTTCTGACCGAATTTGTATTTGCTAATCAAAGGTCAGCAGCCAAATCTGCTTCCTTACTGTAAAAATCCTGTGAGCCTCACACACAAAAAACATCTCTTTTTTGTTGTTGTTGTTCCCTTCCTCTCTAATCATTATAATCCAATAGCAGCATTTGGTGGAATGGAAATCACAAACAATTTCCATAATTTAAGTATACATAATGAAGAAGATCGTAGGAGTATTTTGAAAAGCAGTATGTGATCCTGAGATCCGGCTATGTCTGATGGATATTCAACGTCTGATAGATACTCAGAGTTTCAGTGACTTTTTTTAATCGGAAGAGCCTTTCTACTGTAATCTGTCTCCATACAAGCCTGTAGAGACGTTAATATGAATAAAAAGAAATAGCTGAAATCTTCCAAGTCCTTGAAAAAAAATCAAGAGTAGAAATTGCAGTTGCTGGATGCTTTCTTTCTGCATCTGAACGGGTCAGCGTGGAAGAAGGAGCACCTGGGACAAAAACGGTCACTATATCATTGTGACTCCAGAGGCTGCAGCTATCCTCCTGTTGCATATCCTTGGGAAAGCCCATACTGAAAAGACTGCACTGTGCTGAGATGCCTGAAAAATTATTTGGGCTGTGGCATGCAACAAACATCTATTCATTAAAGTCTTGCAATTGTGACCCAGCCCTTCATCTTGCACAAGATCTATAAAAAAGGCTGAGTGACTGTAAATGTGTCCCTTGAAGCAAATTATGGAAGACATTATAGGAAGACTGGTTTCCAGCCAGCTTTTCCAGCTTAATGAATTCCTTTCAAGGACGTGTGAAAGCTCCATTGAGACCAATGGTGAGTATGCTTGGACTCCTCTAGGAAGATTTTATAAGGGGTCCCAACTATTGTATTCTTATGTTTCTTCTATTTTCAGAGAGCAGCTAGAAAATAATTTGAAATGGTAATGCTACAGTTCAAACACTTTTCACTGTGAGAACAGACCTAACCGATCCACGCAGAGGCAGCAAAAGGCTCTTGGGTAGATTCGGTTTTATCATGGTAACAATTAGTGTGCTGCCTATTCTGGAAGAAATAAAACAATATTTTCCTGCATCTTCCATATTAAAAGCCCATTCATTTAATTAATGCATAGATCTGGACTTTCAGTGTGTTCCTACAGACATCAGCTATACTTAGATATGGAGTGAGAATACTAAGGGTCAAGGAAGACTTTGCTCAGATCAGATACCTGTAGGTACCTTATATTTATGATACCTCCTGCAGCAAAAGGACTTTCATCTACATATTTACTATGTTATCAACTGACTTTACACATTTTCCATTTCTCCATTACAGAGAGAGAAAGATAATGATCTGTAGTGTTTCTCTAGAGGGAGAAACACTACTCTGGAGAATGGTTTGCTCTTTCAGAAACCATTGCTTCAATCAATCCTGCCCAAGATGTCGGGATGCGTGGAGGAAGTGAGGGAGAGAAATTATGAACTACATGGAGAGAAACTACTAAGGGCAATGACTGGGAAAAGAGGGATGAAGGCACAGGGCAATGGGGGAAAAGATGGTAAAGGAAGAGAACAGTGCATTATATGCAGACAGAAAGGACTGGGGATGAATGAACGGAATAAAAGACTAATAAAAAGGAAAGGGAATGAAGTGTTCGCTGAAAAGTTAATCACAAGTTCTTTATTTGTGTGTCTTCCCATCCAGTTGCACTAGAATATCCTGATATTTGGCTTTTCGCTTAGGTACTACAGCGAGTCACAAGCCACACAGAGTTAACAAAGCATTACATATGCCAGCACATGTCAGACCAACTGTATCCGCCCTGCTGGACCTCGTCAGAATAATTCCTGCAACGGCTGTTGGTACACTTCTTTGTAAAGTGCTACATGAATGATAACTCTTGTTATTATCCAGAGGTAAACATACAAAAATAGGTGTCATCACATGTAGCAGAAATTACAGACAGATACTAAAATACATGCCATTACATGTACAGGTCTACAGGCTGACTGTCAATGCAGTTGCCAACTAGAGGTGCTTTTGTCTTTATCGGTAAGTCCTAAGACATTATGTGTTTGTAAGGAAAGGACATGCACATCAGGAATATCTTGCTATGGTCTACATTCATGGGCAACATGCTGGAACCAGTCTTTCAACCTGTTTGGAAAGCCGAGCCATAGATTCTAAGCATCTCCCTATTTTATTGTTTTTCAGACTACAAGCAGAAGAAAATTAATTCCCCATGTAATTTCATTGAAATCTAGTACATTAACTGAGGGACTGCATTTATTTAAGCCTGTACCAATATCTATGAGATGAATTTAGGCCCAGAATGTGTTGGCTGATGGCCCTTTATTGGGAGATGAACTGGACTGCTTTACTGGGAAGACACCCCAGCCATTGGGAAGGACAGTGGGGAGCGGGGAGGAGGAAAGAAAAAAAGGGCAGAACAGAGTGTCGAGACCACAATAATTAATGCTTAGTGAGTCAGAAAAGGAGATGGACACACAGGACGGCAATTCTAGCATTTTAATTCATATGTCGTGGAGTTTCAAACTCAAATCAATGGCTTGAGTGCAGCTTTATCTACACAGAGCTATATCACAAGGAGTTTGTACACGTTCCATTATTTAAAAAACAACCACAAGCATTAAATTGTCCTGCCAGAGCAACAGCAGTCCTGCCATAGACTGCAGTGGAAGCAGGAACAATACAGGGGGGACAATCTTTAAACCTTACTCATTTTAGATTTTAGAAATACACCTGACTTTGGTATCACAGCAGCAGAGGCCTGCGTAGCTGAGAGTAAGAGGCAGCTCATTTCAGTACAGGGTACATTTGAAAGTAATTAGAGACAATAGAGCTAGAAAGAAGCTGGAACGGATTACAAAGAAAGAGAGGGAGCATGAAGGGAAGGTGCAGTTTCTCTTCACAGAAACTAACATACGAAAAGATGTAGACCCTTCCAATGTTTTGCATATCCTGGAGATGAATTTTCAATCTACTTTTCCAGGTTATTTAGAAGTTCCTATGGCTGAAGAATATACCTCTTGCAAGACACAGATTTCACACAGTGCTTTAATATAGAGATAAAAAATAGAAGTCCATAGCCTTAAATAAAGTGGGTCACGATGAACAAAAATGTACGTGCCTGTTGTGGTTTAACCCCAGCTGGCAACCAAGGCCCACACAGCTGCTCACTCACTCTCCTGCTCCGGTGGGATGGGGGAGAATCAGAAGAGTAAAAGTGAGAAAACTCGTGGGCTGAGATAAAGATAAAGATAGTTTAACAGGTAAAGCAAAAGCCGCGCACACAACCAAAGCAAAACAAGGATTCACTCCCTACATGGGCAGGCGGGTGTTCAGCCATCCCCAGGAAAGCAGGGCTCCATCAGGCATAATGGGGGCTTGGGAAGACAAACGCCATCACTCCAAATGTCCCCCCCTTCCTTCTTCTTCCCCCAGCTTTATATGCTGAGAATGATGTCATATGGTGTGGGCCATCCCTTGGGTCAGTTGGGGTCATCTGTCCCAGCTGTGTCCCCTCCCAGCTCCTTGTGCCCCCCCCAGCCTCCTCTCTGGTAGGGTGGGGTGAGGGGCAGAAAAGGCCTTCACTCTGTGTAAGCCCTGCTCAGCGATAACGAAAACATCCCTGTACTGTCAACACTGTTTTCAGCACAGATCCAAACCACAGCCCCATACTAGCTACTGTTAAGAAAGTTACCTCTACCCCAGCCAAAACCAGCTCAGTGCCCTTTGAAACACTCAGCAAAGTGATCAAGATTCAACAGGAGTTTCTTCAGCTTTCTACAGGAGAAGCAGTTTAGAAGCAAAGTGGCAGTCACATGGAAATTATGACATGGAAATTACTGCTGAATTCAAGGTCAAAATTAACAAGTGTCAGTATAGGATTGATTGAGCTTCTTTAGTTCGGTTTCAAATACTACTTAAAAATATCAAATTTTCATTTGTCACATGTTTATATTTATGAACCATAACATCCCTGTGTATTCAGTTCACTCATGTTGAAGTTGGATCTCAGAGACTTCCACCTCTTCTTTGCAATTAGACTCTTCCACAATTATCTGCAATTTTGTCACCTCCAGAACGGATTACACAATAATTTAGGGCAAGCAGAGCGGGACCTTTGGGATCACGAGTCTGGACTGCAGGGAAGTTTTGACCAATGTGCCCATACAACACTCAGACTCTGCTCACTGCTTTGGATACCTATTCAGTCTAGGTATAATTCACATTTTTAGTGACATACTGTTAAGTCTTTGATAATTTGGAAATCCATTTAAATATTTTGCCTCCTTCAATTCTGAGTTGTTGCTGTTGGGAGCTTTGTTTCCCAAAACCAACAGCTGAGTATTTTTGGTCCATACATCAAAACCCACACTTGGTACATTTTGGGCTCCTGAAGTCAACCCAACTGTTTCCAATGTTACTGTATTTACATATTTGCATCTGCTTGGTTTGTTTGCCTTTTGATGCTGCATTGGCAGGGTTGGGGTATTCCTAGTTTCTTGCTGGACCAGAAGGCAGATCACCTTCTGAGACTGGAGGTCAGAACATTCCTGGTTTTACAGTCATTAAGCAGAGACGTGCCAGGGGACTAAGGAGTGCTGCAAAACTTTTCCTCTGTGTTAGCACAAGCAAGCAGTACAAGCCCTCCAACATTAAGCAGTATGGTTACGCATCAGTGTGATCCTCTCCAGCCCAGTCAGACTGGGGCTGATCCCTGAGATGCTGCCTAACATTTTCCTAATGTGCATGTCTGAAAAGAGAATTGTCGCTGTTGGTAAAATGACTACTACGCTTCCCTGGAAAATGCAACATATTGTGGTACTTTGTTCAGGCACTTTTTTTTCAAGCCACTATTGCCAACTCCAAATGTTCAAGAACTACAGTTTGACCCTCAAAATCATAAGCCTGTCTGTAAAATGATAAATGTGGAGCTCTTTTACTTTGTGTTCTGGTTTTTGAGCCGTTAGGGTGCACCTGGGTCACATTTGCAAGCTTTATATTCTAACCGTTAGGACTAGACACTTACTTTAAATTAAAGAAAGAGGAAAGCTGAGCTTCTAACCTCATTACACAACTCTAGTAGCTGGAGTGTAAGTGAAACATCAAACATCACAAGACTTGTGATAAAATCATGAGTGCTGACAACATCACTTTAGAGTAGGAGGTGGGATAGCAGGGGAAACTTAGGGCAAATGGATTTACTTTTTATCTTAATGTTTTAACAGGCTGTCTGCTTTTATCTTTAATCAGAAGTTTTCAGTGGCAGTTCTTTCTTTGTGTATCTGTGCATGACATTAAAAGGTCACTTCTGCATTAATACCTGATGCCATTTGTTAACGGCATCTTTCTATCAGGCGTAACATGAAAAGGTAGGTGTACCGATGGTACACCTGGTGCTAATATCACAGCAAAGAGGTATTATGGAAGTACAGGTCATAAGTGCATGGCTGAAATGGTATTGAGAGGGATTCTAATCCCCTGTTGTGTGTGTGAAGAATACAGGATGTTTCTCACAGCTACAATATTTACTGCACGAGTGAAGAATATTGCATTGAGAATTTACCAGTAAAGCTCCACATTCTTTGTGAAATAGGTTGTTATAAAGCATTGCTTGCTATGTCATTTCTGCCTCAAAATTATCTCAGTGAAGAATAACACGGAAACTTAAAAATCTACATCTAGTTAAACATTTCACTAGGATAAATTAACTGTAATTAAGCAAGCAATTAATGGATCACTATGATTATAGATCAACAGACTGGCCAGATCAAGAATTCAGGTCAGTCTTAAGTAATGCCTAAGTGGCAGTGGTGACAAAGTGGCAAGCTGTCCCTCCACTATTGGAGTTAGTTTCCAAACCATGCTTTTACTGTTTGAAATCCTCCAGTTAGAGGAAATGGTGTACTCACCAGCCCATTCAGCACCTGCAAAGAGTTGTTGGTAGGTTTCTTGGTCACCCACCTGCTGTCATTGCTCTGATCTGTCACTGTTCTGAAAAACGCACTGTGGCCAGTTAGGAGGCAGCTCCAGCACAACGAATAATCCTGCTGTCATGCTAATCCTGTGATTTAAAGTAGGAGTTAAGCCTGGTCCAAATGGCCAGTTCGCTTCAACTGCTTTACGCAGCCCTAGTGGTACAAGCAGAGTATGCAAGTGAATTTCATGGTGACAAGCCAAAATTTTTTATATGACATAATACTGATATTATATATCTTCCACTGATTAAACAGGCTCCAGTCCCATCAGGGTGGGACCGCATTCTTTAGTTCATATTCATGGATGATTATGTTGCTAATTGGAAGGCGAGACACAACCCCAGTGTGAACCGAGAGGAGGTGCTGAGGGTCTGCAATGTGGCCTTCGTCACAGCAGAAGTGATTCAGCCCAGCGCTGCCCCAGCAGGAGCAGACCTGCTTCTCAGGCTGCATCAGAGCCCGGGCTCGACGCTCAGTGTGAAGCAGCAGGGCTGTCCAGGCCCTCTGCAAGGTGTGTTTTTGCCCACCCTTTCAGCCACAACATTGGCACTGCTCATGTGAAGCTGTAACTCTGCACTCTGAACTAGTATCAGCACTAGGAAAGGAGGCGAAGGCAGAAGTTAATGCAGGGGAGGTTGTCCCTTAAACCTTCCTCCTCCCCTCCCTGTATCAGAAGCCTATATTGAATACGGAATCTTCCCCAAAGAAATGATGTTAAGCCAGAGTTATGTAAGGAAATCAGAATATTATAATTTTCCCTCCCAAAACATTACAAACTTGAGAAATTCAAGACAAGTATATATGCACAATGTTGCAGTACTGAAATGCAGAATTCAGAAATCCAAATAACCTCAAGTTTACTCTGAAGCGATACATAGCCAGCTGTAACTCACAAGCATGACAGAATTTTACAGTTCATAGTCTGAATTTAGTAGAAAAAACATTTTTAAAGAGAAATCAGTTTAAAACATATGTTTCAGTACAGTTTTGTTCCATATATTGCTACAGGAACAGGGTTTCACCCCTTCATTCTCATGCAGGTGATTTGGCGTGAAGTCTAAGTTGACAGATTCCATCTTTCTATAAAACCCGACTGCAGAGGTCAAAGAAGGAAATGCATTGTCATCTCTGCCTGCTTTCTTGGGGGAGCATTGAGGTTAGCCTTCTGGATTTAAAATCTTACCACAGAGACAGAAAATAAGATTGGCTAACCACAATGACTTGACTCAAAGAATTAGCAACATTGACATAATGTAGGCATTCCTGAAAATCTAAAGTCAGAGTTCTGTCTACTTTTTAAAATAAATAGCAATCAAAAATTCTAGGGCAATAAAACTCCATAGGCATCTCAGATTTTTATTTTAGCCAACATCAATCTTCCTTCTTTTCAGACAAGCTAAATTATACCGGTAAATCAGCAGTGTTAGATCAGTCAAACCAGCTGAATGCAAAAGCTGAGGGAACAGACCAAATTTGTACTGTGTATATGAATTACTGAGATAAAGGAAAACTTCTCATAAAGTTAAATCTTAAATAAACATGAACCCTTAGCAAGAGTACACACAGAAAAGGAAAGACCACAGTCTAAAACATCTGAGAGGCCTCTGATTAATGTACAGTGAAGTGGGAAACGGACTTGGGTTTCTCTGTACTTCAGAGGCTGCAGCTTTTGTAGCCAGAGCTTTAAAGGAGCCAAGTCAGACTTACTAGGAGGATAGCGATAGAGCCGTGGAGTGCTGGGGCTAACCACCCAGGAGCATACCCAGTTTGACGGATTCCGTAGCTGACACTGCTGGCACAACGCTGTTGGAGGTACATGAGCTAGCTTGTTCAAAGCATCTGCATAAACTAGGCCACTGCAGCACAGGCGCTCCTGGGACTCATGCTCACTACCCTTATGGATTTCATTGCAGTGGCTGAAGCTGTGACATCCCTGCCTTTCTAGCGGAACACCCCTTCCCGCAGAAATGGCAGATGCAAATGTGTGCTAGTTGCTGAGTCACTGATGTGGCTATTAAACTTCTCTGTTAGTTTAAACTGATTTATGTTAAAGATACCAGACTGGGAGCTGCTGAGCTTCAGGAGCAGTATGTGTTTGCTTCTGCTGATCATACTATAGATTCAGTGAAAACCAGGTAATGGAAGCTCCAGCAGCTGAGGAACTGGTACCCATGGAAATGCCACGCACACTCCAGGGCCCTGTATCAAACCCTGTGAGACTCTAGAGGTTTAGGCACCCTTTTCACCAGGCCAAGACCTCTTGTCTTATATCAGCCACATCTCTTCCACACAGACCCCTACATTTGCAGCTCCCAAACCACACAGGACATGGGTTTTGAATGCTCCAACACAACCTTCCTTGAGCTTGCCACATCTGTAGGAACAGAATGTCTCACTGCTTTGTAGGTACCCTGGAATAACCTTTCATCAAAGCAAATATTCGAGAAACTATAATAAAAGAATACACATGCGCATATAGATGGCACAACCCAGTAAGAAAATAATGATTTTCTCCTCCCGTAGTGCAGATCAGCTCCAGGAGGCCTGTCGCTGTTTCATCCAGCGAGCAAGCTGTGAACTGTTCATGGCTAGCATTCACCAACCCCATACAATGATTTTGATTGAGGTTTTCTCAAGGACTGCCCAGAGATGAAAAACTGAACTTCCCTTAATGCAGAGCTCCCAACAGATCTCCCTCTGCTCTACTCCTGTTGCGCAAGGGACATCTGAACTTGTCTGTGGAAAGCAGCTGAAAAAGAAGGTAGAAAGGGGATAAGAAGGACTCGAGATTACTCATCCTTTCACCTGGGATGTGTTTGATTTCCTTTCACAATGTGATACAGTAGAGGTGGAACAGGTCTACTAGATCAGTGAGTGTATCTTACTTGAAGAGAAGGATTAATATCTTCCCACAGCCATCCACAATGGAGAATGCTTCAGTTGCCAAAATAATTCTGTGCTGAATAGTGAAATCCGCAGGTGGGAAGCAACTCTCAGGGAATTCGCATTCTGGGGTGCTTAATAACCGCACATATTTAACATCAGCACCATTCTCTCAAACAAACCAGAGCATTTTTCTGTGGTGCCCTCCTGCCTGTTGGCCAAAGGGATCAGAATCCTGAGTTCTGTCCCTAAAAGCTGGATCCACACTACCAACTGGTGGGTTGATCCTTGCCAAGACATTTTTTGAGGAATTATAAAAATCCCTCTTAGAGAAGGGAATTATATGTGGTACTCAGGCAAAACAGGCATTCCATTTATAAATGTAATTACTTTTGCTAGTCCATCAAGAAAAAGAATTTAGTAGTGAGGAATACAACAGAGAAAATTATTTATGTGTTGACACTTACAATATAAATAGAAAACAGATCTGGCTGAAACTAAGTGGGAAATGAAAAACATGAGAAAATATGTCGCTGAGATTACCAGTTGGGGGGATAACTTATCACCACTCTAGTGCATTCTTTCCAGTGGAAGTACCGTCCCTCATTTTGCCTTATGCTTAGATTGTAATTATGTGTTCACTTATTTAACAATAAATGCACAAGCTTACTTTGCATTTATCGGCAAATTATCTTCTTTTGACTGATGACCTTGAATGCTGCAAGGCAGGCACTCCTCTGCAGTGAAAAGTAGGGAACAGGCTATGGCTTGCACACAGACCCTCTGCTTTAGCGTGCCGGAACACAGGTTAGGGAAGAAAGGAGCGAGTATGCCATTCACACTCACATACGGTGACTGGATGCAATATTATCACCTAAGGAATGACTTTAACTCCACCTCTTCTATTCATACATATACTCCTTTTACTCAGGCTGCTTGTCTGGGTATGTCCATTACTGCACGTCGTCTGCTTTCAATTTGTGAAGAATATTTTTATCCAGCATCTCCATTCTTAATATTAATGATTTATCACATATGGTGCACTATATTTTTATAAAGCTGTAAGATACCATGGTGATTAACACCATATGAGAACCTAAATAGAAGGGAACAGGATAACAGAAATGTCCTCTGAGCAGATATATGGCTTTTGCTTGTTTTTAGGGCAAGTATCTCAGCTGCCTTATTTTACTCTGTACATAAGAATTGTAGGAGTTCCATAATAGAAGACTGTACTGTACTTGACAGTGTTGTGGAGAGAACAAGAAACCTTACGCTTAATTTCTCTCTAGCCTTAATTAGGATTTTCAGATCAATTATGTAAGAAGAGATTGATTATTCTAGCTCTTTTGATCACACACATTTATTACTTTGATTTAAGAAGATGGGAGGAAAAAAATGTAAGAACCACAAGTATACCGTTGTGTTTATATATGTACATATATATCTCCCCATATATCTGGTAGGAAAAGGTCCCAGCTTCAAATAGCCTCACAAATCTGTCCTGTCAATATCGCAGTCCACACACAAAATCTACTCACTGAATCAATATGGTCGTGTGAAACTAATCACATTTTACTTACCTACCCAAGCACTGTGAAAGCCTGGAGATACTGCAAGGCTGCTTCAAGTGAACGCATTACTGCTGGGCACACTGCGGGCTGCTCAAGTGTGCCCGCCGCCCTTCTTTTCAAACAGCTCTATCCTCACCCACCTGGATTAGGGCTGCCACTGGGAGGGCTGCTCCCCCCCTATGTTACTGGATCCAAAGCAAGGATTTTTCTGAAGTGTGGCAGGCCAGCAAAAAAGGGGATTGTCTCTGGGCACTGGCATATACCAAGCAGGCAGCCTGGGGACTGCTGGAAAGAGTCAGGGTGAAACCTGTGTGGTACAAAGGGGCTGAAGTTTTGCCTCCTGCCGGGCTCCCATGGGAGACAGGCGGAGGGGCTGCAGGGATGCCAAACAGCTGGCTGCAGGCTGGGCACCCCCGGGTGCCGTTTGATCCTCCAGGTCCAGGATGCAGGGGGTGCCAGGAGGGCTGCGAGGACTCTGGGAGACGAGCACTAGCAGCTCCCCGTGCATCTTCCCTCGGGGCAGCACAGTAGAGGTTAAATAAAAAAATGCATTGGGGAAAAGGCCGTTTCTGCAAAACTGGTCACCAGCAAAGAAAGGCAGCCAGGCCCGCAGGGATGCTCTCCTTGCCTAAGGATGAAATGGGATTACGATGGTAATGTTTGCTGCACTGTAATTAAGGTGGTGTCAGGACTTTCATTAAAAAGTGTGTTTTTGTTGAGGGGCTACGGCTTGGAGAAAATTTTTGCTTGAGGCTGAAAAATAACATTGTTCTCAGCCGGAAAACGCATGCACAGCTTTTATTATATATGTAATTTAGCATCTCAGTTTAGTCTTGACTGGGGGGGCCCTACTATTGTTTCCATATGGGTATGTAGCTAATTGGTTTAAAACATCAGTTATTAAAGAAGTAAAGGACTGAATTCTGGCTGCAACTCATGTAGGTGACACGTCCCCATTAATTGTCTGCAATTAACTTCAAAAACCAAAGGCCAAATTCTGCCCATCTTACTCAGACATGTATTTTTATTGAAGTAAACAGCTGAAAACAGGATTGGGCTCCTCGTGTTTACCTGACTTGAACCCAAGGCACCTGCCTCTCCCACATTATAACTCCTTTAAAAGTGAGGCCATCCCGTCTGGGACAGACATTATTTCCTTGCAAAACTGGCAATATCTGACAAGGTTATTTCTACTAGTAGTATCTAAATTCCTATTATCGTAGCACCCGAGATCTCATATAAGGAACCAGCATGCCTGTGCACAAGGTGCTGTACAAAACACAGAATAAAAACACAGTCTTACTCAAAAAAAAATGTATGATTGAATGCACACAAACAAATCCTTTCCCCCGTTTCATGGCCAGGTCTGTATTATTTCTGTTAAGTAATCTGAGTGTAACACACCACTCCTGCAAACAGCAAACACTGCTCTCACATTTATTTAACTTTCTGCATGATAAAGTCCTAACCTCACACAAGTCTATTGTCTTTCCCCAGAGGTGCGCACAAAGTGGCCAGCTACTGCCCTGTGTGCTTGCTGCTGGCTGTGGGTTTTTTCCTGGCTTGCATCTATCTGCAGTGCAGCCAGCGTCTAGCATGTGCTGGTTTCACACATTAACTTGATTTTACTCAAACTATTGGCATTCTACCTTTTGGATAAAAAAATCATGCAACTAATAATATGCCATAAAAGGCTATTCCTCTGCTCTCCACCACCGCATATATGTCAAAACTAAAACTCACAATATTAAAGTTTGTAAAATTACAGTTTCATAAAGTTGTAAACAAGACATGAATTGCAGCGAATTAGGCAAGTCCCAAAGAATCAAACTGAAGTTCCTAAGTAACTTGTGGGTGCTTTATGTGACTTCACATGGATGCTAACAAAATACAACTCAGCACAGTCGTTGTTCCTTATAAGAACAAACTATATATTTGCTAGTTTAGGAAGAATTTAAGCATTTCTGCAAATTGGTCAACACAGAACAAACTTTACTCAGGAGGTGGTTGTCTTCAGTGAAACAATTTATGCATTTAGCTACCTATCTGCCTAATTTAGCATCCCCAGGATCACGGCCTCGGTATGGAATAACTTAAGGAATTTCAGTATAGCGCACCAGCTACCACTTGCCAAAATAAGATTCAAATGTAAACAAGCGATGCTCTTATTAAGTGCAAATGTGCAAAATTAACATTCCTAATAGACAAAGCTTCTCCACATAGGAAGGTATTATTAATAATACTACCAGAGTCAGGCAAGCATTCACGTGGACAAACTGACTCCACTACGAGCACCTTTTTTTATTTCATTTAAATGAATTAAAGAAGTTAATCTGAAAAAAAGCCAGAAGATGCCAGAATGAATGAGTCTGCGTGAAGGTTATACTATAACCACTAGTTTTAAATTCACACTTTGGCGTGGACAAAAAGAACATATTTTTACGAAGATAAAAGCTTCCACGTGTAATAACTCGATACATAGACAAGCCCTAGGGGCTTGCATCTTGAGCACTTAACATTTTTGGCCCTGTCTTAGTGGATAAAAAAGGTGTGTTTCTCAGTCACATTAGCCCAGTCAAAGTAGCTTATGATGATGAAAAGGCCTTAGGCTTTGGCGAGACTAAGGTGTAAAGGTGTGAGGTTAGAACATATATCACAGCGTGGGCAAGGCTGCCTTTAACACATACTAAACTAGTCAAGTTAAAGCAGGCAGTGGATGGGGAGCCTAGACTGTATTAACCCACGTTCATATAAATGCTAGATTAGTTTGTGTGGAGAGTAGCTGTTGTAGAATACTAAGTCAGGATATTTCACAGTAGGAAGCAAGCGAGAAAACAAGAACTAGAATTTCTCCTTGTAGACTGTGAACTACACTGCCTCCAAAGAAAGCGGTTGGATGAATTTTAGGGGGACTGGACCTCCTCGCTATCTGCCCATTGCTCTGGAGCACCTGAAAACTGGAATTCTCCAGCTGTCTTGGAACACTGCTCAGGAAGAGAAGTGAGGCTTCTCCCCCTCCATCTGCAGCAACAAGCATCTCACCAAACTGCCGGGAAAGTCACCATCGCTCAAGGGTACGTCATACCCACTACCCAGGCTGTGATGTTGTCTAAAGTAAGACAGATCTACAAGATGACAAGTAAGCAAAACTGATGAAAAGAAGAAACAAACATTTCAAGTTTAAAACTAGACTTCCACAACGCATTCGTTAGCATATGACAATTAACATATGCTAACTTTTTTTTTTTTTAGTCCAGCCAAGTTTAGTGCACATAAACTAGGAGTCATGTATTTGTATGATGTAATCCTGATTTTGCCACTTGATTTAGGCTTTGTCTATAACTCTTTTAAATTATCCTGGGGTTTGTTTTTTTTTAATAATTTGGCTATTTCTGAAGTACTCGGGTGAATATGAATGCAGATGTAAAAAGCTACCATGGGCAGTTGATGCAGCTCCTACCCTCAACTGCCCACTGCGCCTCTCCCTGTGGTTTGCTGCTCTTGCAGCCAGGGCAGCCAAATGGGATGGGCACCAGTGCTCACAGCAGCAAACTGAAGTAAGCAGATGCTCACTACAGTCAATTATCAGTTGAGCACAGGTTAAAGACAAAGTATTTCAATGTAATGAACATTTCAAATGTTAGCATGTTGCTGACGGATCTTAAATGAAGCCTTTGTGGACACTTGGTGAACTTTTCCGCAATGGAAACACATGCGCGAAGAGAATAAAAAGTAAACTGTTTGTTTTATGTAGAGTAGTGAACGATCATTAAACTGGCAGAGTTCCAGAATACTGTCATAAAAGAGAAAGTAGCTGGATCCCATTCCTGATAGAACCTGGAATAATTTTCTCATTATTTCTGTTACATACACCGCTTTAGTAGTATAATGGTACAACGGTATTTACACACCAGTTGTCATTTTCCTTTAATTATTTCTACAACGCTATCATTTTCCTTAACTAGCTGATTCAAGACACCGTCCTGTCTTCAACCTGTTCTATTATTGTGCATGAAAATTCTGCTCTTTGTCATTAAGCACATTGGGACAACTTAAGATGTTTTGAAGTTAAAACCGTTAGCATGCCTTGTTTAATCAGTACTGCAAGGGTCTCACTTATATTTCAGAAACAATTATAAAACACACAAATGTTTACTTTAAGGAAGGTTAGAATGTAAAATTCTAGTTGAAAGTTTCAAGGCTCCCTGCCCTTGAAAGTTAAAAAAAATAAAATCAGGTGTGTCAGCTCACCTGAGTTAGTTTACAATGAACTGGAAGATCTCTTACCATTCAGTAAAGCAGAGGACCTGTTAATTTAACATTACATCTTTGCTGTAAAAATGAATGTTTTCCGGAGACAGATAATTTATGATAGGTGGCTAGCACTGGCCAGGTGCAAACATAGAAGTGCTCCTGACAGGGCTGTTCAAGCGTCCTGAATCAACACAGCACTTCTACAATGGATTTATGTTTGGAGACACAATTTCTCTTAGCTTGTCTCCCTGCCTTCACTGAGTGATAAATAATGGTAGTAAATACAGTTTCCTACAATTCCATCTTCGCTTCGGGCTCCTGCTCACATGTCTCTCTCAGTCCTACATAGCTCTTCACACCTTTGCCACAGCAATGGCCGCAGCAGTTCACAGAACAGACCTGCCGTGCTTTGTTTGGGCACGTACCGAGATAAGGCACAGTCGTATATAACTAATAGGCATAAGTCCCTTATTATGCTTTTATCCTAGACCATGCTACACCAAAGCTAACTTCGTCCTGCCTCCACTCAGATCTTATATTGTGATAGCTACATATAAATATAACTAATATAAAAAACAATGGAGAAGAAAAGGTAAAAACACACATCTGCTTTTGCAGGAGACAAAGCCCACAGCTCAACCAGTTCCAGGTGATCTAAAGGTATTAAACAATGTTTACATGGGAGGACTGGACGAACCATGCATGGCAAAGTGAATTTAGTGACTTCACTGAATGTATTTCTGCTGTGGGATGTGAGTTATTCCCCACACACCCAGCAGTTGATCTGAGCCCACAGCGTGCTCACGTGTCTCAGCTCAAATCAATTTGCACATGCAGAGTGGCTCTGACACATCCTAGGCTCACCCGAGCCATTGTGCATGTGCAGTACATCCGCACATGCACAGTCAGTGCTTCACGAGATGGCCATTTTTCTTAGCAGACCAGATGGCAACCTGGCAACTCTAGCGAACGCCACACCAGCGATCCCACTGGGCAGAGGCTGTGGCCTTTTACTTCTCACTCCCTCCCCTTTTCTGCTTTTTTTCTCTCTGCTCCACCCAAGCCTGGCCTGTATAGCATTAAATGTTTGCAGTTAAATTATGCTAACTTGTCCGCTTTCTTCTGCGTTAGACAACACGCAGATATGAAGTTCCCATATCTGAAGTCACATGAGCAGTATAATACCTATGTTGTCATTTGCAGACTTCATAATACAAACATTTAGCTCAGGATATATTTTTTAATTTAGCAGAAATGAGTACATTTTCAGTAATAGGGCCAAGAAAGTCACACCAACAATCCAGCTGTTGCCCTCGCATGGCTGAGCAAAACGGATGGCTTTATATAGTTATGTTTGTATACATACGAGTATGTGTACAGATGGAGATAAACATATTACACCTATCTCCACGTGTAGATACGAAAATGTCACAAAGGCCTAACTTAATTATTCACAAACCTAGGAAGCGAACCAAGGCTTTTTGTTATGAAATGGTTCCCAGGCAAACAGGCCAGCAAAAGTTGCATTTGCCACAACACGCCAGTTTAATTTAGTATTTCTGAAGCTAAGCGGTAAAATTTTGGGGAAAGAGGTACAGTGTAAAGGTTTTGATTGTTCTGTGTTTATTTTTACATCAAAATAATAGTGACTAACACTGGCTCCTCCTCCCCTCCTTCCTCGTTGTACCTGTGTGCAACCCTAGGCCATTTTATCTACCGGGATTCAAACATAGAAACAGAATGACGAAGGAGAAACACCTAGCGCAGGGCTCTCAAGATGTATTTGTGCGGATCTGGAGTCTTGGAGGTACCGCTCCCCACGATTTCTGTGAGTCTGGCGAAGTTCTCAAACACGCCCACCCCCAACATGAGTCACCTCCGCACGCTGCAGGGCAGCAGGGCTGATCGCTTTTCTGTCCACACCACCCGTTTCATGATTCAGCATCCGTGCGCTCAGTTACTGCCTTGGCACCCGCTGCTCCCGCTCCGGGCAGCGGGACGGAGGGAGGGAAGGAAAGGGAGGGCGGCCGGAGCCTGGGGCGAGGGGCCCCGCAGCGCTACCCGCCGCGGCAGGCGGGAGGCGGGAGGCGGGAGGGGAGGGAGGGAGTGAGGCCGCCTCAGGGGCTGCCCTCAGGGCGGCGCCCGCTGCGGGGGCGCGGCGGCGGCGGCAGGGGGGCTACCCTCGGCCGGGCGGGCAGCGCCGCGGCCTGCTCTCCGCCGCCGGGCTTGCTCCACCCCGCCCCGGGCGACGGTGCGCCACGGGGCAGGGCCCGGGAGGAAAGTCCGGAGGCGCGGCCCGCTTCCTCGCCCCGTGGCCGGACTTTTCTCCGGCTGCGAGGCCGTAGCGCTCCCCCTCCCTCTCGGAGCCGGAGTCCCTCCTGGCCTCCGGGACACGTTAAATCCCGTGTAATGAGGCTTAACCCCGCCCCGAGCCGCGGCGCAGCCGGGCGGGCAGGCAGCCAGCTAGGCCCCTGCCCGGGGGAGGCCCCCCCGCCGCCCCGAGCGGCCGCAGCTGTTCCAGCCCGAGCTGCTGGAAGGCGGCCACGCTCCCCAGACTTTGTCTCCCTCGCACACAGCGCTGAACTCTGCTCCCTCCCTGCTTCCCCACCCCCGGGGCGGTCGCGGCTCTCCGCCGCTCGCTGCCTTCTCCCCCCCCCACCGCCCCAAGCCCGCCCCGAGCCGCAGCACACGGCGGGGGGAAGGGGGGGGGGGGGGCTCCCTACCTCCGGGCTGCGGCGCAGCCAGCCGTGCCCCCGCTCCCCGGGGCTCGGGAGGAGCGAGGGCACCCTGCGCTGCCCCCGGAGCCACCGTCCAGGGGAGCTCAGCCCATGTGCGGGGACGGGGAGGGGGCACCCTGCTACGAAGCGGCCGCTTTCATCCGGATGGGGCTGCGGGTTGGGTTTTGGGGTTTGTTTTTTTTTTAATTTCCACGGGGCCGTGGGGGAAAATAAATAAAAAACAAGGGCGGGGAGAGGGTGGGGGAGTGAGCGGGCTGCCGTCCGGCCCCCGCGGGGCGCGGTGCGGGGCGGGTGCGCGAAGCGCCCCGTGGCGCCCGGTCCCGTCCCGTCCCCGCTCCGCGGCTCCGCGCTTTCCCCGCAGCCCGCCGCGGCAGCCAGCCCGTGAGGTCAGTGGCGGCGGCGGATGGGTGTCTGCGCCGTGGGACGGGCGGTGGGCGGGCGGGGCGGGCAGGCGCAGTGTGGGGCCGCGGCAGGGGGAGGAGGGCGGCGGGCGGGTTCTGTGTCTATGTGTCGCACTGGCGGGGGGGGGGGGGGGGGGAAGGGAGGAGGAGGAGGGGGTTACACACCAGGGCAGCGGCGGCAGCGCCGGGATCCCTTCTCCACCCCGCGGGGAGGGGGGAGGGAGCCGCCTCCTCCTCCCCCTTCCTCCTCCCCCTTTTTCACCCTTCCTCCTCCTTCTTTCCCCAAAGTTAAACTTCCTGCTCCCGGCCCGGCTGGGAAGGGGACGCGGAGCCCGGCCGGACTCAGCCCTCGACACACACAACAGCTGGAGCTGTCAAAACTTCCTCCGCTCGGCCTCGGCCCCTGCCGCCTCCGCCGCCGCCGCCTGCTCCTCCTCCGCCCCCGGGGGCTCTGCGCGGGGGGAGGGCGCAGGGCCAGTGTACAATGAAGCGGCGGCCGCCGCAGCCGGGCAGCGCAGGAGCCGGAGCCGCCGCCAGCTCCCGGGGCCTCTGAGCGGGGGGGGCGCCCAGCGGTGGGATCAGCCGCCTCTCGCTCGCTCTCTTCACCTCGCCCGCCACCTCCCCCAGCCCCGACAGACCCCGCCGAGCCGGGGAGGGGGTGTTATTGTGTGTGAGACCCTTCCTTCCTCTGCGCTCTTTTCTCTTCGCCCCCCCCCACCCCTTCCCCTCCTCCTCCTGCTCTCCCCATGCTGGTCCCCCTGCTACCTGTGCTGGTCGGCGGCGGCTGAGGCCAGCAATGCGAGGCGGAGGTGGAGGAGGCGGAGGTGAGGAGGAGAGGAGCCGCGGGAGCAGGAGGAGCATCGGGATCCCCATCACCATCCTCATCTTCATCCTCATCATCATCATCCATGTGTCTCTCTCGTCCTGCTGACTAGGATGTCAACGGAGGACAAGAGTCTGGTGGTGGCGGTGGTGGAGCCGCCTCAGCAGCAGCAGCAGCCCCCCGAGCCTGGAGCTCCCCCCCCAGCAGCAGCAGCAGCAGCCACAGACAAAAGACCTAGGGGCCGGCCTCGCAAAGATGGCGCTTCCCCTTTCCAGAGAGCCAGAAAGAAGTAAGTTCAGCGTTTGTGTGTGCGAGACAGAGAGGGGCAGGGGGCAGGCGGCCGGGCGCAGGCAGAGCTGTCAGAGGAGACTCGCTGCTCGTCGCCCCCTCCCTCCTGCCTAATGCCATTTTGAGAAGGGCCCTTCTTTCTTCTCCTCCTCTCCCCTTTGCACTTTCCCCTCCTCCTTTTTCACCTTTGTCTTCCTCCGCCTGCTCTCCCTTTTCCACTTTTCTTTCACCGTCCCTATCCCTTTCTTCTCCTCCTTCTTTGGAGTTTCTTCTTTAGCTCTTCCCCCTTCACTCTCTTCCTCCTTTTTTCCTTGCCTTTGCACCTTCCCCCTTCTCCTTTTTGGGTCTCTCCTCCAGGACGCTCGGCTGCTTTCAGCGTCGTTTGTCTACTCCCTGCGCTCGGCGGTAGTTCCTCGGCGCTTTCCCTTTTTATCCCCCCTCCTCTTTTTGGGAAAGAAAAGATGGTTCTCGGCGGGTGGCGAGGAGAAACCACCCCCCCCCCGCCCCCGACACACACCCCACACACACGCGCGGGTGCGGACGCGCACACGCAAAGTTGAGGCAGGAGTTTCTTCGCCGCCAACCCCGCCGTGTGCTCGGA